>NC_065444.1:85088801-85402409 GCF_917563875.1 Diabrotica virgifera virgifera | reverse complement strand
GCAATGTAAGGACAGCTATTGTAAGGAACTGACTGGAATAGAGAAGATGCAACTCCATGAGTCCTACTATTCACTGGATTTAAATGAACAGGGTAGTTATCTTATGGGACTGATTCAGATACTTCCGGTGACACGACGTCGTCATGGTACTTACGATGATGATTCAGAGAGCCGACGCCAATGCACTATGAGTTACATTGTTCCTGATGGTAAGTGAGGTTTACAAAAAGTTTGTAAACAGACATTCATGAATATTTTTGCTGTTAATCCCCAAAGGATTACAACCATTGTCAAGAAGAAAAAAAGTGGGGATTACACTTACACAGACAAGCGAGGTGGTGCAAAAATGTTTAAATTCACTGTCCATGATCGTCGTTTAGTGAAACAACATATTAATAGCTTCCCTAGAGATGTCAGTCATTACAACCGACTTAAGTCGGCAAAGAGTATTTGAGCTCTGATCTGAATGTGCATAGGCTTTTCAGGGCATTTCAAGAAAAGATCCTTGTACTCATATTTCACACAAGTTTTACCGAAGTGTTTTTTTGAAGGATTTTCCGAACCTATCCTTCCGTCGACCACGAGTGGATACTTGCAAAACATGCGATCAACTGAGCATATCAACCAAAAGTTCTGACCCAGCAACCAAGAAAACAGGGACAACAAAACTTGAGTTACATCACCGCCAAGTAGAAGCTGTTTTCGCATCTATAAAAAGCGACTTTATACGAAGCACTTTGCCAGTAAGTGACACGTGCACCATAACAATGGATTTGCAGAAAGTTTTTTCGTTACCCCAAACTAACTCACAGTAGTATGTACTATTCCCGCCAAATATCTGGTTACAACTTTGGTATTCACGTGGCTGATACAGATGATGGATTGATGTGTATTTGGCATGAGGGGCAATCAGGAAGAGGAGGCAACCAAATGGCATCTTGCCTTTTACAAACACTAAACTGTGGACTACTCAATACATACAAAAAAAAATCTGTGCGTTTGGAGTGATAACTGTGCAGGTCAGTTGAAAAACAGAATGCTTTTGTTCTTGTACATTTTTCTTGTCTGCCATGAAGTTTTTGAAACGATTGATCATAAGTTTCTTGTATCAGGTCATTCGTTCTCAGCTTCAGATCGGGATTTTGCTTTAATCGAAAAAAGAGCAAGACAATGCAAGCTAATTAATATGCAGGATGTTATGAAGGCGATAGTCACAGCGAGACCTTCACGTCCTTACAAAGTTCTGAACATGGGTGACGAGAAAACGTTTTTTGATTTTGATGCAGCCTCTTCCGCGTTTCTGAATACAGCCAAACTTGGAATTTCTAAAGCTGTTTGGATTCGAGTTTCAAAGAACAACCCTGGGACCGTCATGTACAAGAAAAGTTACAGTGATTTAGCACCGTGGGAAAGTTGTATAGTCCTAAAACCTGGCATTACTGCCACTACCATCAAAAATGCTACAATGTCTTCTCTTCCAAATTCCTTACCTTTAAAAGAATCTAAAAAGAAAGACATTACTGCAATGTTGCAATTTCTCGATGATGACAATAAACAATATTTTTTAAACATTTTGACAGTTTAAGCACTTTATCATTTTCATTTTTTGTAATATGTGTTATATTTGAAGAATGTTTAATATTTAAAATGACTTAATTTAACAGTTTTTATTTTTAAATAAACGATTTACGACAATAAATTTGATTCAAAAACGGTTTTTTGTGTTTTCCCAATAAAATGTTTTTTGGCACTTAGATCACTTTGCCCCGCTACTCTACAATTCCAAACAGAAAAGGTCTTTAGTGATTTTTCTCTTAAGTTAATAGTTTTTGTTATATAAGCGATTGAAAATTTTGAAAATTGCGAAATCGGCCATTTTTAACCCTACATCGGACATTTATCTAAACATTTAAAAGTTGCCAAGGTAGGTAGATATTCTTTAAACACTGATTGATGAAATCCCAAAGAGTTTTTTTTTTAATATAATATCGGAAACGCCTTTGTTTTTTAATGGCTAATCAAGCGGGCGCGACACTGTGGTATAAGTGAGGACGTTTGAGTTGGCATAAATCCATTATCTCGAGAATGGGCCAATTTCAAGAGAAATCCTTAGACGGCTCGATTTTTGTTTTTAAATTAGGACTTCTTGGCATACATCTAATACTAGTGACGTCATCCATCTGAGCGTGATGACGTAATCGATGATTTTTTTAAATAAGAGTAGGGGTTGTGTGATAGCTCATTTGAAAGGTTATTTAATTCTCTATTCACTAATATAAACAAATCCATAATTATTTATACATGGTGTACAAAAAAAATTGTTTAAATTAAATTAACTTTGATTAAATTTGACAAATAGAATAAACATTTTTTTGTACACCCTGTATAAATAATTATGTTAACGTTTACATTACTGAATAGAGAATTAAATAACCTTTCAAATGAGCTATCACACAATCCCTACTCTCATTTAAAAAAATCATCGATTACGTCATCACGCTCAGACTGATGACGTCACTAGTATTACATATATGCCAAAAAGTCCTAATTTAAAAATAAAAATCGACCTGTCTAAGGATTTCTCTTGAAATTTGCCCATTCTCGAGATAATGAATTTATGCAAACTCAAACTTCCTCACTTATACTACAGTGACGCGCCCGCTTGATTAGCAATTAAAAAAACAAAGGGGTTTTCTCGATATTTTATTGCAAATAACTCTTCGGGATTTCATCAATCAATGTTTAAAGAATATCTACGTACCTGGGCAACATTGAAATTTTTAGATAAATGTCCGATTTAGGGTTAAAAATGGCCGATTTCTCAATTTTCAAAATTTTCAATCGCTTATATAACAAAAACTATTAACTTAAGAGAAAAATCACTAAAGACGTTTTCTGTTTGGAATGTATCAAAAAATCTAAAAAAAAATTGTTCGATGCAAAAAGAATAATTTTAGGAAACACCCCTAATCTTTCCCCTCGCCTGGCAAGGTCTTATGCTCTTCAGAATCGCCTGTCATTGTACACATTTCTTCTAAATTACTTACTCAAACACATACTTAAATTTAAACCTTATAGGAGAAAGTTTATTTTACTCCCTAAATTTGCACTTTTCGATTCACCTGGTAGATACACGTGCACCGCTGAGTCCTGCCAGGTCATGGTTTTTAGCCTTGGTGTGCTATGACTTATCACTAGAAAAATGTCTAACCTTACAGGACGACCGTTAGTCGGAGGGTTCACTAGCTCTTAGACTACAATATAATTTCAAAATTAAAGTCATAAGATTGTCTGGTCGAAAAATTTAAGCAAACCATTAAACTTATTGTTTTGTGGTCTTTTCAAATATGCAAACAGATTTTCAAAATTTGAATATACAGGGTGTTATTTTAAGCTCACAAATACTTTATAATTTTTTGTTAATCCGGACCTGGATTTTTCTTATGGTTAGTATGTCGTTCGTTTGGGTTTTGAATGAGACATACGTGTACCAAATATCAAAAAAATATACAAAGTGGTTCTAAAGTTATGGCTTAGGAAAGAAATGGGCAAAATCGATAAAGCACCCTGTAACTCGTTTATAAAAGTCGGTAGGGCAAAACATGTAGTATATCTAGAACCGGCTCGGTGACCTCTATTCACCGTTAAATTATTTCCGTTTCCCAATGAAACACCCTGTATCTTCTCCATTCATTATGTCTCTTAATTAAGGGTTCATTCTCCGTTAATTTCTCCGTTTCCCATTCTTATTGGGCACATAATCCATTTGAGGATTTTCCTTTCGAATATTCTTAATTTGTCTTTATTTTTTCCTGAGGCACATTGTCTCAGCTGCCCATATAACTACTGGCCTAATGGCAAATCTGTATATTTTCAGTTTTGTATTTCTGGATAAGTTCTTATGCTTCATTAGCCTATGATATCTCCAGTATGTTTTGTAGCCTGCTAGTAACCCCTTCGTTACTTCTTCATATCTCTTATTTTTGCCATTTATAATTACTCCCAAATATTTAAATTGTTGAACTCTTTCAAAAGTGTAGTTTTCTATCTTGATTTCTCTCGTCCTGTTATGTTCTCTTCTAGAGAAAGGTAGATATTTTATTATCGCTCCGATCATTAGAGTTTTTGAGAGTTAAATAGACTTTTTTGGCGACATCAAACATGGTATTTCAAAGAGTGGTTTTTGATGGAATAACAAAGTTGACTGGAAAATAATAGGTACATTTTGTTTGCATAAATCTGTTTACTTAATCTACTTTATCACTATGGAATAAGAACAAACTCAACCTTCTACAACTGACGTGGTGTCCACATGAACCCAGACTAAATTCAAATTACGCGCAATTTTTTATTTTTGCTGTTATAAGTTTGTGACTCACAGCTACCTTCAAGTTACAGTGACGTCTATAATTTCACTTATTGATAAGCTATTCAGTAGTGCAGTATTGAGTTTATAACTATAACTAACTAAAGTTTGAAAGGTGTCATTTTGGCACCACGTCAGTGTTTGTGAAATAGCCTGCGAAAGTGCCTGCGATAGTGCCTGCGAAAATAGCAGGTTCATCCAAAGCAGTACATTACGGTGATAAAAACTATGAAGAAACTCTGTTATCATGGCATGACGAGGTAGAAAGTGAGGTTAGCCATATAGAGGAGTAGGTGACTCTTCTTCTTCTTCTTCTTCTTCAGTTTATTGGCCTCCACCTACTTGGGTATTTGGCCAGCTCATCGTCTCGGAACAAGGGAAAAATCCCTTATTCACTTACAATTTGGAGTTAGTACATTGTACAATTTGTTTCTTCTTCTTCTTCATCTTTTTCTTCTTCTTCTTTAGTTAACTAGTAATTTTGGTTGGTGTGGGACAAACATGACAAGATAAAAAAAAATTTCACGCTAGGGGCAACCTCTCTTTCCTTGTCTAAGGGGGCAACTGTCTATCAATACACAATCTTCTTTTTCTTCTTTGATTTAGTAGAAATTTTGAGTTGGCATGGGACAAATACAAAAACTTAACTTTTTTTTCAACGACATTAAACTTTTTTCTCTCGAGGGCAACTGCCGACTACTACACAATCTTATTCTTCTACTTCTTTTTTAGTTTCTGGCAATTTTGAGTTGGCATGGGACAAATTCAACAAAGACACAAACTTTGCTCTCAGGGGCAACTGCCGACCATTACACAATCTTATTCTTCTACTTTTTTTGAGTTTACTGGCAATTTTGAGATGGCATGGGAAATATAACAAGACACAAACTTTTTTCTCTCTTGGGAAACTGCCGACCATTACACAATCTTATTCTTCTATATCTTATTTACAGGCAATTTTGAGTTGGCATGGAATAAATACAACAAAGGCACAAACTTCTCTTATACAGGGCAACACCTGACCATTACACAATCCCATGTTGTTGCCTCAGATAGGTATAGTGAAAGACCTAGGTGATTACAGAATGTTTATATAGAAACAAAAGATTATATTATTCGGTTATACGAATTATATTTTCACGTGTACTTTTGACATATTTTTCAAATTATTTATAATATATTCATTTATGTTATTAATTTACTTTCAATATTTTACTTTCCTCATAACTTAATTTTGTGTATATTCAAAAAATGTATTAAAAGTTTAATAAGAACCAACTGCGGTTTATAAAGAAGGGTTGTAAGGGATATGGGTGTTGGGCACCCATTTTTAGCTAATTCATTATATAAATCAAAATTTTGCACAGTATTAATAGGGCATTCAAGAATCACATGTTGTAAATCTGCTAATTGACCACATTCACAATACGGATGTTCTACTATCCCCATTTTAAATAGGTGATTTGGAACCAAGCAGTGACCTGTACGCATTCTGATAATAGTTGTTATATGTCTTCTATCTATGTAAGGAACATTGAGATACCAAGGACTATTTTTGAAAACTGGTTGTAGCTGTTGATACCAAATACCTTTATATTTAAAAGATTCCTTCCACTCTTTTTAAATTCATCCCAGTACATTTTTTTAAAAAAGGGAAAATAGTCATCTTTCTCCACCTTTATGTTTACTGGACAATTGAGACAACGACCTACATTAGCAAGTGAATCAGCTTTAATATTTCCTAATACTCCGGAATGCCCTGGGATCCATGCAATGATAATATCTAAATTAATATTTTTTGCTTCTAATATAAGTCTTTTTGTCATTCCTGAACAACCATTTACTACCTTTAAAGTTTTGTTATTAATTTTCTGGATAGCACTTTGAGAGTCTGTAAAAATGATAGCTCTGTTAATATTTTTTTCTATGCAAATTGATACTGCTTTATTTATTGCGATTATTTCAGCATTACAAATTTGAATATGGCTAAATAACTTGGCGGAAAAATTATACTCTAAGGATGGGATATGTACACCCATACCTGAAGTATTTAATATGGGATCCACTGAACCATCAGTGTAAATCCATGTATATGTATGATATTTTTCACAAAATTCATTATAAAACTTTTGTTGACTATAAATTTCTGTTTTGGTAACTTTAGATGATATAATATTGACTGGTTCTACAAGATATTTTAATTCTATTTCATAAATAGGATTTATTTCTGATTGTTTAATATTTATAATTTCATTTTGGGAATTAATGTTTGCTTCTATTAAATATGGATATTGTCTATATTTCCAATAGCCAATATTTGATTTACAATAATTTGTAATATTATTAATTATTTCCTCTAATGGATTACCCTTTAGTTCTTTAATTTTAAGTAACATTTTCATAGAAAGAATTTTTCTTCTATATTCTAGAGACATTTCACCACATTCAGATAATAATGCATTTGTAGGAGTTGAACGCATACAACCAGTAACAATTCTTAAAGCTTGAAATTGTATGGAATCCAATTTTTTTAAAACCGTTTTGTTTCCAGGTGTTAAGATACTACCAGCATAGTCTAGATGTGATCTCACTAAACCTTTATAAATGGTTATTAGGGTCTTAGGATCTGATCCCCACCAGGTTCCACATAATGCTCTCATTATATTAAGCCCCTTCTCCGATTTATTGCAAGTATTCTGAATGAACTCTGACCAGTTTAAAGACCCAGTTAAATTAGCCCCTAAGTATTTAACTGATTCCGACCAGTGAATTATATTATTATTATACATAATATAAGGAATATATTTGTAACTTTTCCTTTTTCTGAACAATACAGCTGATGATTTATTAATAGAAATTTGTAAATTATGCTCAGTTACCCAAGCATGAATCTTTTTTAAATTATCATTTATCTCTGTTATTAGTTTATTTGGATCTTCTCCTATTATTGTCATAACTATATCATCTGCATATTGAATTAATTGAGCCCTACCTAATGGAATTTGGTGAATATTTTTGGTATAGATGTTAAATAATGTGGGGCTTACTGGGGATCCTTGCGCTAAACCTAAATTGGATACCTTTGGGCCAATTATATTATTCTTACAATCTTTAATAAAAATTTCCCTATTATTTAAAAATGCAAAAATAAGATTTACTAAATCAATCGGAATATTCATCTCTATTAGTTTTTCATACATCAAATATACATTAACATTATCATAAGCTGCTTTGATATCCAAAAATACTGCAATTAACTTTTTATTCTTACTAAAGGCTTCCAATACTTTATGTGTTAGTAGATTTACTGCCTCCATACTTCCTTTTCCTCTTCTAAAACCTATCTGTAATTTAGGCAGTAATCTATTGCCCTCTATAAACCACTCTAACCTATTTTTTATAAGATTTTCTATTATTTTTCCCACACATGATGACAATGCAATAGGTCTATAATTCTCCCACAATCCTATATTTTTCAGTGGTTTTAATATAGGTATTATTAATATTTGTTTCCACTGATATGGAATAGTCGCTGTTAATAAAAGTTTATTATAAAACTTTAAAAGTAATGACAAAGCAATATTAGGAAGATTTTTGATCATTGAGTAGGAAATTTGATCTAAACCAGAGGCTTTATCCTTTTTTATGTTTAAAATGTTTTGTATCTCTGCCATAGAGAATGGTTCAGTAATTACTGTTGAAGGGAGAATATTAAAGCTAGGATCTATATTAGTGATTGACATATTATCTAATATTTGTAATGCTACAGTTGGATTTGGTAATTTATTTGTATTACTCGAATTTTGATTATTTTTAAATTTTTTAACGGTTTTCCAAACTTTACTAGTAGGAGTATCCCTGTTAATAGAAGAGCAGAATTTTCTAAAACTATCCTTTTTCTTGTGTTTTAAATTCCTTTTGACATATGCTTTTATTTTTTTATACTCTATATAATTCTCTATGGTTGAATTACTTTGATAATTCTTGATAGCATTCCTTCTTAAGCATATTAATTCATCACACTCTGCATCCCACCAGGGATTACTTTTTGTAGTGGATGTTCTAGTTTTATAAAAAGGAATAGTTTTAGAAGCCGCATCATTAATAATATTAATTAACTCTTTATAATCTACCTCATCCCTACAATTATTTACTAATGAGTTTTCTATATACTGATAATATTGACCCCAGTTAGCCCTTTTGTAATTTCTTTCATTAGAGATTTTTAGTTGGCTAACATTATTTAAATTTTGTTGATTTATATTAATTTTGCAAATCGTTGGAAAATGATCGCTACCTCCAGTATCCTCATATACTTCCCATACACTATTCATAGCCAATACAGCAGACGAAATGGTCAGATCCACTGCGGATGGATTTTGACCTGGTTGACCCAATCTTGTAGGTGTACCATCATTAAGCACTACTAAATTTTCCTCTTCAATAATTTTTATTAAAATTTTACCATTTATATCAGAATGATTACTTCCCCACAGTGGATGATGGCCATTCAGATCTCCCATGATTATGAATGGATGGTGAAGAGAATGTAGTACCTCTTTAAAACCATTTTCCTGTATCTTAATGCCAGATGGGTTATATACATTCAGAATCTGTATATCATATTCTTCTAAGAGAATACCAATGGCTTGAAAATTTTTATGAGACCTTGAATTATCTATGTTAGTTCTGCTATGTATAATTTTTGATTTTATTAAAGTTGCAATTCCCCCATAATTATCATTACGATCATCTCTATGTATTATATAGTTATTAATGGTAAAATAAAAATCTGGTTTCAGCCAGGTTTCATTTAATATAATTATGTCCGGGTCTATTTCTTTGATAAAAATTAACAAGCTATCTCTATTACTATTAACACTGTGCAAATTCCATTGTAAAATTGATAATTTACATTTACTAATATTCTGAGTCATCGTCATCATTTATTTTATTTAAGGTATTTAAATTTGTAACATTATTTAGCCGGGTCATAAAACTTAAAACATGAGATCTATCAGAATCTTCTAGCTTTCTTGCTAGATTTATTATATCGTCTAACATATTAGAGTGGTCCCTATCAATCCGATATGAGTCCAGTCGCTGAGAAGTCATTCCCCTACTAGATCCTTCTATAGAATCAGAAACGTGATATGTATTATTTGTACTTGTTCCTATTATTGGAGATGTATTATACAATCTGCCCTTTGGACTTATTAAACATTCTTGATAGGATTTTTTATCATATGTTTGTTTTATATCTGTATTTTTTCTTTTTTTGTTATTACTTACTGTCTCCCTGTATGTACTTTTCTTACGACTCACGTCAATGTTATGTATGTCCCTTCTCTGATTAATAGCTACCTCATTATCTTCAGATCTAATATTTTTTAATGCAGGAAAATCCTGTTTGTATTTTACAAATTCTTGGTTTTTATTTATTTTAGGAAAGAATTCTGATGCTTCATAAAATGATAAATTATCTAGTGACATATATTCCCTAATATTTTTTTGTCTTTTATACTCTGGACAGCTCCTGTTTGTGCTATTATGCTCATTACTATCACAATGTATACATTTAGTGAAACAAATTATGGACCCCCTCTCATGTTCTGAAGAACCGCAATTTAAGCATTTACTTTTGTTACTTTTACAGATTTTTTTTACGTGACCATAATTTAAACAATTATAACATTGAACAACCGGTAATATATAAGGAAGAACCCTATGTTCTATGCCACAAATATATATACTTTTTGGTAAAGTAGTTCCCGAGAAGGTGATACTTATGGTACCTGTAGGTATATATTCAGCCTCTATATTTTTAGTAGTGATCGCATTATTTTCTAATAAACTTTCCTGATTAGATGTGGTGATTCTATTGGAATTCTTTTTTTTCGTACTTAATCTTCTAGCTTCAATAATTTTACAATTATCAATTTTTGTTTCAGAATATTTGACAATAATTTCATCTGTAAAACTCTTATCGATAAATCTTACTACCCCCTTACAGGTAACATTTTTATATGGAATAAATAAATCATAACCCTTCTTTATAACCGCTTCATTCTTTAAAAATTTATTGGCTTCTGAACTAGTTATAAATTCCACACTAATTCGATTTTTACCTTTTTTATTAATTTTTTTAATAGAATTTAATTGAAGATCAAAAATTTCTCGTGCAATAGCCAAGTAATTATAATTTCCTATATTTTTGTCACTATTGCTGGAAATGTATACTTCATACGGACCTTTATCTTTATAACTATATTCAGAAACCTTTTGTAAAGGTTTTTTAAGTGCTTTTTCAGTATTTATCTCACCACGTGAGGTTAAATTTTCAGATTCCATCTTTTCGCCTAGATTATAAGATATGTTTTTAATTTGATTTTCAAGTTTGTCTAACGGGGGAGGTCCCCCGCTAGTTTCTGCCATAATGGAAACCCCCTTAAACCCCTTAGTTAGTAGAAACTTTTACTTTTACGTACTTCAAATTCAATTAAGTAATTTATAATTTATTTAAGAGAAAGAATAAGTTAAATTTAGGATGTATTAATACTGAATATTTACCGTTTACACACTCTGTAATCACTTAACCCTCCACCAACCTTTTTTTCCTTTCTCTGGTAGATGGACGTTGAACAACTCCAAAACTGACCTCCAAATAACTCCAGAAGTGTTAATATTACTGAAAAAGTATAAAAACTTTCTTCCGATAATGAAAACTTGGCAGTTCAATTTGAATTTTTTTGACAATCTAGTAGGTGACTCTTTAAATGACATTGAAAGTGAGCTTGACACAGATTCATAGGCGTAGCCAGGGGGTGGTTTTTGGGGTTATAACCCCTCCCTTTTGGATGTACTTTGAGCTCTATATGCTTAACACCATTATTATTCCATTATTCCATACCCCCCAGAGACCTTCAAGTAGATGTAACCCCCCTTAGGATCATCCTGGTTACACCTCTGCACTGATTCGATATTAGACCTTTTGGTTTCTACGATGCATCAACAAAAATACACTAATGTTAAAACTGGCAAACTTGAAATGATTGTATTTTATATTGAAACCAAAGGGGACGTAGCTGCCCTGGATAAGAAATGTGCAATTTATAGTTGTCACCTAATCTGTGCCATGTAAGTTTCTACCTACAATTTTCCAACCAATATGGTTGATGTCATGTGATGCCAGGGGTTAATCTGGAAATATTTTTAACATCCTTTAAAATCAGATAATATAATGTAACCCCAACTGTTTAATATCAATTTAAGAGTTTTTACCCGTACATTTTGGTGGCTTAAAGCATGTAAACCTGTGATAACCCTGATAATGGAATATTGATTCCGAAAACGTTTTGTTGTGATGCAGCTCTTTTTAGGGATTTTAAATATACCTTTTACAAGATAGGGTTTTTATTTTTTTTATATATGTTACATGAAAGCTATCCAGAAGCAAACAACGTACTACGGACAGAATTTGTGAAGATGCTCGCCATTTAACTTGTTGAACGACATTTGAATAGGCGACTTATCAACCAAAGACTTCCAAGAGAATTGAGAACGAACAAAAGTAGAGTACTGAACAAACCCATGATTGATGAAAACGTGCATCCCGATCCCGATATGAACCAAAAACGAAAAAGATGTGGACTCCGTCCACGAAAAAATGATAAAAAGACTAAGAATTCATGTAATGGTTGTAAGATATCAATGTGTGAAAACTATATTGCTAATATTTGTAAAGAATGTGCAAAGTAACTTTTTATCTGAATTACAAAATTGCTAAAGTTTGGGTGTTTGGGGGTTTTCATATAGGGGATTTATTTTTTTGGTTTATTTTTTTTTTCATATCTTGTGTATTTGATTTTTAATTTTTCATAATTGTTTTATAAACGTTTTAAACAATATAGTTAATCTCCTAATAAGTGCAGAAAGTCATACTTTTCCGCACGCGACTGCAGTTTGCCGAACGACGCGAAGCGGGAGTTCGGCAAGCAGTCGAGTGCGGAAAAGAGACTTTCTGCAAGAGTTATGAATAGTGTGACCAACTCCAATTCAGTCGAATCCGGGACAAGACTGAAACAAATACCTGAAATCCGGGACTTTTCAATGAAAATCGGGCCATTTTTTTCAGAAGACGATAATTAAAATACAGAACCGAAAAAAAGTCCACCGTTTTAGTTTTCGTAGAACTATAATACGACAATATAAAATGCATGCGTTTTGGATGTGGTATTAGTATTACACTCTAGAAATTGTCCACTCTTTTTCGTCCCACCAATTCAATTTGATGTGAATTCTTAGAAGAATAACGTATTCAAAATTTCAAAATAGAATTTTACCAAAGCTTTGAAAATTCGGGTGGCCCGGAAGCCTTGTCCGGGACGCCGGGACACGAATTCGTAATTCGGGCCATATCCCGGATTTTTCGGGCTAGTTGGTCACACTAGTTATGAACAATATTTTTCTACGAGTCTTTGAAAATGACCAAATCTTAATCAATTAATTTAATTAATATGAAAATACATACACAAATTAATTCTTTGACAAGGTTGTCAAAACCAAACTTTCAATATAATTAGATTTGACAAAACAGATTTGACTTTCGAATATTATGTCAAAATAATTTTATTTCATTGAATTGTCGCGTTAATTTCATTAAAACAGGAACACAATAAGATACATTTGAAATAAAATAGTAAATAATATCTAAATATTAGTTTATTGCATGTATTATCATTATTTTAAAGCCATATTAAAATATCTAAACGCGTGCGGAAAAGTAAAACGCGTGCGGAAAAGTAAAACTTTCTAAACTGAAATGCGTGCGCGAAAGTAGACATTTTTGCACGCGTGTAGAAAAAAAATTACGATATTTTTAGTAAACCCTTTCATTGTTTAGGATATTTTGACATGTAATTTCTAATATATTGAATAACTAACCATTTGGAAAAATATTATAAAAAAATACATCCACTAATGTAAAATATATCAAATAAATTATATTTAACATAATTTCTCATAATTTTAAAAAATGTTGGCAATACCAAATAGACATTACATGGGGCCTGCAAGGCACCACATCAGTGGTTATGTTCCAGAAAGTAGGTACACGTCAGTAGTAGAAGGTTAACTACAAACGTTAACTTTAAAGACGGTGAAATACCTAGGTATAAATGTAAGGTTCGTGTTAAAAATGGGAAAGAACTTGGCATACGATACAAAAAATGTGCTGGATAATTGAGAGAAACCCAATCTGGTTATGAAAATTTCTTGTGGCCTTTCTATATTACCTATTATATTTTCCTCGTATTTGATGAGCCATGTACATGTACTTAAAGTACTCCTTACTATCATTCACTTACGCATATACACCAAATTAGAAGAACAGCTGAGTGAAGTTCAATTCGGGTTCAGAGCAGGACTCGGAACGAGGGAAGCACTTTTCAGCTTGCAAGTTCTAATACAGAGAGCCAGGGATATCAACTGCGATGTGTATGCGTGTTTCATAGATTTCAAGAAGGCATTTGATAAAGTTCCACGTGAAAAACTAATCGATATCCTAAAAACATCAGGGCTCGATTGTAAGGATGTAAGATTCGTCTCAAACTTATATCTCCAACAAAAAGCAACAGTTTGATTCTAAAATAAACTGTCCGAAATCTTTGCAGTCAAAAAAGGAGTTAGACAGGGTTGCACACTGTCACCAGCATTATTTAACATATACTCTGGAAACATCTTTAGAGAGGCCTTGGACGAATCAGAAGATGGTGTTCCAGTAAATGGACAACTAATAAATGATATTAGATATCCGCCGATACAGTATTGCTGGCCGATAGTGCGCAGGGGCTTCAAAGGATCATGGATAATGTTGTAGAAGCATGTAACAAATACGGCCTAAAACTAAATTGTAAGAAGATAAAAATAATGATCATTAGTAAGAACACCAACATAAACGCCCAAATTACCGTAAACAATACACCCCTAGAGATAGTATAGAAAATATGCTATCTGGGCTGCAACATTAAGGATACTTGGGATCATAGCTACGAAATAAAAACTCGTATTGAAAAAGCCAGAAGCTCGTTTAACAGTCTTAGAAAGATTCTCTGCAACTTACCTTTAAGTATCAATATACGCATAAGAGTTCTTAGATGTTACGTCTTTAGTATCCTCCTCTACGGAGTTGAAAGCTGGACTATTACAGAAGATGCCATAAAACGGTTAGAAGCATTTGAAATGTAGTGCTACCGACGTATTTTGAGAGTCTCATATATACACTACACAACTAACATAACTATTCTCCAGAGGCTAAGAAAAGACAAATAAATAACACCGTAAAGAACAGAAAATTGGCTTACTTCGGTCACATTATGCGTAATGATAAATACCGACTACTACAGTCGATTCTACAAGGCGAGATTGCAAACAAGAGAGGCCCTGGACGTAGACGTATATCCTGGCTGGCGAATCTTAGGAAGTGGACGTCTAACGTCAACTGATCTATTTCGAGCTGCTGTAAATAGAATAAGATGGGTCAATGGGGTCACCAACATCTCCAGAAGTTAGGCACCTTTAAAAGAAAAAGTCTTCCTCTGCTTCTCTGACAAATGAGTATATCAAGTAGCGTATCGTGCAGCGTCTGCTGCACTCCACAGATTCAACTTCACAGTAGGTACTTTTCCTTTATTTTTTGATTTATCTTAACATTTGTTAAGTCTGGCAACTGATTGATTTTTAGAGTTTTCCCTTGGTATTTTTCGACATTTATCATCATCATCACTTAGCGCCACATACACCGACTGGAACAAAAGAGAATAACAAAGAAGCTACATGAAGCCAAAATTGGAAACAAAAAAAAAGGGAAGGCCGAGGTAGACATGGATGGACCAAATCCACGTTATACGTGGGAAGAGAAACATGAATATAAGAGATATGAAGAACCTGGTCACCATTAGTAGTGCGTAGAAGAAATGGATAAGAGACAGAATCCTGCATCCGACACCCTGAATAGCTCTATAGGCCAGGAACCGAAGCTTTTCACCTCGCAATTTTTACAGAATGGATCGATTTGCTTGAAAATTTGAGAATAAGTAGTAGATAGTCCAAGAATCTAAATCTATATGATTCCGAAAGGCGCTTTTACCATGGGGGTGGTTGCCACCCCATCTCAGGGGTGGACATTTTTTATCATATTTTGATCGCAAAAGTTGATAAAAATATTCATTCTAAGCAAAAAATGTACTATACATTTTTTTGATATAATTAATAGTTTTCGATTTATTCGCTATCGAAAGTGTTAGTTTTGTATACAAAAATTCAATATTCTTCGATATATGTTATATTATGTACTCATTTACGATTTACTAAATTTTTGCCGTAGAATTTTTTTTTCAAACCAAATTCTCGGGAATTAAATAACTTCCAATTCTATAGAGAAACATTTTTTCGTATCTCTGATACTAATCTTTCTATTCTGAAGAAAATGGCATTTTTTACCAAACTACACAAATTCGTTATTCGCTTTCAACTCCAGGTTTTTAAAAACTAACCATTCTAAACCAGTCAAACTTCTAGAATCTATTAATAATACATAGATAAATAAGAATGAATAAGGCCAATGACTAAAAACACAGCTAACTTACATTATCCTCTTTTTTTCAAAAAAATATATTGATGTTTTAACCGTAACTTTTTATTTTTTATCTTAGAAAGTTTGACAAAGCACAATTTTGTAGGCTTTTACAAGATCTATAAGCCTGTTAATATTAAATCTTTTTAAAATCCTCAGTCGCAAAAAAAGGTGATTTTGAAAGGGTTGGTAAAGGTGGTTTTTGCATGTTATTATAAGTTTTAATTGTCAATAGCTCACTCAATTTTTGCCGTAAAAAATTTTTTGCAAACCGGATTCTTGGCAATTAAATAAGCTACAATTTCATATTTAAACATTTTTTCGTATCTCTAATGCTAATCTTGCTATTCTAAAGAAAACGTTATTCGCTACCAAACTACAAAAATTCGATATTCGCTTTTAACTCCATTTTTTTAAAAACTAATCATTCTATGCCTGTCAAACTTTTAAAACCTATTAATAATATATAAATAAAAATGACCAAATAATTAATGACCCAATAATTTGAATTAGGGTCGTGATTAGGGGGTCGTTTGCGATCACTTTTTCGCTGAAGAAAATGAAGACTAACATTCTTTTCATTATAAGCCACTTAATTTTTGAGCTAGAGACTTTTTTTTATTTCTAGAGATAGATATTTTTAAGTACTTTTAATTAGTTTCAACAAGTTGTCCTCGAAAAATGCATAGTTTTTTCGTCTTTTGACTTTGAAACTACAATATTTAGTATTTGACGAAGAAGAGCCAACATATAATAAAGTATAGCTCGATTACTATTGGTCTTAAAGAAAATTTAAAAAAAACGGTGTTGTTAATTTTTTCAAAAGATACATTTTGGTAAGTAAAGTTGTTTTGATGAAACGAAAACTTTTGGAGTTATTAGCAGAAATCTTATTAAAAACACCGATTTTTCGATATAAAACTAACACTTTCGATAGCGAATAAATCGAAAACTATCAATTTTACCAAAAAAATGTATAGTGCATTTTTTGCATAGAATGAACGTTTTTACCAACTTTTGCGATTAAAATATAATAAAAAATTTCCACCCCCGAGATGGGTTGGCAACCACTCCCATGGTATAAGCGCCTTTCAGCATGATATAGATTTTGATTCATGGACTATCCACTACTTATTCTCAAATTTTCAAGAAAATCGATCCATTCTGTAAAAATTGCGAGGTTTTGTACTATTTTAAGCTTCATTACTTGGACTACTAAAGATTATCAGAAAGAATAAGAAGTATAAGTAGCAAGAATAAAAACCGCTAAACGCCGTAAAAATGAGTGGCGCATACAATATTCCAGCTACAAAAGATCTGATATGAATATTACGTGGCGCGAAAATGTATTTTCATTTTGATGCAAAATAAAATTCTAGTTTCATTTTAAAAGAGTTTTTCATAATATCTGCTAAATTTGAAGTAAAACGCGCCACAAAAGAGTAACTCTGATACAGTTTGAAATTTGAAGCTCTTTTGTGGCGTGTTTACTTCAAACTTAGCAAATATTATGAAAAAATCTTTTAAAATAAAACTAGAATTTTATTTTTCATCAAAATGAAAGTACATTTTCGCGCCACGTAATGTTCATATCTCAGATCTTTTGTAGATGGAATATTGTATGCGCCACTCATTTTTACGGTGTTTAGCGGTTTTCATTCTTGTATCAGGAGTTTTTCAAAGTTATTTATAAAGTATAAGTATGAAGTTGAATGTAATGTTTCTCGATTACACTTTAAGCTTAATAAATGGTCGCCTTTGTTGCATTATCTCCCAAAAATGATCTAGTGTACATCGGATGTACACTAATTTTTTTTTTTTCTATTCGAAATAGATTGAAAAAAAATATTGGGATGGCCGGTAAATGAACTCGGATTGCCCGTTGCCCGATAACATTTAGCGTCGTAACCACTACAACTACATAAACCATTTCGGGGATAATGGTTAATTTGATTATACTTTTGTATCTTAATAACTTCTATACGGCTTAACCGATGTTGATCACTAAACATGGGTTTGAAACGTATTGACAAGTAGTATCTGATGTCTCTAAGGTCAAGTATGATTTCTGAAGGTATTACAAGAATTATTGAGCGTGAAAAACTGTTTTTCCCATAGGAAATAGATTTTATCATACTTATGTAGCGTATAATTTAAAAAATCCGAATTTTTTCGGATATGAGGTATACACCGTTAGATGCTCCTGGGGCCCTTCTACAAAAGCTAAGGTAAAGGCGCAATTCGTAGGTTAAAATTTTGAGTAATTGTCGAAAAACCAAAATTTTCAAAGTCTAGTTTTTCAGTTTTTCGGCTATACTGAGCGGTGTGTATATCTGATCCTGACGGCTTAGACACCGTTTGAAATCCTAACTCAACACTATTGATTTGGTCAATTTAGTGTATTTGTATTTGCGGTTCTCCTGTCTCTTCTTTAACCGAAGATATAATATATACCCACAAAAATTATGCCGTTTTGTACCTACCAAGTCCTATAGCTGGCTTATAGGTGGTCAAAGTCACTAACTACATCGGTTTTGAATCGGCCCTCACACCCTCTTCACACACAGAAAAAAAAATTCAGATCGGTTTTCCACATACGTATATTACTCCATTAAAATGTTACATTTTTAAGCCATACCTTGCATTTGTTAGAGTAGCCAATTTTATTTCTTTAGTATGTAGGGGGGATCAGTAGAAGCTTAAGTTCAAGTTTTTGTGGTCGCCACCCTTGTCCCCCGGGCGCCATCTTGGAAGTGGGGTGCAAAGGGGTTTCGCGCTATATCTCGTAAACTACCAACCCTACGGAAAATCTAATTAAACATAAAATGTAGTAACTAAAATTTTCTACAACTTTATATTTCTATTACTTTTTATCGTGAAGTGACCAAGAAAAAAGATGTAAACAAAAATATGTAAAAAAATTTTAACAGGTCTCCTTTTGAAGGTTATAACTTTTTTTCAGTTCATTTTAAAATAAACTAACATTATAGCAATTTTGTAGAGGGTTTCTCAGAGAACAATTTCCACTATAAAGTTGTTTAATTCTGTTTATTTATATAGGTTTTACAGCGCTGCAAACTTGACCAGATTCTCGAATGCTCATAGGGATACAATAAAAACAAAAATTAGGCTTACTTTTCTATCTATATACAGTGCTAGTCAAAAGTCCGTACCCCCCTCGTATCTTTTGAACGGTTATAGCTATAATAGTGAAATTTGGAGGGAGGAAATAAACGGAGGTAAGCTTCTTAACTAGTCATGACAGGTGACGTAACAGTGACAGATGACTTTACAGCGCCACTGTGACAGATAATTTTAAATGGGACCTTATGGCAAGTGATACCTCGTTTGAAAGGTAATGAAAATACCTATTCAGTCATACTAATTTTGTTTGAGTTTAAGCTAATTTTGATGAATAAATGAAATAAATAAAAAATTGTAGTTTCGCATTTAATTAAAAAAATTCAAAATTCCGCCTATGATTACTTGTCAAAAAGGTTGACGTTGATGTAAAAACTACTAGAGAATTGAAAAACGTCATCTTTTTGACAAAAAAACTCATAGGCGGACATTTTAATTTTTATTAATTAAATGCGAAAGTACAATATTATATTTATTTAATTTTTTCACCAAAATCAAAATCAACATAAACCCAAAAAAATTAGTATAACTGAATAGGTATTTTGAATACCTTTCAAATGAGGTATCACTTGCCATAAAGTCCCATTTAAAATTATCGGTCACAGTGGCTCTGTAACGTCATCTGTCACTATTACGTCACCTGTCATAACTAGCTAAGAAGCTTACCTCCGTTTATTTCCTCCCTCCAAATTTCACTATTATAGGTATAACCGATCAAAAGATACGAGGGGGGGTACGGACTTTTGACTAGCACTGTATATTTTTTATTCATGCAATTTATTATGATTTCAACATTCCTAGGCTATTATTAATCTGTTTTTGACCTTTCTCCCCACTATAAAACTTAACCCTAAGCATATATATAGAAAATGCCCAAGAAGTTGCTTGAGGACAAATTCGCCGGTTCGGAAGAAGGATTACGCAACCGCAAAATGCAAAAAAGTATTTTTTCTTCAAACGTCAAATAATGATGACATTACTTATCTAACTTGATCCTGTCAAAGTTTGATGTCTCCGCCGGCAGCAGTTTTTTTTTCCCATTTCTTTACGGCGGAGGGAAAAATGTTGTCATGGCAACAATATGAAACATGTCACAAAGCAACAATACAAATGTCATTAACAACAATTAAACATCATTTTTATTTATAGTAATATTAAAAGTACAATTAGTTTATGAGGCATTTTCAAAATTGAAACCATGCAAAAATGTTCCCGACTCTTGATACGCATTGGTAATTGTTGATGATACTGATGGTCGAGCACAACTTTCAGTAATCATTCCCGATGTTGGCGAATCATGAGGGTTTATCCCACCGACGACTTAATTATTTTAATTTCTAACATCTAGACGACTTTGATAGTTGTCACAGTTAATTTCGAGTAAAAATAGCGTATGAATTGTACTATTTATGGTTGAAAATTGCTACGTTTGAAGAAAAAATAGTATACTTTATTCGGTAAAGAAGCGACTTTTCTTGACTTGCCCTCTATTACGCGCCTCACTTCGTTCGGCGCGTAATATCGGGCGCGTCAAGAAAAGTCATGCTTCTCCGCCTCATAAAGTAATATACTATATTTTTATTGTATTCCTATGAGAATTCGAGAATCTGGTCAAGATTAGAGCGGTGTAAAACCTAGACAATAAATAAAATTAAACAACTTTATAGTGAAAATTGTTCATTGAAAAATCCTCTACAAAATCGCTATGATGGTATTTTATTGTGAAATGAACGGAAAAAAGTTATAACCACCAAAAAGAAACTTCTTACAAAATTTTCTCATATTTTTGTTTATAACTTTTTTGTCATCACTTGAAGATAAAAAGTAATGGATATAAAATTGTAGAAAATTTAATTTTCTACATTTTATGTGAAATTAAGTTTTCTGCTGGATTGCTAGTTTAGGAGATACAGCGCGAAAGCCCTTTTGCACCCCTTTTTCCAATATGGCGGCCGGGGGACAAGGGTGAGGATCCCAAAAACTTGTAGTTAAGCTTTTACTGAACCCTCCTACACATTAAAAAAATAAAATTAACTCCTCTAAGAAATGCAACCTAAATGTAACATTTTAATTGACTATATTATCCACAAATATTTTCCCTTTTTTAAATAGAAATTGAGTCATATTTCTGAGCTCGGAAACTTTTGAATGGTATAACCAATGTTCAAAATAAGACATGCGTTGAAAAGGTAATGATCAGTACTATCACAAGCCGCAAAGGTCGGACTTAAATTTTTGGGAGTTTTGGGGATTAGAGCAACAAAATAGGAAGGGAAGTAAAATCCACACCCTTGACCAAAATTGATGGTTGACATATGGATAGGTGAGTCTTTTCCTGAACTTTAAGGTGGGATTTGGCCCAATTTTCAATTCAGTCAGATTTAGGAAATCAAAAAATTCGTGTATATATAGTGTCGCGTGGGTTGTGCGCCACTGGCGAGAACTGCCGTTCTCTTGGGATAATTTCCAATCTAGAATTAGCATACTTACAAAAAGTAATTATAATAAATTCGAAAATTTAAAGGTCTTTGAGCCTTCAAAGTTAAAATAATAAATCTTTAACGTGTGATTGTTCTGCATTAGTTTATTAGTACAGTTCCTACAAGTATTATCCATAATTCAAATTCGACATACCTATACTGAAACCCTCTCGTATAATAAATTTAAGCCAACAAAACCAATAGTACACATATTTGTAGCAATCCTTAGCGATACACATAAAGCCTTTAGACCATCCTCAAGTCTAACGGAGTGTTACTAATACTCGTATTTCTCCTGAACACCAAAACTAATTAATCTCAAGTTCACGAATACTTATATTAATTAATATACCTCTAAATCCACTAAGATAACACAAGAAGTTAAACCGAAGTTTAAACTTATCAACAACGGTTCAAACTGGTGCGCCTTCTGTAAACTTCGTGAACGAACGCGAACATAACGGGAGTGAGAAAAATTAACCGAAACGTGTCTTGTCTAATACAATAAAGAATGTAGATATCATACGAGTAATACACAGATTGGAAGGTAAACGCAAAAGACTTTTATGACAGGTTATCCCAGAAAATAGTGCGGTCTAACCCATTAACGTCGAGGAAAAATTTTGTTTTCAACAAAATTTATTTAAAATCATTAAATGTATTCGTATTCTGTACAAAACGTAAGAATAAAATTGTTTGTAAATGAAATAATTATTGAGAAAAAATCTGTTCCCATATAGGACCGCTAGGCGCGAACCCGATAGATGTTTGTTACTTGGTATGAAAATTGCGAAACAGTCGATACAAAGGACCACATCATATTTTGCCAGCACATTGTTCTCTCTCGTCTTAAAAATACAATGAGTGCGCTTCTTCTTTTTTTTTTCTGGTACAGAAACCTCAAAATTATTTATTCCCTCGTACCGATTATCTTCAATACGAGAGTCACTTCTTGCAGCTGCGGACACTCTTCCTGGTGCTATTGGTGAGATTTTATATTTTATTGGATAAAGGGCCTAGCCGGGTAAGATGATGAAAAGTGCCCCCAACTCAATTCGAATTCCATATAGGTCACCGTTTAGCATATTTAGTGAAACTAACTTTCTGAAATTTTTAGCCCCCTAGGTGGTCATGTGACCCACCTAGAGCCTAATTAGGCTTTTTATGTTTTTATTTTTTATCTCAGCCGCATCGAGAACTAGCGAAAAACTTTAAACAAAAAATTTGTAAGATTTAAAAAGTTCTGTGCGAAAATTTTTTTTTTTATTTTTGGCGGGAAATTTAAATTTTAGAACGATTTTAATATTTTAAATGAGTATAAAAAAATAACTAAGACATTCGTTTTCATGAAAAAAATATATGACATGTATTTTTGCATAATATTTCACCCTGAATTTTTTCAAATTTTTAAAATTGGTGAAACGCACCTTCAAAAATTAAAAACCGCATTTTTTCGGTTTTTTTTTTCGTTTCTTGATACAATTTTATACATATTTTTCAAAAAAGGTAACACCGTCACTGGAGCAGGTAAAAAATTTAAAAAGAATTGGGGTTTGCTTAATAAAAATTTTTTGTAACAGCATCCATTTTCAAGATACAGGGCGTTGAAGAAAACAAATTTTACACATTTTTTACGATTTTGCCGAAACTACTGGCAACCTTGTAATAAAACTTGGCAGGTTTTAAGAGGTAGTTATTGTGCATGTTTTGACATACAACTAAGGATTTGATATTCATCATCGGCGCGCTTAGGGGTAATGGTCTGAACTTTTCAAAGAAAAAAAGATAGTACGCCACTGACATATTTCAAATAAACAATCAGTTTTAAATTCCTCATTCAATTTGCCATAAAAAAACTATCTTATCATTTTTTCATACGAGGCGCCGTTTTGCTGCAAAAAATAAAATATTTTAACGCTTCCAAAGTATTCGAATTAGTTTTTATAATGGACGTACGAGTTTATAGATGTACATATGTAGATGTAGAAACTACTAATAGAAGTTCGAATACTTAAGGATTAAGATATTTTATTTTTTGAATAAAAATGGCACGTCGTATGAAAAAATAGGAAGATAAATTTTTTATCACAAATTAAACGAGGAATTCAAAAAGCATTGTTAATTTGAAATAGGTCAGTGGCGTACTATCTTTTTTCTTTAAAAAATTCAGACTATTACCCGTATACGCGCCAATGATAAATATAAAATTCTTAATTGTATGTCAAAAAATGCACAACAACTATCTCTTAAAACTCGCCAAATTTTATTACAATATTGCCAGTAGTTTCGGCAAAATGGTAAAAAATGTGGAAAATTTTGTTTTCTTCAACGCCCTGTATATTGAAAATGGGTGGGATTACAAAAAATTTTTATTAAGCAAACCCCAATTATTTTTCAGTTTTTTACCTATTCTAGTGACGGTATTACCTTTTTTGAAAAATATGTATAAAATTTTATCAAAAAACGAAAAAAAAAACGAAAAAATGCGGTTTTTTATTTTTAAAGGTGCGTTTCACCAATTTTAAAAATTTGAAAAAATTCAGCGTGAAATATTATGCAAAAATACACGTTATATATTTTTTTCGTGAAAACGAATGTCTTAGTTATTTTTTTATACTCATTTAAAATTTTAAAATCGTTCTAAAATTTAAATTTCCCGCCAAAAATTAAAAAAAAAATTTTCGGACAGAACTTTTTAAAGCTTACAACTTTTTTATTTAAAGTTTTTCGCTAGTTCTCGATGCGGCTGAGATAAAAAATAAAAACTTAAAAAGCCTAATTAGGCTCTAGGTGGGTCACATGACCACCTAGGGGGCTAAAAATTTCAGAAACTTAGTTTCACTATATATGCTAAACGGCGACCTATATGGAATTCGAATCGAGTTGGGGGCACTTTTCATCATCTTACCCGGCTAGGCCCTTTGGATAATATCCCGTGTACATTCCAATTGGCTATTATTAAGACCAGATTTTCTATACAACTTCCATTCCTAAAAATAGTAGTGGAGTCACTGAAGATTTTCACCTCCGATCTCGTTGAACCTTCATCGATTTTCATGAAAATTGGTAAGTAGTTATAATATACTTCAAGGTACAAAGGTGACATGATGTTAACTTGCGCTTTTACCCTGGGGGTGGTTGCCACCCCTTCTCGGTGGTGAAATTTTTTTATTAAAAATAATACCAGAAATCGATAGAGGGGCAACTTCTAAGCAAAATTTGTTATATAAAGTTATTAACATAAATCAATACTTTTTGAGTTATTAAATATCAAAGATTTTATTTTTTCTTAAAAAAATGCATGTTTTGAAGCTGTTATTTTAAAGCTGTAAAAAAGCTATTATTACCAAAATTAAAGATAATAAAAAATTTAATACACTCCCTACTTAAAGAACTAAACTAATGTTATTTTGAAGTGAGTTATGGGTAATTAAATGTATATTTTTTTCGACGAGTACTCAAATCTAAGTGTTCAAGCTTACATAACGGGAGAACGATGCATTTCATAGAATATTCTTGTTAAACATTTGTGAAAGTACTTCGGAATACCTATCAAATGAGCTTCAGTAGAAGTTAATAGCATCAAAATTAAGCAAGTTATGATGAAAATAAGAGAACCCTTTCGATTTTTTTAGGAAAAAGTTAAAAACTAAACATACGCCATTTCCGCAAAAATTAAAATTTGTAGTAATCCTCACAAGAATTTCTTTATGTTATCATAGTTAATTATTTCAACAAATTTGACCGGTTTAGAATGCATATTTTTGAAAAAAAAAAGGTATAATTTAAAAAATCAGAATTTTTAGAATTATCGTACTTTTGATTTTCTTTTGATAATAACTCCAAAAATACTCAATATACGTAAAAAATGATGGATAACTAAATTTTAGCTTTTTTTTGTAATAAATACTTTACCCATTTTACTATTTTCGTAGAGTAAAAAATAACCGAGAAAGAAACGTTTAAAATTTCAATTTTGCTGCGAGAACCATGTAACCGGGGCCATTTAACCTTTTATTTTTAAAAAAGTAAGAGGTATAAATGACTATTTTGACGTTTTTTAATAGCTCTTGGAATAAAATTTTAACCAGTTATTAGATGAACTTGCTACTTTAAAATTTAACGGAGTTATTTACAAAAAACTATAACATTTTTTAGAAAATTTTTTAAAACATATATTTTGAAACATTTTTGGTGCATAAACTTTAATGCTATCAACTTGTTCGAGCACTTATTTGATAGATATTTCAATGAGCTTTGACAAATGTTTAATAAGTTTTTGTTATTATTTTATTATAATTAAATATTTTCCCGGTATTTAAGCTTGAATACTTAGATTTGGGTACTCGACGAAAGAAATATACATTCAATTACCTATAACTCACTTTCAGTTAACATTGAAAGGTTTTTCTAGTAAGGAATTTATTTGATTTTTTTATTAGCCTCAATTTTAACAATAACAACATTTTCCCGGTATTTAAGCTTGAATACTTAGATTTGAGTTCTCAACGAAAGAAATATACATTCAATTACCTATAACTCACTTTTAGTTAACACTGAAAGGTTTTCCTAGTAAGAAGTTTATTTGATTTTTATTAGCCTCAATTTTGATAATTATAACTTTTTTGTAAAAACTTATATTTTTTGAGTTGTTTATGAAAAATCGGTTAAAAACATGCATTTTTCTCACGAAAAAATAAAATCTTTGATCTTTAATAACTCAAAAAGTTTTGATTTATTTTAATAACTTTATATAACAAATTTTGCTTATAATTTGTCGCTCTATCGAATTGTGGGGTTATTTTTTATAAAATAATTTTCACCCCCGAAGAGGGGTGGCATCCACCCCCAGGGTAAAAGGGCAAGTTGGCACCATGTCACCTTTGTTTCTTGAGATATCCTCTAACCACTCACCAATTTTCATGCAAATCGATGGAGGTTCAACGAAATCGGAGGTAATAGCTCATATTCACCTTCAGTGACTGCATTATAGGCCAATACCATTTTTTGGAACGGATTCCAATTCGATAGCGATACATCGCTATAGATCAAATCAGTGCCATCCATATTATTATTGTATTTTGAAACAATATTTTTGGCCTCGGAACAATAATGTTTTTTTCTCCTGTCTTGAAAGTCTTTTAACAGGTCTAGTTGCTGTAAGCTAAAAAATTCTGAAGGGCTTGAACCAGCATACTTTGAGTAATAAGACTCTAGAAAATCATACATTGTAGAAGCCAAATCCCTTTCTTCGCAAAAATCTGCATTTTGCTGCCGCGTGAACATAATTAGACCTCCATCAGTTGGCGCAGCTGGAATTGCTCTGCTAGTACGGGGTAGATTTAAGTGATTTCTTCTACGATCGTGTCTTCAGCAGTGACTTCGATTCTAGTATCATTCGAAAATACAATTTTCGCGCCTAAAGACAGCTGCTTACGATTTCGATTATCAATAAAACCTGCGCCATCTTCATCTGCCGAATCTTTGTCTGTCAAAATTTTAATATCTGGAGATTCTATGTAAACGGTAAAAACATCATTATTACTTTCGTTTTCTTCGAAAGCCATACCGAGGTTGTTTTTCAAAGAAATTCCTCTAAAAATAAGAAAAGTAAAAAAAGAATAGCGAAAACAACATATCCAGCAAACCGCCTAGCGGTTCCATTTGGGAACACCCATAATTTTGGCCTAATGACGAAAAAAATAAAAGATGATCCAAAAACCAAATCTTTTTTAAAACAAAAACGGGGATAATACTGTAATACATACTACTAAACGGGACAAAAAATAATAAATAAAACACATGAAACGAATGTTCATATTTTGGCACAAACAAAACCAACCGTAAATTCAAAAATTTATTACAATAGAAAATAGCCCAGTCGGGATACCATTTGATCTTGTATTAGGAGCTGCCCCAAATTTTATTTTTCTAATCTTTAGGGGGGTCAATAGTACTATAAATTTAAAATCTCGACTGAATTTGACGGTTGCGTTAGCCGCCATCTTGATTTTAAACGATAACAGTTTTTGCTCAATATCTTTCAACATACAATACCATTTTCAACTTTTCGAGAAAAAATATTGAAACTTAAATTGTTTAAAATGCGATTTTATATAATTTCATTTATTACAATTTTTTCCGTGCGGCCCATATTTTCCGAGTTATGGGAAAAAACAGTGACAGTTAAAGCATAATTATTGATTTATTGAATTATCTCGTTTATTATTATTTTACAACAAATTTTAACCCATACAAAAATGAAGAGAATTAAATTTTGTATAATTTTGATTTCTTTCATTTTTTTGATAAAATAAATATTTAAGGTAGTACGTATGCGGTAAAAGCGCGAGCGTGAGACCCGATTGATTTTAAAGCAATTGTTTTTGTTCAATATCTTCCCCATTTTCAACTTTTCGCCAAAAAGTGTAAAGACTGAAATTGTTGCAATTACGATTTACTACAATTTTTCGAGAGAGCCAGTGGCGGGTCTAAGAGGGGGGTGGGAAAATTCCCCCTAACGGGGTCCAAAATTAAAAAAAAATTGTTGAAATATTAAAATATGTTAGCTGACATGAAACATAATTATCGACAGAAAAATTCAACCAATAATACCCGCTAATTAATGAAATTAAGTGAACTTAATACATATAAGTTATTATTTATATCTTTTATGTACTTAGTTTGGTTGGTGTTTCATTGGAAGTTTCAAAAATTGTATAAAATATAACTCTCTTTATTTTTGTTTATGTACAATTATGTCGTAAATTTACTAATAAATGAGACAATTCAATAATTATGCTTCCCCTCCGCTTCCACTATTTTCCTCCTTAACTCGGAGAATATTGATCGCATAAAAAAATTGTGGAAAAGAAATTGTAGGAAATTGCGTTTCCAACAATTTTAGTTCCTACCGTTTTTGTCGAAAAGTTGAAAATGGCGGAGATATTAAGCAACAACTGTTCTCCTTTTAAATCAATATGGCGGCTAATGCAACCGCGGAATTCAGTCGAGATTTTAAATTAACACTACTACTGATCTCCCCTAAAGGATAGAATTACAAAATTTGGGGCAGCTCGGAAAAAGATTCAATTCAGTAATTATGCTCCCCCCACCACTTTGTACTATTTTCCCACAACTCGGAAAATATCAACCGTATGAAAAAAATTGTTAAAAATAAATTGTAGGAAATCATATTTGGAACAATTTAAGTTGAAAATGGCTACAAAATCAATCAGGTCTTACGCTCGCGCCATTATCGCATACGTACTACCTTAAATATTAACTTTAGCAAAAAATGAAAGAAACTAAAATTGTGTAGAATTCAATTCCCTCTATTTTTGTATAGGAACATTTTTGTCGTAAAGCTAACAATAAACGAGATAATTCAATAATTATGCTTTATTTATATATAACTGTCACTATTTTCATCTATATCTCGGAAAATATTGATGGCACGAAAAAATTGTAAAAATATAAATCACAGAAAATTACATTTTCAACAATTTTCGTTGTTATACTTTTTGTCGAGAAGTTGAAAATGGCGGAAATATTTAGCAAAAACTGTTCTCGTTTAAAATTAAGATGGCGGCTAACGCAACGGTGGAATTCAGTCGAGATTTTAAATTTATACTACTATTGACCCCCCTAAAGAAAAAAAAATTGGGGCAGCTCCTAATGCAAGGTTACGCCTGTTATTCGTCTATCCCGATTGGACTAAAATAGGTGTAAAACTAAATTCGGATTGTTTATTCAAGAAGAAGTAGTAACCTTGAACTACAAATACGCCGAATTTCTCTGCTAAATTTTGGTAATGGTATGGTAAATAGACTCCGATTTATACGCAATTTGTTGACTCCATATGGCAACCGTAGGCGCTAATGGGTTAAAGGCTGACTTGTTAATATTTTCCTTGATATTGGTATTGTCCAAGTAAAAAATACTGTAGAATAGCTTTAAGCTGGTGAAATATGATATTCTTCAAATATAGATGTTAGGTCAAACGTTTAAGAAGCGGCCCTTTGTGAAAGCATCTGTGTTTTTACGGCCAGACCTCCCGCATATCTATTCACAAGTTTCGTGCAAAAGATTAGTTTTAGTTCGGTAGCCTAGCAGTGTATTAGTACTGGAGTGTACGTGTGTTAAGTGATACGAGTGTTTTGTTTGCTGTAATTATTTTGAATATTGGTTTAGTATTTCGTTTGGAGAGTGTCAAGTGTTGATTTTTGTAATTTAATTAATGTGAATAGTGATGTGGCGCCCGTGGGATTGAAAACCACAATATACGACTGCTACAAAAGCAATGAAATACCTACAATAGAAATAATAAGAAAGAAATTGGAAACAACCGGTCGAAATATGAACTGCTGTGAGAAAACTCTTCAAAATTGGATAAAAAAAATGGGCTTTAAGTTCAAAAAAATAAATAAACGTCAAGCAATTATGGAAAGCCAAAGAATAGTCAACAGACGTAATATGTACCTAGAAGAAATTACTAAATATAGGCAAGAAAATAGGAGAATTTATTATTTAGATGAAACTTGGTATGATACCCACGATACAGTAAAGAAAGGATGGACAGATGGTTCAAGCATGTGCATACCAGAAATGCCTGCAAATAAAGGCTCGCGACTAATTATTGTACATTGCGGAGGAAGTGAGGGATGGGTTCCGAATGCTTTAAAATTATGTGGGAAGAAAATGGAAGATTGTAACGTTGACTACCACAAGAATATGGAAGCTGACATTTTTGAAGATTGGTTTGAAAACTCGCTGATCCCAAACTTGGAGAAAAACAGCGTAATAGTGCTTGACAACGCTTCCTATCATTCCCGACAACTCACTAAAATACCAAATACATCTTCAAAGAAAGCTGACCTACAAAATTTTTTAATGGAAAATGATTTGTATTTCGAAGATTTTTACACAAAAAAACAACTTATTGAAGTTCTACACACAAAGCAATTTAGAAAATTATACGCTCTAGAGAGTATTGCCGAAAAGCATGGACACACTATATTGAGACTTCCCCCCTACTTTTGTGTTTTCAATCCTATTGAGTTAATTTGGGGACAATTAAAACCAAGTATAAGGCGTTCAAATAAATTTCCTAAATTTGACAAAAAGGTAATTGAGATCATTAAAAAAGAAGTAGCCAATATTACCAAAGTAGACTGGCAGAAAAGAATCGCCAAAGTGATCAAAGTGGAAGAATATTATAAGAAGATTGGGCACTTCCACATTAATGGTGGAAATAAATTTATTATTGAATTGGGCGATGATAGTGACGAAGAAAATACGGAAGAAGGAGAAAATGAGTTAAGTGTATCAGTATTTTAATTGTTGTGTTGTGCAATTCATTTTCCAAGCATAAGTGTACTAATGAAAAGACTCGGTTAAAAAAATATTTTTAGATTTTGTATTTTTAATAAAAAAAAGAGCGGGGACATGCTTGCATTTTGTGCTGAATTTTAAAGTTTTGAACTGTATACCTAAAGTAATTTTAGATCTAACTGTGTTTTTATAAAGTTCTTTTAGTATCAGTAATTCTAACAATAACAAGATTAATTATAAAAGCTATTCTACATCAGTTATTAATGCAAGCATGCGGTAAGAGGGAGGTCCCTGTGAGGTTAAATGTTATTAAAAAATTGATAAAATTAATTTTAACACATACAATATTATGTCCTGCTTTAACGGTATTTACCTAAGTATAAATAAATATTTTTAACTACATATTTAATTACCAGAAAACACCAGCTGCCGGCCTAATATTAAAGAAGAACAACCCAAAGAAAGCTACAAATCTTACCTATTACACTATATAGATTGCTTGAACTATATGCATTCCATTTCAGTTATACTAGAAAATTAGCGTTATAATTAAAAAATATGTTTTTTTTATTTTTCCAAGACATAGGGTGTTACGGTTTACTTTTTCAAAAGTTCGTAAAAAGGAATAACGTAAGAAATGAAACTAAGGTGAAAAACTCTCAGTGGCAGACCATTTTGGTTGGCGACCCTTCCCAGGACCCATGGGTATAGTTAAAAAAATATGGGTATAGTTTAAAGAAATAGACAACATGAAAACATTTGAAATGATGAATAATTTCCTTGTTTTCTGACAAATAAATTTTGTCTGATGTCATGATCTCAAACACACATACTATCAAGCCAGCAGAAAAGGCCTAGCCGGGTAAGATGATGAAAACTGCCCCAATTCGATTCGAAATCCATATAGGTCACCGTTTAGCATATATAGTGAAACACACTTTCTGAAATTTTTAGCCCCCTAGGTGGTCATGTGACCCACCTAGAGCCTAATTAGGGTTTTTATGTTTTTATTTTTTATCTCAGCCGCATCGAGAACTAGCAAAAAACTTTTAAAAAAAAGTTGTAAGCTTTAAAAATTCCTGTCCGAAAAAAATTTTTTATTGAATTTTTGGCGAGAAATTTAAATTTTAGAACGGTTTAAAATTTTAAATGAGTATAAAAAAATAACTGAGATATTCGTTTTCACGAAGAAAATATATAACGTGTATTTTTACATAAAGTTTTACCCTGAATTTTTTCAAATTTTTAAAATTGGTGAAACGTACCTTTAAAAATTAAAAACCGCATTTTTTCGGCTTTTTTTTTCGTTTTTTGCTAAAATTTTATACATTTTTTTCAAAAAAGGTAACACCGTCACTACAATAGGTAAAAACCTAAGAAATAATTGGGGTTTGCTTAATAAAAATTTTTTGTTACGCCATCCATTTTCAAGATACAGGGCGTTGAAGAAAACAAAATTTTACACATTTTTTACGATTTTGCCGAAACTACTGGCAACATTGTAATAAAACTTGGCGGGTTTTAAGAAGTAGTTATTGTGCATGTTTTGACATACAATTAAGGATTTGATATTCATCATTGGCGCGCATAGGGGAAATGGTCTGAACTTTTCAAAGAAGAAAAGATAGTACGCCACTGACATATTTCAAATTAACAATCATTTTTTAATTCCTCGTTCAATTTGCGATAAAGAAACTATCCTCTCATTTTTTCATACGACGCGCCGTTTTGTTGCAAAAAATAAAATATCTTAACGCTTCCAAAGTATTCGAATTAGTTTTTATAATGGATGTACCAGTTTATGTATTAGTTAGATGCTACATACATAGTGTGTACTTTGTAAAGGTTAAGGTATTTTATTTTTTGAATAAAAATGGCGCGTCCTATGAAAAAATATGAAGTTAGATTTTTTGTCACAAATTGAACGAGGAATTCAAAAACGATTGTTAATTTGAAATATGTCAGTGACGTACTATCTTTTTTCTTTAAAAAGTTCAGACCATTACCCCTATGTGAGCCAATGATAAATATAAAATTCTTAATTGTATGTTAAAAAATGCACAATAACTACCTCTTAAAACCCGCCAAATTTTATTAAAATATTTTTAGTAGTTTCGGCAAAATCGTAAAAAATGTGTAAAATTTTGTTTTCTTCAACGCCCTCTATCTTGAAAATGGATGGCATTACGAAAAATTTTTACTAAGCAAACCTCAATTATTTTTCAGTTTTTTACCTATTCTAGTGACGGTGTTAAAAACATGTATAAAATTTTATAAATAAAACGAAAAAAAAACCGAAAAAAAGCGGTTTTTTATTTTTAAAGGTACGTTTCACCAATTTTAAAAATTTGAAAAAATTCAGGGTGAAATATTATGCAAAAATACACGTTATGTATTTTTTTTGTGAAAAAAAATGTCTTAGTTTTTTTTATTCTCATTTAAAATTTTAAAATCGTTCTAAAATTTAAATTTCCCGCCAAAAATTAAAAAAAACATTTTCGGACAGAACTTTTTAAAGCTTACAACTTTTTTATTTTAAGCTTTTCGCTAGTTCTCGATGCGGCTGAGATAAAAAATAAAAATATAAAAACCCTAATTAGGCTCTAGGTGGGTCACATGACCACCTAGGGGGCTAAAAATTTCCGAAAGTTAGTTTCACTATATATGCTAAACGGTGACCTATTTGGATTCGATTCGAGTTGGGGGCAGTTGTCATCATCTTACCCGGCTAGGCCCTTTAAACGAAAAAAATATTCTCGAAACATTTCAAGTTGAGAATGAACTTTTCTTACAGAAGCTGATATCTTATGCACCTCACCAATGACAACTAAATATTTAATTATATTTTAAAATGCATGATCAGTCACGCGCTAATATTAAGTCCAACTTTAAAACTTTACTGACCGTTAAAATTTCTCTCGGTCGCGGTAACAACTCCGATAAAACCACTAACACATGCTGCTCTAGTTTACGATGTAATGAAAAGATTATAAACCCTTGTAAGAAGCCGTTTACAAAAATTTTACGTATTCTGCAAGCACGACTAGTATCTGGAACAAAAAGACAAATTGTTAACGGCTATAAATGTAGAAAATATCTGGAGCACGTAGTTCCAGACAAGAAATAAACCTTGTTGCAATTAATAATAAAACGAAAATGGTAGACAGAAACAAGAAAAAGATAAATATAGCCTTTATAGAATATAAGAGTCGGTCGTGTCTCCGCAAAATAACAGTTTCAATAGTTGATAAGACAAATGAAGAATGGAGAGAACGTCTTGGCACAGAAATTCGGTTTACTACTTCTGGAATGTGGAAGACGTTGATTAACACAAATATGTTTCATATTTTTTAGAGCTCTACTTTTTATCGATATGGTTTGAGTTTTGTAAACCAAAGTTAACCAATGTTAGACCAGGGCATTTAGAACAAAAAACACTGGAATAAATCGATTTTTAAATACAGCACCATGTCTAATCTTCGGTCTCAGTGGAGGATGATCTTCAGTAATAGAAACACCAACAGCACTTAGATATTTTATTGATAGCGGTAGACACCAGTCAAGTTACCCCGAGAGAACGTTGAGTACTGATATGTGGCTTGTACGCGACTTAGTTGAAGACTCTTTCTCTAGCTGAGATATCATAGTTTTATAGAAGCTAAATTTGGGTCATCCTTGACACGAGAACCTCGTGTTTCGTGTATCTAACAAAGGTAAATAGTTTTACTTTCGTCAGCACTTTTGTGTCATTTTCAAATTATATTGCTTACAATAATTGACAAATTATTATCGAAATTAGTAGTCCACACGTGTAAATATAAAAACAAACTATTTCGTGAGATCTACGGGGTGATAAAATTATACTGTTCAATATCGGATATTAATTCTGAATATTTGGTATTGGACATACTGCCCGACGGCAAATCTGGACCAGGCGTCAGTACTGCAACGTTTACAGTTATAACATATACATAAGATATTTCTAACATAAAAATACATAAATAGTTTAAGAATAAAGTATCGACTTGTGAATTCTTGCATTGGGTACGAGATGATGTTAAAAAATATCTACAATACAAAAATGGGTAGATGTGTATAATTCCATTTAAAATGCAGAAAATGCATCCAAAAGTGAATAAACATGCCAAAATCGGTGTATTAGCGGACATATTTTGTTACTCGGGGGATTTTGTGGTCGCTGAACACGAATATGGTATCAGAATCGACCCCCAGAGCACCTAGTACCCAGTGTGACTACTATTTACGTCATCTGGAACTTTGAGTGTACAGTACGGGAAAAAACTCTTACTGTATAATATAATATGTGTCGAAAAAAATATATATAATTTTAAGTAATTTAGGTTGTTACAAAGTATATTGTTTCTACATACACAAACAAAACGAAGGTTGATTGACGAAGTTTGTTTGTGTAACCTCGCGGAGGCTCACGTATAGCTTACTTCCAAAGTCCGAGTTGGAACACACACGATAGCCCACAGAGGGATTAAATTGAGCATTATAGTATTGTCATTATTCATAGTAAGATTAAGATCGTTACATGCTAGTGAGCCGTCCTGCGAGAATGACGGATGTTGTAAATCATAGATAAAGTTATAAGTTAGAGTCAGTGTTTCAACTCGACATACCAACCCTGCAACGTATCGTGGCAATCTACTAACATAACATGAGGCTTTCTGACATTAAATTGATGTAAACAGAGTACTGATGGGATTTTGGGGTGGCTGTACACCAATATGACATAGATGAATGCCTTTGGAGTATCTGGTGTCTGGTGTGTAGCAGTCACCCAAGCACTAGGTGCTCTGATGGTCGGTTCTGATGTCATATTCGTATTCAGCAACCCCAAAATCTCCGATTATTCTGCTTAAAAACCGTCGAAACTCAAGAAGATGACGTGCCTTGACGTGCCCCGAAAGTCCGTTATGATGGCGTATTTCTGTTCCACGATTTGTGCGTCTCAATTTAGTGCCGAAACCTCTCGAAACTCTACGTGCCTTAGCAGTAACCCTTGGCACCAGGTGCTCTGCAGGTCGGTTATTATAGCGTATTCATGTTCAGCGACCCCAAAAACCCCAGAGTAACAAAATCTGCCCCTTAATATACTGATTTTAACATGTTTATTCACTTTTGGTTGCATTTTATGTACTGTAAATGCAATCATGCATTTCCTCATATTTTGGGCATCTTCAGATGTGTGCTCTATTTCAGTTATTGTTATGTGGTGCCAATATAGTTCTGAGATAATTCGCAAGTTTTTATCGTCAATTCTAGATGGTCCCAAGCAAGAAAAAAATATAGCCTTTATTGAATATAATGGTAGGGGAGCCTAAGCGGAGATTTTTGCAGTTACTCAAGCGCGTCAGATTATCATATGGGGAGAAACCTGGTGCCCTGCAGATGTACCTCTACCATATATTGGCTCTTAACACAGGGGAATTCGTTAAGCAGGGCCCGAAAAAAAAAAATCGATCCTTAAAAATACCCGAAATTGTCAGATTAAGATAAGGTAGGTTAAATACATGCAAAAGAGTGTATGTTTCAAAAATCTGACGATTTGAGCGGGGAGTAAGGAAATGGGTGAGTTAAAAACTTTCACAAAAAAAAAGCGAATAATTCGCGAAATGAACATTAGATCGGAAAACTAAAAAATAGGTGTTCAATATTTTTCAAAAATTTATCGTATGATACCAAACATTACCCCCCACGGAGAGGGGTTAGGGGTTACTTTAAAATCTTAAATAAGAGCCCCAAAATTTTATTCCTGATTTGAATTATTTAGGTACGTCAAATAAATAACTTTTATTCGAAACATTTTTTCGAATTATGGATAGATGGCGCTATAATCAGAAAAAACGATTGTTGAAAATGGAAAATTAGATTAAAAAATGGCAAGCGCCCACTAAAATGGACAACTTTACTTAACTTTTTTTGGTTTTAGGACCTATTCTTCACAAGCCAATAGGCCCCCAAAGCGCTCGAGTGACTGCATATTTAGCATACTTTGCTCCCGTACTATAAGAGTCAGTCGTGTCTTTGCAAAATATCAGTTTCTTTAAAAGACAAATGAAGAATGGAGAAAACGTCTTGGCACAGAAAAATCCGGTTTACTACTTCTGGAATGTGGAAGACATTGATTAACACAAATATGTTTCATATTTTTTAGAGCTCTAGTTATTATTTTGTGGTTTTCAGTTTTGTGGATCAAAATTAACTGATGCTGTGAAATTAAATGTCCGATATACCAAAAATAACGACATATTTTGTTTTTGTTTTTGACACGTGTATGTGCTAAAATTTCAGTGGAATCTCATACCGAGGTTTGGTGATCTATTTTTCATATTTATGTATTTTGCTTTTTTAATTGGAGCAACAATTTTGTGTAGGGAAATTTGAATTTTTTATTGGTTCTGTATTTATTTCCACATAATGACATTTTTATTACGTTTTTCATTGTACTTATTGGTTATAACCACAAACTGAAAAACAAAAAGAATAAACTAACTACCTAATACCTAATTTATACTCGATTTGGAGTTGCACGATTGCACCGTTTTTATGATATACACAATATAAAAATATACAGGGTGTTTGGTAAAGAATAGGCCATAGCTTAACCGCAGGTTCCTGTGGATAAAATAGGCCGATTTAAGCTAACTTACCTTAGTACAAAGTTTATAATAACCGAGCTACAGGGTGTCAAAGTTAAACTTTTTTTTTATTTATTATTGAATATTTCCTGACAGGTATGAGATAAAAAGATGAAATTTGGTATGTGGGGGTTTTTTGGGCCGAGAAAACTAAATTCCCTACCAAAAATTATGTATTGCCCAGAGGGCGCCACATACGCCTTTCAGCACTCATTTATTACGTTCAATTTTTTTTATCCCTCACTCTGTATAATTTTGACTTTAAAATTTTTATTCTCCTATTAGTTTTACTTAAAAAAGGCATACTTCTTTTATCTCCCTAAACTCAACCGTTTTCGAGATAAACGCATTGTAAATCTGCGATACACCATCATTTTTAGCATAATATCATTGTAGTTAAAACCATAAAATTATCCAAAAATGTATCGCAAATTTCTTCAAATGGAATTTGCGATGCAATGACATAAATTTGAGAACTGGCACAATTATTATGCTGCCGTGCTAAGCCCAAAGGCGGTAACTGATTTTTTATCGAAAATGAGATTTTTGTATTTCTAGGTACAACAGGGTATTTAGTACATATTTACGAAATCTTTTGAGTTTTAGAAGCAATATATTGTTGTGATCTGCTTCTTATTTAATTTATATTAATTATTATTTATTTGATTAATTATGTAATTGTCGCAAATCATACATCAAAATTGAATAAAAAATCTCAGGGTGTTTTTTTATACTATTAAAAAAAATCCAAATTATCTCACGTTATACTTATCTTCTCTCGTGGGTTCAGTATCTCTGAGTTGATCCTAATCGGGATAAAATAGGGAAAAGAAATAAAGCAAAATATTAAAATAAAAATACAGAATTGTCTTTTATTTATCAAATTAATACTATGAAATCTATCGAATCTAAAAAACCTGTGGACACAGATGTCCGAATGAAATTTATACCACTTAAAATTATTATCTTTACAAAAAAAAAACAATTTATCGGTTTGTTCCCGATGATTTTGGTAAAACAAACTAAACCAAACAAATTTATGTCTTCGCAAGATTACCTATATTTACTATTTATATTTTGAAATATTGGAATTTTAATTCACATGCTTTTTACTCAAAAATCTATTTCCCGAACATAAAAATCTCTTTCATAAATTGACTGACCTTTTTGCTTCCCTCACTCGAATGTCTTCTCGTGACCCCAAACAGCTCTCCCTCGTTGATTATGTTAAAGGCTACTCATCAAAGCCTCTCTCCGTTGTCCAGCTTCAAAACTATCAGCATACCAGCACTATTCTCCAACAAACCGTGTCTCTTTGACACGTTCTCGATTCAAACAAAACTCCAAAAATTCTCTGCTCTCCTTCTCACAATAATACAGAATCAAAGAGGTATTTCGTCTCGATTTGATCTGTCTCTCGTTCCACTTTTCAACACTATTCTCCACTATCAACCAGCCACTGATATATGCTAACTATCTCTGCACTTAACACGTCGAGACCGCTCTTTCTCGCTGCCAACAACACAATGAATTATTTTTCACTCTCTCTCAATCATCCAATCCATCTTTTCCCCTTCCACATTCCAAGAATCAAAACATTGACTTTTCCATTTGACAAACAACAGTCACCCTCAAATTTGTTCCGACAATCCTAATTACTTTCGGAGAAACTCTCCCACATATACTCGTATTGAAATGAAGATATTAAAATTCCAACTTTCTTTTCAATTATCAATTTTGAGAAATATTGATAATTACCTATACAGTAAACAATTTTTTTCCATTTAAAATCTAAATACATAGTTCTTTTCACTTTAATTATTCACAAAAGTCTTTAATGGTTCCGCGGAAAGCTCGTTAAAAGAGAAATCTATTTACATCCTAACTAAATTCTAATAAATTCTAAAACAGCTCAATATACAGGGTGTATCAAATTTATGTGCCCGCGTTATGAAAAAAAATTTAATTTAATTTTTATTTTGCTTTTGATTGATAAAATGCAAACACAATAACATCCCCGCCTTGTTTTGAGATAAAATCAGTATTAATAAGTGCAACAAAAATATGATTTTCTCTCGACAACAACACTTTTCTATTGTGTCAAAATATTGAGTCCCACCTGAAAAACAATTGCTTTATTTTTCCCAGTGTCTGTACTTAGATGGAATAGGGTAAGTTTCCGATCGAAAATTTCCTAAGTCTTTAGTTTCAAATGAATTTCCATAATTTTTGGCTACTCTGTTTTCTTCATTTATTAAATTTTCACATTCCCTCAATTCTCTACACATGTTTATTGTATATTCTGTCTTCTCCATTTTGCATACTTCCTCTTTAAATACCGCAGTCTCAATTGTATCTTTTCCGCCTTCTTTTTCTATTCTGATCTCTTCTTCTTCTGGGCTCATCTCATCTTTTGAGGAATTCCAAGCTTCATTTTCCTGGGTCAATCTTTTTTCTTCTTTTTCTTCTTCTGGGCTCATCTCTTTTTTCGAGGAATCCCAATCTTCATTTTCTTTTATCCATCTTCTTTCTTCTTTTTCTTCTTCTGGGCTCATCTCTTTTTTCGAGGAATCCCAGGCTTCATTGTTTTTATTTATCTTCTGTTGCTTTCTCCTCTTTCTTCTCTGTCCCTGCTTCATTGCCAAATTCATTTCCACCGTTTGTTTTTTGTCTGCATTATCCTTTTTCCGTTTCTCATGTTCCTTGTCCATTTCCAGAATGTTAGGTTCTTCTTATCCTCTATATCCACACGCTGTCCACAAACATTTTTAGAAAAAGTGACTTAAAATATTTTATGTTTGTTTAGAAAATCGAGTAGAGTCGAGTAAGAGTTGTGAAACACTAGGTGAAACCACTGAAGACAATATTATAGGAAGATAACAATTTATTGTAAAGCAATTACAAGAGGTGGAAAAAAATTATGTTCAGCCTGTACAGGAGCAAGGTTTGTTTCATACTTAAAGGTTTCTGTAATTAACCCTTTGTTGGTCGTACATGGGATTAGCAGTCCCATTGATTGCATTTTTTTTGTTTAAGTACAAGCTATTATCATTGTTTAACTAGACAATATACCGGATACCGGATTGTAGATTTGGGATATATTTACTTAATCTTTTGAGAATCCTTTACCTAAGTTTATACAAAAATGCTGGTTTTATTCCTTTATAAAATTTCTAAGAATGCGTCAGGTACTACCTGGATAATGATACAAAAATTTTTTGAATATTTTAAAAATCATATACTCAATATATATCCAATATATATAAATGTATATCCAATAATTAGTTACTCTTTCGGTATAAAAGACAATGCGATCATATTTTAATCATAACATGCACTAGTTTGTACAATACAACTAATAAAATATTAAAATTTGTCCATACTGCTGTAAGTAATGGTATTTTACCGAATATAATATTGTGAAATGCCCAATAATATAACAATGCATAATAATATTGGGGTTGGTGTCGGCGATCATAAAAATCTTAAAGCTCTATTATATAATAACAGGTCGTAACAAAATAGGAAACCTTTGTCGCTAAAAATATAATAGCTTAGAAAGTGAAAAGTACGGTTTAAATTCTTTAAAACGCTTAACAGCAGCAGATGTTTAAACACTCTGATAACAATCTGAACAGGTACTGTTTTTTTCGTAGTATAAGTAGAGTTTCTGGCCAAATTATTAGAGGCACTATAAAAGATTTTATAAAAAATGTTAATTATGAGGTAATCCCATTGTAATACTAAATATGTTTTTTGTATGTACCAGACACAAGGTATGTTGTTTGGTTGTATATTTAATTGTTTATATTGAATCACCAATAGAACACCATTATTAATGAACCAATATTTATTTATTGATTCTTGAAAGAGATAACGACAACTAAATATTGTCAATTTGTTGTTCTCATATTGAAGCTCAACAAAGTAATAACACTTAATAGTAGATTATACCACGAGCCAATAATGATGGCTATTATTCCCGAGGAATATTTACGAACCGAGCCGCGTTAGCGGCGAGGGAGTAACATTCCGAGGGAATGAGACCCATTATTGCGAGTAGTATACTCTACTTTATCTACGACAAATTAATTAATTTAAGATTTTTAATGAACAACTTTATTTGTTAAGAACATTAAAATTAGTAATAGTACAATTAATAAACTGAATTGGTTGAGAATCATCATTACCTTATGTAAAAGATAAATTTCATCAAGAGCTTTGTCAATAAATTTCCTAATTTGCTCTGGGGTTAGAGTGGAAGACTTTTTTGCTTGAAATCCTTCCGATTTTCTCTTTAGAAACGCTCTTAGTTTGCCGTATTTTTCCAGATAAACGTCATGGTTTATTCTCAACATATATTTAATCATTGAATAGAATGACCATAATGAAGACGGTTTATATTTTGCACTTAATTCAGCGAAATAGGCCAGCAGAACATTTTCGGAAAATGATTTCGCGTTGTTTCGAACACGCCATTCGTTGAAGGTTGCGTACGTTTTATTATAAATGGATTTCGATGTTTCAGGTATTAAGGTAGATGCTGTTGCTGTAGCTAGTTCTAAAATTTCTGGTGGTGTACAATTAAAAGATTCTTCATTTTCGTCCATCTCAACACAAACTGTCAAATATACTATTCGTTTGACAGTGACACTTTTTGAGGTTGATTATTTTGTTTCCGTGGTGAATTTTGTGATTGTTGTGCCAGAGGGATTAATAGCTATTAATCCCGCATTAATAATCCCTAAGGGATTATTATATGGCATTATATTGCAAACACCAAAAGTATAATACATATGCACCAGTTAATAGGGAAAAAAATCATCGATTTCACGTAAAAATGTTAAGCAGGGTTTTGAAGGTTTTAAGCGATAGATGAGCTATAAATGATGATAATTCCGTGAAGACGTACAGCTAATTTTTCTTCTTCTTTTTTTAAAACAGTTATAAAGAATGAAAAACTAAGTTTTTTTACTATAAAACGTTTCTTATCCATTTTAGAGAAAAATGTTTCAAATAAATATTGTAGACCTTAAAAAGTTCTTCAATTTGGTGTGACACATATTGCAATATATAAACAATTGACCGAGATAATTGTAAAAAACTCTCGTTTTTGCACTAATTTTTAAATATTAATAACTGTATTTTTTGCACAACGATATTTAATTTAACTACTTTAAATTATGCCAATTAATGGGTTATTTTAGTGAGATAAGTTTCAACCAGATCGACCAAATAGTTTATAAGTTATTCAATTTGGTTATCCCAGACAGCAATTGTTTAAACAACTGTTCTTGCCCTAACAGTGACTCTAGAGATATTTTACAAATCGCAATCGATTATTTGAGACTTTAGTTTTAAGATGTATTGAAAATGTTTTAAGATTTTATCAAAATTGTTGTTAAAAAAACCGCCTGAAAAAGACCCTACTTTTTAGGTTATAAACAATTAGAATAACTTTGACAGTTTTTACGTTACACGCTCGTATGTAGGCTCACTGAAAAGCTGGTGAAAATATACACATTAAAAACATAAAGCGGATTTTATATGACTAATAGAAATCGAGTTAGAATTTTTTTTTCAATAAATCATATTTCCATTTCTTATAAACATTAAGAGCTGAAAATTGAATAAGTTGTTTAAGAAAGTCTATATTTTACGATCCAGTTTATAGATTGCATATGCAGTAAAAAAAATTAAAAGTCATGACTCATTAAACTGATGGTACTCGTGAAACACCGCCAACAAATGTGAAGGTGAGAATAGCTTCGTTTTATTTTTTAGAATGGAATCCCAATTTGAAACATGTTGAAAAAATTTGCAGTTTAATTGCTATTACTTGCTTTAATTTTACAATAATTTCTCGTAAGAATTACTTATATTTTACTAATTAAATAATATTATTTATATAAATATACAATAATAATTAGCTCAGGCCCAGAAAATAAATTGGTTGAAAACACGATCTTATCCATAAAACAAAAAATATTTTTAGCAGTTAGTAAAAATAAAAAGCAATTGATTCAACTTTTATGTGCAGAGCTCAACAAATCTGGGTACCGAACTAAAGTAGCAGATGAAGATGCAGACGTATTAATAGTGCAGACAGCTCTTCACGAACATACATATGAAACTAACAAGACCATTGTAATAATTGGTAATGATACTGATATACTCATAATATTGACGCAACTCTCTGCTCCGGACAATAACATATATTTTGAAAAAAAAGGCGCAAAATGAAAATCTATCTATTATAGTTGTAATAGTTTTAAACATTCTCATCTAAGAAAATACGTTGGGTTCTTATATATTTTTACTGAGTGTGATACAACTTCCTCTTTTTTAATCAAGGAAAATTCAAATTATTAACTGCATCGTCAGAAATTGTAGATCTGATAAATATTTTTTATGACGAGAATGCTAACAAGGAGGACATCATGAAAAACGGATGTGATATCATTGTTGATTTGTATTCTGCTGCAATTGATGTTACATATAAAAAAAATAATAACATATTGGCATTAAATTAGTTACGTTTTTTACAATTTATAAGAAATACAGGGAAAAAATCTTTTAAATTGGAAAATTTGCCCCCAACAGAAGGTGCAGGTTATCAGCATGTACTTCGCGTTTAACACTGGTTAGGTAAAAAACTGGATGCTACCCAGTATGGATGGAAAAAAACTGATACGGGTTTTGAACCTACTTACACCTTAGATTGTTTGATACCTAAAGAGATATTAAAACAAATTACATGTAAATGTTCAACGGGTTGCAAAAGTACAAGATGTGGCTGTAAAAAATATGGTATAAACTGTACGGATCTTTTTACAAACTGTGCAGTGGAAGAAGAGGAGAAAAAATGTTGTAATCGCGCTGCAGTGGTTCTTGACGATGTCGAGTCAGACTTTGTAGAGGATAAACTGTATCTTGCCGAGAAGCGATTTAGAAGTTATAGACGTTCACTAGAATAATCAAATTAAAATTCATAAACAATGTTTTACTTTTTTATTTTTATAATTAATTATATGAATTTATTAAAATATATATATTACTATCAAAACAAATATATGAATTTTATTCTAATTATTGAACTTAACATACATCATTAAATAATAGTGCAAACATATTACATATTTATACTTATTAGATGCCTATCTAAACAAATATTAATAGCTTCATTAAATTAAATAACATTTCATAACAATTCAAAAACAAAATAAAACAAAAATTAGTTTTTTAAAAACTATTAAGGACTTTTAAATACTTTTTAATTATTTCAAATAAAAAAAAATAAATAATGTATTGTACTAATTTATAATTATTTTATATTTATATAAAAAATATACTTCAATTAATAATTTAAATAATTTTTAAGGAATACTTGTAGAGTTCAATAACTTTTATAATAAAATTCAATTAATTGATTTTCACGGGATTTTCCAATTTTGCAAGGTGAAATTTACACAATTTTTAGTATTTTCTTGAGCTACTCCAGTTAAAAAAGAAGGTTGTGCATGCTATGGAAGGTGATAATATATTGCAGTTTTTTCCCAAAAAAGGAAGCAAAGCTTGAACAATTCCCACCTTCACTTTCGTTGGAGGTGTTTCACGAGTACCATCAGTTTAACAGGTCATAAGTTTTTATTATTTCACTGCATATGCAATCTATAAACTGGATCGTAAAATATAGATGTTTATAAACAATGCAAAATTTGATTTATAAAAAAAATACTAACTTGATTCCTATTTGTCATATAAAATTATTTTTTCTTTTTTAATATGTATTTTTTCACCAGCTTTTCAGTGAGCCTACATGCAAGCGTGTGACATAAAAACTGTCAAAGTTATTCAAATTGTTTTTAACCTAGAAAGTAGGGTCTTTTTCAAACGAGTTTTTTAATAACAATTTTAATAAAATGTTAATTTTTTCTTAATGCATCTTAAAAGTAGACTCTCGGATAATTGATTGCGATTTGCTAAATATCTCTAGATTCACTGTTAGGGCAAGAACAGTTGTATAAACAATTGCTCTCTGGGATAAACAAATTGAATAACTTATAAACTATTTAGTCAATCTGGTTGAAATTTAGTGCACTTAAAGAAACCATTAAATGGCATAATTTAACTGGGGTAATATATTATGTATCAGTCGTAGATAATAGTATTTTAATTCTTTCAATTGAATAAACTTTAATATACAGAAAAGCTTTTTATTTCATATCAATCAGAACTGTAAACCACATACTGCTAATAGGCTTAGTTTTATAGTAATTTTTGATTTTAGCGGTATCTACTTTTTTTATATAAAACTTTGTTTTAAATTATAATTAATGGTTCCCTTAATAAACTGGGGCATATATCCATGCATAAAAACTATTAGCAAGTCCATAAATCCCTAGCGGGCCAAAATTTTAGCATTCAATTTTGAAATCGATTTTGCCACCATTTTGTCAAATGTTAGTTACCGCCTTTGGACCTAGCACGGCAGTGTACTTACCTTACCTTATCAATCACAACTGTAAACCACATACCGCTAATTGGCTTAGTTTTATAGTAATTTTTGATAAAACGTTTTAGCGGTATCTACCTTTTTTTATATAAAACTTTGTTTTGAATTATAATTAATGGTTCCCTTAATAAACTGGGGCATAGATCCATGCATAAAAACTATTAGCTAGTCCATAAATCCCTACCGGGCCAACATTTTAGCATTCAATTTTTAAATCGATTTTGCCACCATTTTGTCAAATGTTAGTTACCGCCTTTGGGCCTAGCACGGCAGTATGGTTTTAAGTTATTTTTCGGGTGGAACTATGTACTGTACAATGATATTATGCTAAAAATGATGGTGTATCGCAGATTTAAAATGCGTTTACCTCGAAAACGGTTGAGTTTAGGGAGATGAAAAAAGTATAACTTTTTTAAGTAAAACTAATAGGAGAATAAAAATTTTAATGTCAAAATTATACAGAGTCAGGGATAAAAAAAATCAAACGTAATAAATGAGTGCTGAAAGGCGTATGTGACGTCCTCTGGGCATCACATCATTTTTGGTAAGGAATTTAGTTTTCTCGACCCAAAAAACCACCACATACCAAATTTCATGTTGTTATCTCATACCTCTCAGGAAATATTCAATAATAAATAAAAAAAAAGTTTAACTTTGACACCCTGTATCTCAGTTATTATAAACTTTGTACTAAGGTAAGTTAGCTTAAATCGGCCTATTTTAACCTCAGGAACCTGAGGTTAAGCTATGGCCCATTCTTTACCAAACACCCTGTGTAGTAAAGGACAGTTCTACAGAAAAGCATCAAAATAATAAATGTAGGTACCTTCCTGCTTCAGTTTCGTATAATAATTTATGAAAATAGATATGTTTCATAAAAGCAGATATTTTGAAGTCAGAATTTTCGATTGAAAATTAGGCTGCTTTTTCGATATCAAATGAAAATAATAACCCAGTAAATGAACGGGAAATACGGCGATGCCGTGTTATTTTCAGGGTCAACTCCGAATTGCATAAAAATTTGGCTTTAGGTTCGACTTATCCTCCACTTCAAAGTTGAACTTATGCCGTTGGTTGCTTTTAATTGGGAGGGGGGAAAAGTGAAAAAACGAGCGTTTAAAATAAGTCCTGAAATGCATAAATTGACTAATTCTAACCAACTTTCGTATTATAGAGTTTTTTAAGTAAGTCAATTATTTTCGAGTTATTTGCAATTGAAAATGTTTATTTCTCGACAAAAAACCAAGTTTTCAGGCGGTTTTTAAATAACATAAATACCATAAAGAAATAGCTTCAGAACAATATTTTTGTGATAGTTTCATCTTTTTTCAATAATTCCTATCGTGTGATTTTTTTTACTTTCTCCATTTTCAAAGTCTGCGGTACTGATCTAGGAGTATAACATATATCTCCGGCTTTGTTCATGCATTTTGACGTTCCTTTTTTTAATTTGGATAATATACTCTTTATGCAGATTACGAATATGTATTTTGTTCACAGAGAGAGGCACAAGATGATAGAGAGAGGAAACTCATATTGGAAAAATACATAAAAAATCTCTTTGCAGACGAGAGGCCTAAGATAGAAGTCGTTCAGGAACAAGTGACAGATATTAACAAACTATCTGGTCCCGAGATCACAATTGAAGAAATTACTAGAGCAATAAATACCTCGACAGACGGGAAAACAGTTGGACTTGATCAAATTCCTGTTGAGTTACTCAGATTGTTAGATGAAGAGGGAATTACGACACTCCAAAGATTTTTCAACCAAATCTATAAAAAAGGAAAATTCCCTGTCCAATGGCGTGTATGTACCTTTATCCCTTTGCCAAAAAAAGAACAATGCAACAAAGTGTCAAGAGCACCGACTGATAAGTCTGATGAGCCATTCTTTAAAAATATTCCTCAAAGTTCTTCACTACAGAATCTCCACAAAATGCGATAAGGTTATTGGTTGCTCACAATTTGGATTTCGAAAAGGCTTGGGTACCAGGGAAGCACTAGTTGCAACCCAAGTGCTAGCTCAGAACTGCTACGATCAAAGGAAAGATGTAATGATGTGCTTTATAGATTATGAAAAAGCCTTCGATCGAGTACAACATCATAAACTCGTACATATACTAAAACAACATAGAGGCTCTTTACTGGAATCAAACAGCTGTCGTCAAGGTGGATAATGAAACAACGCCAGCTCAAAAAATTCTCAGAGGTGTAAGACAGGGATGCATTCTCTTCCCACTACTGTTTAATCTATATTCAGAAAGGATCTTTCAGGAAGCTCTTGAGGAATGCGAAAGCGGCATCAAAGTAAATGGTACCTGGGTCAATAATATACGATATGCGGATGACTCGGTCTTAATATCAGACAATATAGAAGACCTCCAAAACCTTTTTAATAAAATTGGAGAGCATAGCGAGAACATGGGACTTAGCGTCAACATAAAAAAGACAAAGTTCCTTATAATCAGCCGTCAATTATGTCAACATCAAAATGCAAGACTAGCATATAACAACCAAGATGTAGAGCGCGTAAGAAAGTTTAAGTACCTGGGAACCTGGCTATGTGAAGACTGGATGTCGGATATGGAAATTAAATGTCGGATAGAAAGAGCCAGAAGTGCATTCATGAAATTCAGAAACGTCTTTACGAACTCTGATTCTTTTCTGCCAGGAGTCTTATTAGATGATCATGCTGCACTTTATCAAAGGCTTTGTTATAATCTATGAAACACATGAATACGTCTTGATTTATGTCAAGACACCTTTGAGACATAACGTTCAGTGCAAACAACGCCTCTCTTGTTTCGAGTCCATTTCGGAATCCAAACTGGGTATCATTGATGTCCATTTCCAGTTTTCTGTGTATTCTAGTGTGTATAATTTTCAGGAATATTTTCAGTATATGGCTCATCAAACTGATTGTACGGTAATCACTATATTGTTTGGCATTCATCTTTTTTGGTATAATAAAAGCCATTCTTGTGGTATTTTTCCTGATGTATAAATGCTATTGAAAAGTTCAACTAAAATGTTGATCGAGTCTTCTTCTATCAGTTTAAGGATACCCGTTGGTATTTCATCTGGACCTGGGGCTTTACCGTTTTTCATTCTTTTTAGTGCGTACATTACTTCCTCTTCCGTTATTTCTGGACCTTCGTCTCCTTGTATGTTACTTAGATGAGATTGTTGTCTATCATCTGCAAAGAGTTCTTCAACATAGTTTTTTATGTCTTCAACTGTCCTTCTAGTTCTGTTATTATGTTTCCATTGACATTATATAGGATATTTGGCTGCTTACGTTTTTGTGTACCTGCAAGTTCTTTCACTTTTGTATGTACATTAAAAATATCATGTTTTGCCTGCAATTGCTCTATTTCTTCACATTTTCTTTTATAAAAATCTTCCTTTGCTATTCTGATTTCTTTTTTGATTTCTTTCTGTATTTGTTTATACCTTTTTTCGGGTTTTCCTTTCATTATTCTCCGATTGTCCATGAGAAGAAGGATTTTATCAGTCATCCATCTTTGCTTTATTTTTGGCTTTTCTTTAGTCAGAATTTCCTTCGCAGGACTTGTTATCGCCATTTTTACGTTTTGCCATTTTTTATCCATGTTGTTCGTTGGCTAAGATGTTTCTTTTTCATGAAGTATTTTAAAATTATCATTAATACATCTTTGCAGTTCCTCCTTTACCTCCAGGTTACATAAATGACTGACGTCTATCTGGTTTGCTCTTATTTTCTGCTCCAATCTTTTTAGTTTAATACTCATTTGCGCTATTAGAGGGTTATGGTCTGAATAGACATCTGCGCCTGGGTTAGCATTAACGAATTTTAAGGAGTTTCTGTATCGTTCATTTATCAGTAAAAAATCAATCTGGTTTGGAATTATTCTTTGGCCATTGTCGTGGGGTGATTTCCACGTATAAAGTCTTCTCTTTGTTAAGTTGAAGAATGTATTAGATACAATCATGGTATTCTCCTGACAGAATTGAAGCAGTCTGTCACCTCGTTCATTTCTTTTACCGAGTCCGTATTCTCCTACATGTTTGCCACTTTATCCTTTACCAACTTTTTGAGTTGAAATCACTTAGAATTACGGTGATGTCTCGTGGTTTCGTTGATTTTAATACTTGATTGATTTCTTCGTAGAATTGTTCAATTTCTTCCTCGGATTTATCTGCAGTAGGTGCATAGATTTGTATGATATTTAGTTTACTTGTGTTTGTTTGTAGTTGGAGAAATAAGGGCCGATCTGATACTGGAGTAAAATTAATGACCGACTGCATCATAGACTTAGATACGAAAACTGCTACGCCGTGTCTGTGTTGAGTACTACTGTTTTCGGAGTAATATGCTATGCCGTTTGTTGTCGAAAAACTGCCAGAATTTGGCCACCTTGCCTCACTAATGCCCAGAATGTCGACATTTAATCTTTGCATTTCTTGTATTATATTATGCATTTTGCCTGGATCATACATACTCCTAACATTTCATGTACCAATTTTTAATACTGGACTACTAGTGTAGCTAATGATGTGAAACCTGGATCATGAAGGTTAACATGATGAACAAATTAGAAGCCTTTGAGATGTGGTCGCATCGTAGAATGCTCAGAATATCTTGGGTTCAACGCATTTCAAACAGAGAAGTCTTAAACAGAGTAGGTCAAGGCGAAGGTGATTTAACCAAGATGATAAAAAAGAGAAAACTTGAATATCTGGGGCATATAATGAGACGTAGCAGATACAGGATGCTGCAATTAATACTCAATGGAAAGATCGACGGAAAAGAGGAATTGCTCGGAAGAAATATGCATGGCTCCGAAACCTTCGTCAATGGACTGGCTTATCAGCAGATCAATTGTTACATGCCGCACAAGATCGAGAACGATATCGGCAAATTGTTATGGAAGCTACCCACGCATAAAAATTTGGGCACGGTACTTAAAGAAGAAGAAGAAGAAGTGTAGCTAAATTGCCAATCTAGCATATTGTATACTTATTTAAAACATATGAAGGCAATATCTACAACGACAATGTTATTAAAAAACGTAAGAGACATTTTAGCTATTCAAAAAAAACCAATTTAACGATATATACTTGCATACCTTTTGATTTTCTTTTATAAATTATTAAGTAGGAATCAGCAGGTTCACAGAATAGAGTTCAAATTATAGGTAGTTTTATTTTGAAAGATTTTTCCATAATATTTGTTAAATTTGAAGTAAAACGCGCCAGAAAACCTTTGATAAAGTTTACAGTTTGTCGTTTGTGGCTCGTTTTACTACAAATTCATCAAATATTATGGAAAAATCTTTCAAAATTAAACTATAATTTTATTTTCCATCAAAATAAAAATACGTTTTTGCGCCACGTTATATTGATATCAGCTCTTTTGTAGCTCTAATATTGTGTGCGCCACTCATTTTTACCGCGTTCAGCGGTTTTTTATTGTTTTACATGACTTTTCATGATAAGATCTACAACGATGATAATAATTAAACACAAACATAAGGGACGTTTTAGCTATTCAAAAAACCAATTAAGCGACATCTACTTGCATAGTCCTTGATCTACTTTCAGAAATTACTAACTACTAATTAGCGGGTTCACAGAAAAAATTTTCTCAAATCATTACTTAGTAAAAGAAGATATTTTAATATATAAATCCAATTTTGACAAAAATAACTGCGGTGTAATGTTGGGAATAAACCTTTCTGTCTTTCACATTTCAACTAGAACATTTCAAATTAAGGGAGTTAAGCAGAAAGCTCTGACTCTTGTATTTACATTTTGGCGGGTAGTTGTCGCTATCTATTATTTTGTAATTCCTACATCGTCTAATAACTTCATCCCGCAGATTACATTTCATCGCAGTAGGGAATGCAGATTCTTGAGTTGACTCGAGAAATTCTAGACTATTTAAAGCTGTATACAGGGAGGCTGCAGGCAGTGGGGGTATTGCGTTTTGTTGCAATTTGGCTGATTTTTTCAAAGCAGTAAAAATTATCACTTAACATTAACCCCTCATAATTTTTGGATAGAAAAACTGTTATCTTTCTTTTATATATGTCTCTCTGGTGCAATGGAGAATTGTGAGCATTTTTGCGTTATATATGGCCAATAATAGAAGTAACTTAATTTAATTATTTAATCTTTCTTTTGTTGGGGTTTTTCGCTAGGCGTTTTATATATCATTTGACTTTTCAAGTGTCTGCCTGGCTACGTTTATTTGACATTTGTGTAAACCGAATCAATTTCCATTTATTTCCATTAATGGTAATTGTTGTCTTTTTCTTATTTTGTCCTTCTTCATGTTCTGAATTCGAAATATTTTCAGGTCAGTATAGTTTAAGGATTTTTCTTGGTGATCTATGGTTCGTACAGTATAAATACCGTTGCACGTCATCGCGCCATTGCCAGTGACGTCACATGCTACCAACACAAAATATTTCGGTCGTATTTAGGTATGTTTCTTTTTAGAATCGTTTAGCCAAGGACACTGGAACTATAGCCACTAGACATATTTTATTATATACGCGTAGAAATAATATTTGAAGATTTCTATTACTGTAAACTTAGAAATACACCATAACTTGTTTCATTTAATTATATAAATGGGTTATAAAGTGTTTTTATGAAGCACATTTGTCCGGATCACACTTTAACTACTATGATCGAACGAAGATATTATTTTGGCATAAAATGGTAACACTTATTAATTGGACACAGTTGCGGTGTTGACACTTCAGATTTGTTTTTATTATTTATTATTAAAGTATTTATTTTATTATATTTATTGTTTTATTATTTACTTTAACGTAAGATTATTACTTAAGTCTGGTTTTTTATTTCTAATGTTTTTATTTATTTATATATTTAAATTCGAGTTCAAAACGTCCTCCGACATTGTCCGATGCCTCGTTGCCAATATCTTCTATCATTGCAGTTTTCATCTTCTAATCCTCGTACACTCATTGATCGTCTTACTCCTTGTATCCATGTCGTTCTTGGCCTTCCTCTTTTCCTGTTTTCTGTAGGTATCCATTTCATAATTTTCTTTGGCAGTCTTTCCTCCCCCATTCCCTGAACATGTCCGTACCACGTTAATTGTTTCTTCTCAATGAATTCTACAACCGTTTCCTATAAATTCATTCTTCGCTTTACTTCCTCATTTCTAACCCGGTCCAATCTCGATGTTCTACTTGCTCTTCTTAGGGTGTCCATCTCAGTAGCTTCTATTTTTCGTTTTTGGTGTTCCTTTATTCTCCATGTTTCGGATCCGTATACCAATGTGCTCTTAATCATGGTGTTGTATATTCTCATTTTTATTTGTTTCCCTATCTCGGTACTCCACAAAACTCCGTTCAATGATTTAATTATCATTCTTGCTTTATTTATTCTGCTCTTAATTTCTGCATCGTTAGTACCTTCTTTGTTGAAATTAATGCCCAAATACTTATATTTATCACAGCTAGTTATTTTCTGATTATTGTCCAATATCATATCAGTTGAATCCTCACCCAAGCATAAATATTGTGTTTTTTCTACATCCATCTACAATCCTCATTTTTCGTATTCTTCCTTCAATTTGCGAGTCATATATTCCAAATCTTCTTTATCATTTGCACATATTATCTGATCGTCTGCAAACTGAAGGGTATACGGGCAGGTGTTGTCGTCGATTTGGATGCCCATTCCACTGAATTTTCTTTTCCATATTGTAAGGGCTTTGACGACATAAATCTTAAAGAGACTCGGTGATATGCAACATCCTTGTCGTAGACCTTTGTTGACTGTAGAGAAATCTGTTATTTTGTTTCCTAATTTTACTGCAGATTTCATGTCACTGTATAAATTTTGGACAGCTTTTATAAGAGTAAAGTTAATGTTGGAGTTTTGCAGTACTTCCCATAGTTTCGGTATCGGTATATTGTCATTATGCTTTTTACAAATCTATAAGAACTAGGTGTATTGGCCTATTCCGTTCTAATTTTTTTTTTGATGATTTGTTTTAACGAAAATTTTTTGCTCAATTAGAAATCCAATGAAATCAATTAATTTGTGGTCATCTGATTGAATACAACCAATAAAACCAACATTATACTGAACACAGATCCCATGGGCTGTTTTCACTCAATCATGTAGCTATGGATACCTACATTTCGTTTCATTTCGATTTTGACATTTCAAATATTCAATATTTCAAAATGTCACGATTTGGTTGTAATATTGATGAGAATATTAATGAAATTATCGAATCAAATATACCAAAGAATACTGTTTACAGTAAAAAATTTGTATGGAAAGCGTTTATGGACTTTTGCAATGATAGAAAATATGAATTAGATGGAAATCGGACGGTGGAAGAATTGTTAATTGCACATTTAAATAAATTGTTTCTGCTAAACCAGCAAAAAATTTTCTATCCGAATAACCCTCGAACATTGATAAATGCTCAAAAATTTTTTAACAACTTTCTCAAGCTTGTTGCTTACAGGCAACAGACCTCCGCCTACGGCGTCGGTCTGCTTCCAAGCAACAAGCTTTCGAAATCTGTTATAAATTTTTTTTGAACAATTATCAATGTCCTTGGGTTATTACTACTGAAAATACATTATCCGTACAGGAATTTCCAGCTCTAAACCCGCATTGTTCTTCTCCTTCGTATCCTGAGTATTATTGTTCAATCACTTCTCTTAAAATTTTTGTATATACTCTGCTTATTGTATTTGTTGCTGATATTCCGCGATAATTGCTGCATTTTAGTTTATTGCCCTTTTTATGAATCGATGATATATAAGCTATTTTCCAGTCACTGGGGACATTTTCGCCATTGATGTACTTTGTAAATACGTATGCCAGAGATTCGAAAAGTTTTTTAGTTCCATTTTTCAGTAGTTCGGCATTGATCCCACCTGAACCAGGAGATCTTCCATTTTTTAGTTGTTTAATTGCATTTTTAACTGCTACACTATTTATGTTTATTTCTTCCCCTACAATTTGTATTTCCGTCTCTGTGGGTTGTGAGTATTCGGGCCTTTGTTCAGTTAATAAGTCCTTATAATGTTGAACCCATTTAACTGTTGGTATTAATTGTAGTTTGTCGTTGCTTGTTTCGTTGTTCTTGATCTTGTTCAGAAATTTCCATGATTCACTGCATTTTCGTCCTCCTATGTGTGCTTCGATTTTTTGGCACTTTCGATCGCAGGTCTCTCTCTTACTTTGAATGAGTTTATGTCTTGATTCTCTTTTCTTTTCTCTATATCTGTTCTAGTCTTCTTCATTTTTTGTGTTAAGCCATTTTTGGTACAGTATCTTTTTTCCTTGACTAGTCTCTCTGTCTCTGAATTCCACCAGTATTTGTTACTTTTTCTAATTTCTCTGATACCAGGGGCTTCCTTTGCAGCTGCTTTTATGCTGTATAATATATTATTATAAAACTCTTCTGTTGTTAGATTATTCGGGCTTAGTATGTAATTGTCGAGTCTCGTTTAATAGATATATTTAACACTTTCATGTAATCGGCTCTCTAAATTATATTTCTCGTCTGTTATATTTTAAGTATTTTTGTCTGCATCCGGGATTGTTTTCGTCTTCGTTATTGTGTGTCTTATCGGGAAGAATATTTTAGCTCTTAGGAAATGATGATCTGATATAATACATATTTCTCTGCATACTCGTATATCTTCAACTTTCAATAAGGTTTGTTGTTTTAGTATTGCGTAGTCAATTATTGATCTTAAATTTCTTGTCGGCTGTGTCCATGTATACTTATGTACCTCTTTGTGGTTAAAATAGCCGTTGTTAATTCTTAACCGAAGTTGGTCGCATAAGTCTATAAGTCTTTCGCCATTGTCGTTGACTATTTCTTCACCAAAAGGTCCTATTATGTTGTTGTTTTCCATTTTTCCCGTTCGATTATTGATATCTTCTAATATAATTATTTCTCTAGTGTCACCAATTTTCGATACCTCTTGATGTAACGTTTGAAAGAACATTCCTTTTTCACAGACGACACTATCATTTGACACACCGTATACTGCAAAAACAGTGAGTTTATGTTGTAAGATGTTTATGTTTACTCATATGATATTTTCATTTATTGCATCCCAATCTGTCATTTTATTCTTTAATGCCTTTCTAATTAATACCGATACACCTTTACTTGCATGTTTATCTTTTGTGACGCCACTGTAAAGATGAAGGATACCGCTTCCTTTCTTCTTTGTTTCAGTTAGTGACACTATCTCTAACTTGTGTTTATCCATTTCGTGTACTATTTCTGTTAGTTTTCCTCTGCAACCTTGCGTATTGATAGTTCCAAAAATGCATCATCCTTTTTCTATGCCGTTGTCTTTTTCCATTTTGTCCGTCTTTACTTCCGAGGCAACCATTAGGCTTTTTTGCATTTTATCGTTTTTACGTGAAATGAGGAACAGACAGGGTTGTATACTGTCCCCACTGTTGTTCAATTTGTATTCAGATAGAATATTTAAGGAAACGCTGCATAATTTGGAATGGGGTGTGAAGGTTAATGGAATTCTGATAAATACAATCAGAGATGCAGACGATACAGTTATTTTAAGTTATGATATGAATGGATTACAACACCTTTTAAATGCCATTGACACAGTGGGAAGAGAGTTTGGCCTAAATATAAACTGTTCAAAAACAAAATACATGGTATTTAGCCGTTTGGCCCATCAAGATTCACGGTTATATTTTGATGGTCATATAATTCAAAGAGTACCCAGTTTTAAATATCTTGGTTGCCATATTACTGAACAACTAGATCCAGATAAAGAGATAAAATGTAGAATCGAGATAGCCCGCACGACATTTTTAAAAATGAGGTCATTCTTCTGTAATGATCCCTTGCAACTTCAACTTCGAAAGCGCATGATTAAATGCTACATTTGGTCAGTCCTCTTGTATGGTGTCGAAGCATGGATGTTAAAAATATCCACCATTAACCGTTTGGAGGCATTTCAAATGTGGCTGCACAGACGTATTCTGAAAATACCATGGACGGCTATGCTGACAATTATGGCAGTCCTTAAGAGAGGAAATGCTACCCGCGAGCTGCTTGATAACATCAAATATAGAAAGATGACCTATTTTGGACACGTAGTAAGGGGAGACCGGTATAATATTCTTCAACTTATTATGATGGGTAAAATCGAAGGACGCAGAGGAATTGGTAGAAAGCAGGCCTCTGGGTTGAAGAATATCCGGGAGTGGACAGGAATAAAGAAAGCAGAACACCTATTTAGAATAGCTCGAGGCAGAGACAGTTTCGCCATGTTAATCGCCAACGTCAAGGGGACTTGATAGGGCACGTTAAGAAGAAGAGGAGCAGGCCCATTTTCACAATCCCCAACATGAAGAACCAGGAAGAATTTCTGTCGGGGAATTCTACCCTCAGCTGATGTGATCCAGATTTCGAGCGCTGGATACTCGCTCTTCACCCTCCCGCAGCACAACGCACATCCATTTTACGCCATGCCCCCAGTAGTTACGCGACCCATAAATGGATCTTCGAGGACGTGAGAGTAGGATTCGTTGGCAGAGCTGAGTTTGATTTCTGACTCATGTCAGGTACCAGTGAGCATTATTTATTTAAATTTAATATTAATTTGTTTTGTTGTACACTTCTGTAATAATTATGTGATAATACTGGGTGTAACGAAAATACAGGTCATAAATTAAATCACATATTTTGAGGCCAATAATAGTTCGAATGAACCTAATTTACCTTAGTACAAATATGCACATAAAAAAAGTTACAGCCCTTTGAAATTACAAAATGAAAATCGATTTTTTCGAATATATTGAAAACTATTAGAGATTTTTTATTGAAAATGGACATGTGGCATTATTATGGCAGGAATATCTTAAAAAAGAATTATAGTGAAATTTGTGCACCCCATAAAAATTTTATGGGGGTTTAGTTCCCTTAAACCCCCCCCCCCCAAACTCTTGTGTACGTTCCAATTAAATTATTATTGTGGTACCATTAGTTGAATTCATTATTTCTAAAACTTTTTTGCCTCTTAGTATTTTTTCAATAATGCAGTTTTTATCCAGTTGCGGCTTCTTTTTTAATATGTTTACATAAAAATTTTATGGGGGTTTTGTTCCTTTAAATCCCCCAAATGTTTGTGTATGTTCCAATTAAACTTTTACTGCGGTACCATTAGTTAAACACAGTGTTTTTAAAACTTTTTTGCCTCTTTGTATTTTTTCGAGAAGGCACCTTTTATCGAGATGTGGCTTCTTTTTTAATATGGTTCAAAATATACCTAAAAATGTAAATCATCAATAAATTTTCATATTATTACCAAGTCTCCATAATCGTACTTAGCCATATACAAATATGTGGTGGATTTGACAAATATTCAAAATATCTCGATAAAAACTGACTTTTTGAAAAAGTATTAAGACGCCAAAAAGTTTTTAAAATATTGTGTTCAACTAATGGTACTACAATAATAATTAAATTGGAACGTACACAAAAGTTTGGGGGGGGGGGGTTTAAAGAACAAAACCCCCATACAATTTTTATGGGGTGTCCAAATTTTACTATAATTTTTTTTAAGATACTACTACCATAAGAATGTCACATGTCTATTTTCAATAAAAGATCTCTAATAGTTTTCGATTTATTGGAAAAAATCGATTTTCATTTTGTAACTTCAAAGGGCTGTAACTTTTTTTATGTGCACATTTGTACAAAGGTAAGTTAGTTTCAATCGAACTATTTTTGGTCCCAGAATATGTGATTAAATTTATGACTTGTATTTTTGTTACACCCTGTATATTTGATTTAAAATGAAATCAGGATTTTTTTTTAATTTGGCAATAATCTCAACTTAGATCTCTGACTTAGGTAATGACGTGCAAGGATATTTATTTAGACTGTACCAACCATATTATAGTATATTAAGTATGGAGAACGGTAAGGGTTTTATACCGATCGAAGACAATTGTTTGGAGGAGGAGCGAAGCGACGACTCCAATTATTGTCTGAGATCGGTTACCCTTAACGTTCGACATGCTTATAACGTTTTTTGCACGATTGATACCATTATAAATTATAAAATTAAACATTTTCGTCATATAGACTAGTTTCATTCATTTTATCTAGATAGATACTTTGGTTGTTAGGTAGTAACTAGGGTGCATAACAACAATGGAGAATTGAGTTTTTATTTAGTTGTCAATAATTTTAAGTACAATTTTGATTATTATAAATTAAAATATGAGCGAAAGTGAATTTGAAGAAATTGAACGGGCTTGGGAAGAAGGGTGTTCCGCAATTATTCCCGAAAAATCCAAAATCCGTTATCAAAATACCTACCAAAGTTTTAAAAAATGGTGCCAAGGCAAGAATTTAAGAATCGAAGAAAAGACTCTATTGGCATATTTCGTTCAAAGACATATGCAGTTAAAAGCTCCTGGAAGCCTCTGGGCAGAATATTCAATGAGCAACGCTTTTGGCTAATAAAGGTGTTGATGTCCTCGGATTAAAGCGTCATGAAGGTTGGCGTTCATCGACAGTGGCAGAAAGCTATGTAGAAGATTCTCTTCAAAATAAAATAGATTTTGCCAAAAAAATATTGTGCAATACTAGTAATACTACTGATGTATGCGATTCTGCAGGAGTTTCTGTTAGAACTAGTTAGAAGTGAAACCACAGCCCAAACAAGTGGGATTTCATTAAATAATTTAACAAATTATACCATAAGTTTCAATATTAATAAATAATTCGTTAGTTTTCTTTATTCTTTAAAAAAATAAATTAAAATTAAAAGATTTTTTAACTCGACAGTAAGTGAATTACTTACCGTCGAGTTAGAGTACTTACCGTCGAGTTGGATTAATTACCGTCGAGTTGCTAGTAAATGTCACCTACTGACGTAAAATATGTCACGGTAAACAGTCAAAAATGATCAATCGTGCAAAAAAAATGTTTGCAGTCCTTTTGTAATTTTCTTCATATGCTTCGAAGTCTCTGTTCTAGACAAGAAAGTACCCTTATTAGGACTGTTGAATATTTTAATATTTTTGTTGATTCTGTGTTTCATTTTAACTAATTATATGCAACTTAAAGGTTTTAGAAAGCTGGCTGTATCAACGCATATTGAGAATACCTCGGACAGATATAGTGACAATTACAGAGGTATCGAGTCGAATTGGGTAAATATATGTAATTGTTAATAACTGTGAAAAGGAGAAAAGCACCATCTGGGCCATGTTTTTCGTAATGTTAAAGGGTCCATATCTCAACTACATACATATTTATAGAGTCGACCAGAAACATAGTCGAATTTAGAGTTTTATTCGAGAATCACAAAGCAGTTTTTTCATTTTTTCGAAAGATTTTCTAACCTGTTCTATTCTCCATCTTATTTCTAGATCAGGATTTTAGGCTGCTATCGATAGGTTTAATCTACAAACTGAAAATTCCTATGCCTAAGTAATATTCAGAAATTTTTCAGTCGTATGTATCTGGTAGATATTTCAGAATTATGCAAAAATATGTGTACACAGATATTAAAGGAATCAAAGCAGGGGTCCCTCAACGAAGCGTATTAGGTCCGGTCCTCTAGCTGTTAAACACATACGAAATATCTGAACTAGATAATGAACTTTTCTAACTCTTTAAAGTGTTAAATAACAATTAACAATTAATGAGTGTCCTGAAACTAAAAAAGATAGACTACAATGACCTCAGAATCATATCTAATTTATACTATAATCAGAGAGCAAAAGTAAGTGTTACACGAACAGTTTTCAGAGGAAATTATAATTAGACATGGGGGGAGACAGGGATGCGTATTGTCGTTAGTTCTTTTTAATACCTATTTGGAAGGGATCCTAAAAAAAGCTCTTAAAGGCGAAACAGTTGAAATAAAGGTGAACGGAGTTTCCACTAACAACATTAGGTATGCGGATGACACTGTCATCATAGCCAAAAATATTGAATATCTTTAGAGACTGGTGAACAGTATAGCGATATATTGCCAAAAATACGGTCTAACAATGAGCATCAAGAAGACAAAATTTATGAGAATATCTAAAACTAAAAGAAATAACGAGAATCTCCTCATAAACGGAACCAATGTCGAACGAGTAGACCAATATGCATATCTTGGAACAATGATCAACTCCACAAATGATTACTTCCAGGAGATTAAAATTAGAATAGAAAAGGCTAGAGCAAATTTTAACAAAATCAGAAAAGGACTCCGGCCCTGGAACTCGTTATAAAAGTATCGATACATTTCAGCTCCGATTAAACGTGTTTTTTGTTGGTTTATACCAATAATTAGAAAACAAGTTTGTAATAAGAGTGAAGTTTAAAGTGGTTTTTAAGTGCAGAGAAGAAAAATTGTAAGTACAATTTTCATTTCGACCATATCAAACCATTTCTTAAAGAATATTGCTGAAACCTAACCAACAGAAAATCCATTTTTATTTAAAATAAAAACGCCGAATAACCGGCTTATTTAAATTAAGTCAGGAGCGGCTCTAGAAAATTTCCTTCAAATGAAGAAAGCAAAAATTAAAAATGGATAGCGATAATTTAACTCGTACCAAACCACTATCAACACAAACTACCTCTTCAACATCTTCAACAATTACTTATTCCAACGCCGTAACGAATTTTAACTTCCCCACCAAGCAACAAGCAGTCGTTTTGTCATCTGTACCAGACATAAAAATACATGAATACATAACAGCAATAGGAACTATAGTACAACCAAAAAATATCATCTTCGCGTCCAGAATCTCAAACAACCGAGTATGCATCTATCTTAGTAACACCACAATCGTAGAAAATTTACTACATAATCACAAATCCGTTTCAATACAAGGAAATGACATAGAGATCAGAAGATTAATTACTCCTGCAAGCCGACTAGTGATATCAGGTGTCTGTCCCAGTATTCCAAATACTATAATCGAAGAAGAGCTTAAAAAATTGGAGCTTACTGCAGTGTCTAAAATAACATTTTTAAAAGTTGGCATGCCTGAATCTGAATACAGTCATATATTGAGCTTTAGGCGTCAAGTATTTGTTTCTCCAACAATTAATAAGTCTATCCCAAATTCACTTCTAATATCTCACGACAACACCGCTTACAGAATTTATCTTTCCTTAGATGGTTTAAATTGCTCTAAATGTAATACCACAGGGCATAAAGATGAAAACTGCACTACTGAATCAACTAATGAACAAAATCTTGACCAGTTATCTCAACCTATGAATGTTAATACTTCTGAAACAGAAAATTATCCAATAAATCAAAAATCCATTACATCAGAGTCTCCAACTGCTCATCAATCCAGTACTCCTCCTACTTCTATAACCAACCCACCACCAAGTGCCTCCTCCAACTCACAAAACCTATCTGAATCATCATCTAATACTACCAACATAGTAGCACATACTTCTATCAAAAGACAAATTTCAACATCTCCTGAAATAATAGAGTCAGAAAATCAAAAAATAATACTTCCAGCTCCAAAGCAATCTGCACCCAAAAGAATAAAAAAAGCACTTAACATCGAAACCTCAATGAAACCTATAGAAGCCATTTTATCGTCAGCCACTACTCTTTACCCACTAAAATATACAGAACTATGTGACTATATTACAAATGCTATAGGCTCCAAATTGCCTGAAACAATAGCAAAGGATTATACTAATGACCTACAAGGACTTAGCGCTGAATTGCAAATGGTGCACGCAAACGCAAACGACCGACGCCTTAAAAACAATATTTCAAGGATTTTAAAAAAGCTAAACGGAACAGACAACTACTCTTCTGTTACTGAGGAAGAAAGCGACTGTAACCCTATTCAATAACAAATTCATAGTTCAATGGAATTTAAATGGCTTCTACAGCCATATCGAAAACTTAAAAATACTAATCAATGAATTTTCACCTTTAGTAATATGTTTACAAGAAACGCGACTTTCTAATAATAAAGTAAATTTAAAAAACTATACATCTTACACTAAATGTAGACCAGTGCAGCAGATAGCTAGCGGTGGTGTAGGTATCTTTGTGAAATCTACTGTCGAGTCCAAAGAAATTCCGATAAACACAAATTTAGAAGCGGTTGCAGTGTCAATACTTCATCATTTCAAAATCAACATTTGCAGTATATATCTACCACATCCAGACGAATCCATACTCCTAGAACTACAAAAAGTGATAGAACAAATTCCATCTCCTAAATTAATTCTGGCTGACACAAACTGTCATAACGAATCTTGGGGATCTGAAAAAACTGACAAAAATGGCAAAACTCTATTGGAAATAATTAACAACCTCAAACTAGTACTATTAAATACGGGAATGCCTACCCGTTTCAACGCATACAATGGCACGTTTTCAACCATTGATTTATCCCTCAGCGATTCAACTTTAGCACCACTACTTGAGTGGAATACGCTTTCACACTTATATGACAGCGACCATCTACCAATTTTAATCACTCATATTAAAGACGCAAACATTAACACAAAACCATATGAAACATGGAAATTAAAGTCAGCAGATTGGGAAAAGTACATTAGTTTAGTAACTGCACGAATGGAAGACTTCAAAATATTAGAAGATGTAGACACAACAATAACAAATTTTAATAATGTTATAGTTGATTCAGCAAGAGAAGCGATTGGAAAAACTAAAGCTACCACTAAAACACCCATACCCTGGTGGAATATCGAAATAGAGACTTCTTTGAAACAAACAAAACATTCATTTAATATATTTAAAAAACACAATTCCGAAGTCAACTTAGCTAGATTTAGAGCCTTAAGAGCCAGATCCAGATTTCTAATCAAAAAATCTAAGAAAGAAAGCTGGGCCGATTATGTCTCGTCAATAAATTCATCTACACCAATAAGTGATATATGGCAAAAAATAAGGAAAATAAAAGGCTCAAACAAAGTTAATCATATCGACACCATTACTACAGATAACTTAATTACTTCAAATAAACTAGAAATTGTAGAAATCTTAGCAGATCACTATCAACTACATTCAAACAATGACCAATATAACTCTATTTTCTTAAAACACAAAGAAAAATCCGAATTGTCACAGATCAAAATAGAAGATATTTTATGCCCTCTCAATATGCCTATTACACTAGACGAGCTTAACGAAAGCCTAAGTAATGCTAAAAAAACTTCTCCAGGACCTGATGATATTCCAACTATATTTATTGAGAAATTACCGGAATCGGCAAAGAAAATTTTAGTCGACATCTTTAACAATATTTACACAAATAAAAAGTTCCCTTCAATATGGCGTCAAGCAATTATAATTCCATTTTTAAAAATGAATAAGCCAAAAAACTTACCATCCTCATATCGTCCAATATCACTCACCAGTAATATATGCAAAGCAATGGAAAGAATATTAAGTAAAAGACTGAAATGGCACTTGGAAAACAGAAACCTTTTTACTCCAATACAAAGCGGATACCGTTCAGACAGATCGACAACTGATAACATTGTCGCACTAGAATCGGAAATTCATAAAGCATTTACAAAACAACAAAAAGTAATCGCAATATTTTTTGACATTAAAAAAGCTTTCGACACGACATGGACGCATTATATTCTCAAAATGATGAAAAACTGGAAAATAGATGGTAAGTTTCTCGCTTTTACCAAAAATTTTCTTCAAAACAGGTCCATACAAGTAAAAACCAATGGATTCATATCAACATCGAAATCACTCCATAATGGAATTCCTCAAGGATCGGCCTTAAGCCCAATATTATTCCTAATCGCAATTAATAATATAACAAACTATATAGAGCTTCCTGTAAAAGCTAGTATTTATGCTGATGATCTAGTAATATATGTTAAAAGTAAAAATATAGGTTTAGCTAGGCAAATTTTACAAAGAACATTAAACAGCCTAGAAAAGTGGTCGTTAGAGACTGGTTTAACATTTTCAACTGAGAAGACTAAAGTAATAATCTTTGACAAAAGAAGAGAGGAATACAACTTAAACCTGTGTCTAAATGGATATTCTCTGAAACAAGTCCGTGAAATCAAATTTTTAGGTATAGTATTTGACTCACAACTCACATGGACTTCACATATCAACAATTTAATTCAATCCTGTCAACAACGAATAAATTTACTAAGAGTGTTATCCAATCATAAATGGGGTTCAGACACTAGAATTCTCCTAAAGCTATATCAAACTTTAATAAGAAGCAAGCTCGATTACGGATGCATGTGTTATGAAACAGCAAACAAAAATCAACTAAAAAAACTGGATATCATTCAAACCACATCTCTACGACTAATCTTTGGAGCCTTTAGAACTACTCCAATAAGAAGCCTTCAAGTTCTAGCAGGAGAAATACCATTATACCTCAGAAGACAATACCTATCACTATGCTACAATTCAAAAATTCTAAACGCAAAGGAAAATACCTTTCTCGCAAGTTTAGTATCGGAAGAACCACCGGAACAATACAGAAATTACACCACCAAGGCAATACCATTTTACGAACGCATTAAACGATTACCGTATAGCATCAATCAAAACACCTTAGCATCCATAAAAAAATATCAGACACCCCCCTGGACAGTTTCTTTACCAATAGTAGACCTCTCCTTACATAATTCTAACAAACATTCACACACCTCTGCTGAGATCAGGCTTCAATATCATACAAATTTACTCAAATACTCTTCTTACAAACTTTTCTTTACCGATGCCTCCAAAAGTTGCAACGGAATAGCTGCTGCTACTGTATCAGAAAACGTAATTTCCGCCACTAGATTATCTGATGGCTGCAGTATTTATACCGCAGAACTTCAAGGAATACTTGACGCACTAAATCATTGTAAAAATACAAATGAAAACCAAATACTAATATTATCAGATTCACTAAGTTCTTTACAGGCCATCAAACATGTTTACCCTACCCACATCAATCTATTTCTAATTAAAGACGCGTTGCATCAGCTCCAATTTTCTGGGAAAACCATCTCATTTATGTGGGTCCCATCCCATGTAGGAATAACTGGTAATGAGTTAGCAGACAAAGCAGCGTTCGAAGCGATAAACAATGTGAACATTCCGACTACAACAGGCATACCAATCTCTGACACTAAACCTTTATTCAAGAATCATGTAAACAAAATCTGGCAAGAAATATGGGATCAAACAAACACAAATCTGAAAACCATTAAACCAGACGTATCTTCAAAAAATCTTCCTATGCCACCAAAAAGAAAAGACCAAGTAATTATCAGCAGACTCCGGCTCGGACACACACGACTTACCCACAGCTACGTAATCTCCAAGGAACCGCCACCAATGTGCCAAAAATGCCAAATACCTCTCACAGTTAACCATGTAATAATAGAATGTCCAGAATACACTTCAGCGAAAACAATATTCAAGATACCCAACAGCCTGAAAAAAGCACTGGTCACAAAATTCAATGAAGTTTTATCTTTTGTAAATCATTGTAAACTGTATAACAAATTATGATTCATTTCTTTTTTTCTTTGTAAACTCTAAATAATTTCCATATTTTTGTCATTCTTATATTCTAAAAATGTATCTTTTGTTCTATCTATTTTGTATTATAAATGTACCGCTAATAACCCGAGTGGTTGATGCGGATAAATAAAAATAAAAAAAAAAAAAAAAAAAAAAAAAAAAAAAAATCAGAAAAGTGCTCTGCACAGGAGACCTAAGAGTACGGTTGGCTAGGTGCTACATTTTCTCGACTTTGTTTTACGGAATGGAAGCTTGGACCTTGAATGCATGAACAAAGAGGTTCTGAGGAAGGTGAATATATAAATGGAAGTTTTAAATACAATCAGAACCAGAAATTTGGAATATCTCGGGCATACTATACGTGGAGAGATATACAACTTGCTCCAACTCATTATGCAGGGAAAGATTAAAGGAAAAAGAAGCATAGTGAGACGCAGAATATCGTAGCTGCGTAACCTGAGAGAATGGTACGGATATACATCAAATTAACTTTTTAGACCAGCCGCCTCCAAAGTCCGAATAGCTATGATGATTGCTGACCTCCGTCGCGGAGATGGCACTTGAAGAAGGAGAAGGTGTTAGCTAGTGTAAAAGCAGAGCATAGTGATATGTTGTGTGTTAGCTATAATTCATACTAGTGAGGTAAAATAAGAGGGCACCATATGGTTAAGCTATGAGAATTTATGCAGGATTTAGTAATTTAAGTCAAAGAAGAATTATTGATAATTGGTCAACTGTAACCATATTTCAGTGCTATAAACACAGCATAAGTGTTTAATAATAAAAAATTTCTTGTGATGAAAAACAATGTGAAAATATTAGCAATTTTTTAGTATCAAGTTTGTTACAGGTATCTCTAAAACTTTTTCTATAAAAATCGTGTTGCTTTCCTACTTATTTAAAAGTCGATTGAGTTTCCCCAGTTTTCTACTGTTTCAATACCGTCAAATTAAATGAAAACAAATGCATACGAGTCTCCAAGGGCCTATAAATTTTTCGAGGATCACTCTGTAGCGATTTTATGCTTTTTTAGGGTTCTTTTAAAGATATTATGTTAATATAAGGGCTTAACAAAAATTTACAAGGGTAAAGTTACTCTTGGACATCCATAAATTAAGAAAAAATTATGTATTGACCTCAAAGATGTTAACCTTAAATTTATAAAGTCATTTAACTTAATGATGCACCTTTCGTAAGTATTCTTTAGGAATTTCGCGCAATAAACAATATTTTAAATACTCGCTAATTATTGGCGTTACACTTTTTGTGACAGCTTACCAAAAATATTTAATTTTATCGTTTGTAAGTTAAAATTAACGAGAAAACTGATTGTTTCTGCAACCACTATTCAAATTGCACTTTTCTGCACAGTTTTATGTTAGCAAACTTGATATTTTCTCACAGTATAAGATATTTGACATTAGTGTGCAGAAAAGTAACGTTTCTGTACCGGAATAGTATATTGTGCAACAAGTGCAGAAAGGTACTAATTTTTCACGAGTTTGAAAATTTGCGGTACGAGCGCAAGCGAGTGCGGCAATTCAAACGAGTGAGAAATTACCTTGCTGCACGTGTTACACACTATGCTTTTACTAAAACCACAGTTTTTGCTAAAAATAAAAATCACAATTTCCAATGAATGAAGTAATCTCGCTAATTTCATTAAAACGTGAACACAATAAGATAAATTTGAAATAAATTAGTAAATAATATCTAAATATTAGTTTATTGCATGTATTATAATATATTATATTGCCATATTACAAGGTATTTTACTTTCCCGCACGCCGTGCGGTAAATTTACTTTCACGCACGCCGTGCGGGAAAATGCAACTTTCGGAAACGAAATGCGTGCGTGAAAGTGGCTCTTTTAGCACGACCTTAGAAAAAAGAACTTTCCGGCACAGAAACGTCACTTTTCTGCACACTAATGTCAAATATTTTATAATGTGAGAAAATATCAAGTTTACTAACATTAACTCTACAGAAAAGTGCATTTTGAATAGTGGTTGTAGAAAAAGTTATTTTCTGCACAGTTGACTACCTCATTCTGAGTAACGTCATATTCCGTTTACATCCGTGGTTAAAGTTTAGACAAATATATAACCTATTAACACAATTATTTTTGTATTTAACTAGAGAATAGAACTTAAATTATGGTCGTACAACTGTTTTATTTTACAATTTTATTCTTAATAAACATTTTATAATTATCAATTAACCAATATAGATTTAGCAACCTCAACAAGATACGTCGAATGAAGTAGGTTTGGTGGAACTCCGTGACTGCATAAATATAACGTCAAATGTGACATTATTTCGTAATAATTATTTAAAATAGTTTAAATTCAAACAGATTAAGGCAGTGCATTAATATTTTAACTGATTTCTGTGTAATTTGTTTAGGTATAATGAATTTAAATTGTTTAGTATTAATTAAATACAGTTTAAAATTTATAATTTATTATTGTAATAAATCTTCGTTTGGAAATTGTATTTTTATTTTTGGCAAAAACTGTGGTTGTAGAAAAATATAGTGTGTAACACGTGCAGAAAGGTAATTTCTCACTCGTTTAAATTGCGGCACTCGCTTGCACTCGTACCGCAACTTTTCAAACTCGTGAGAAATTAGTACCTTTCTGCACTTGTTGCACAATATACTATTTTCTACGAGCGTGCAAATAAGTCTACTTTACCGCACGCGTTTTAGTTTGGAAAGTTTTACTATTCCGCACTGAATTTACATACATGTTGTGCTTTTAATGGCCAATTGCTTCGCATGTCTTAGTTCGAAGGTAACGTATAACTCAAAATTACTAAATATTAGGTAAGTTTAATATAAAGTCAACTTTTTAACAATTTTATTATTATCAAATACGAAATATGTAATATTAATTATATGTATCTATTTAATATTTACAATGTTTATATTGAACATACAACTGGTTGCATTGTGCAAGTTAATGGCGGATGATAACAGATTTGTTGATTTGGTGAAAGCAGCCGGTAGTTCTACCTCTTCATCCTTCGTAGTAACGGTCATCGGCATCGGTAAATGTTTGCTTGTTGAAGCGGCAGCTGATTTTTGACAGGATATTATTTAGTTCGAAATGTTCTTTCTTAATTCCGTGGATTCTTCCAAATATCCCCCTGCAACCGACGTGGATTTCCATCCCCCCAATCTTTTAATATTAGTGATTTCTTCTCCACGGTCGGCCAACATCGTCGCCGAGGACCTCCAAAAAATTACAAAAGACCTTTTGTTTTTCAATGATACAAAGAATCTGTAATAATGTCTACTCGGGCCGAAAAAATTGAGTTTTATAATTTGTGTAATTTTTTTTTGATAAATGTAGCAATAACTCCGAAATTATGGCATTTAGGTATAGGAAATATAACATAAAAAATAATTAGTATTTCTTAAGGACTTAAAAACGCAAAAAATATACAGGGTGTTCCATTTGAAATAAGAAAGCTCATTGGATTTCCAGGAAAAACGAAGATCTGAAAACAATTTAATTACCACTGTAATATCGGCCGCATTACAAAACCCTTACCCACCAAAATCTATAAAAATCGTGCAAGCCGTTTCCGAGATAATTGAGGGTTTCCATACATAAAACTCACTGTGTACATGTGAGACAAGAACATGTTTTAAAAGGGCTTTATTTTTTAAGGGATCTCTAATTGAGTCCCTATAGATATCAAGTATAAGCTGCTTTACCCGGTACAATAACCTATCTGGTCGTAAGTAGTCCAGAGACGGTCACGAGTTCCATCATAGAAAAGATTATAATACCCATGTTTATCCGTCTAAATATTTGGTTTACTAACCGAGAGATATCATTTAAAGATAATCCCACAAACAGTAGCTCTGTCCCTTTAGTCATGAGTAGGGTAAAACTAACCTATTTCATGATGGCATAAAATCAACTTCAACAATCCGACAATCCAAGAAATATCCAAGGAATTCACCATAATAAATATGAGAAAATATCAAATCGTATGAATATTAATATTTTTGGAGGATTTTGACAACTACCTATTACCAATTTGCCATCTATCTGAAATTTTTTTTATTAGTACAGTAGAACCCCGCAAATCCGAACCACGCTAATCCGAACGTTCGGCAAATCCGAACCAATGGAAAGTGAAAAATATTAAAAAATTCAAGACAAAAATTTAAAACATGTTTATTATACAGAGTAAAACCAGAAAATTGAACAATGTAGGATTAATAGGACTTGGACATTTAAAATTTCCTAAAAATAAATACGTACTTTAATATATAGTGCTTCTTCTTCTTCTTCACGTGCCATATCAGAATTATCCAACGTTGGCGATCACCATTGCGAAGGCTTCTCGATCTTCTGCAATATGGAGTAATTGTCCTGCATTTGATATCTGAGTCCACTCACGAATGTTTTTTAACCAATAAACTTGTTTTCTTCCTACAGCTAGCTCTACGGCCCTCTATTTTGCCTTTAAGGATCAGTTGTAATATTTTATATCGACTTCCCCTAACTATATGTCCCAGATAAGACATTTTTCGATGTTCAACAGTCTTTAGCAGTTCTCTATCTTTGTTGACCTTCCTTAGTACTTCTTCATTAGTTTTTCTTGCTGTCCAGGGTATCTTCAGCATCCGTCTATGAATTCACATTTCCAATGCTTCAATTCTGTTCATGATCGATACTTCTAGCGTCCACACTTCTGCACTATACAAAAGTACGGACCAAACATAGCACTTGACCATTTTTTGTCTTAGTTCTAAACTGAGATGATTATTGCAAAGAAATAACTTCATTTTCATAAAAGTAGTTTTACTCATTGCTATTCTACGTTTTATTTCTATGTCTGGATCTAGTTGGTCCGTTATCACAGTTCCCAGATATGTAATTTTGTGAACTTTCTCAACTTGGATTCCGCTTAATTGAAGCTTTGCATCGGGATGTGGGTCACGAATAAACACTAAAAATTTGGTTTTGTTTGAGTTTATTTTAATGCCCATTTCCTCTCCTACCTCGTGAATACGATCAAGCAGAATTCGGAGACCTTCAATATTATCTGACAGAATTAATGTATCGTCTGCATCTCTTATCACATTAAGTAGTTCTCCGTTGATTTTTATTCCATATGGCTGTCTCTCAAGTGCCTTTTTAAATAACTGGTCCGAGTAAACATTAAACAATGTTGGTGACAAAATGCAACCTTGTCTGACTCCTCGTTGTATGGAGATTTCATCGGTGTAGTTATCTCCAATTTTGACCATAGCAGTTTGATTCCAGTACAAATTTTTAATGACACGAATATCTTTGTCATCTATTCGGTTATTTTTCAGTATTTGCATTAATTTTACATGCTGCACTTTATCGAATTCCTTTTCGAAGTCCACAAAACATGCAAATACATCTTATCTTTGATCACGGCATTTTTGTAATAGGATGTTAAGCGCAAAAGTGCCTCCCTGGTACCCATAGCATTTCTAAACCCAAATTGGGTATCTTCGAGATCTTCTTCGCATTTGTGTCTAATTCTGTTGTGAAGTATTCTTAGGAAAATCTTAAGAGTGTGGCTCATTAGGCTAATTAATCGATATTCTGAGCATTTTCTCGCATTGTGTTTTTTAGGTATTGCAACAAAGATGGATTTGAGACAATCTGTGGGAATCACTCCGGTGTTATATATTGAATTAAAAAGTCTTTCTACTACTTTTATGTTATCATCCTTTATTATTTTCAGCAACTCAGTTGGTGTATCATCTGGACCACAAGCTTTTCTAATTTTAGCACTATTTATAGCGTGTTCTACTTCGCATTTCATAATTTCTGGGCCGTCAGTACAGTTTTGGTAGAATTCGGCAATATTATTTCTGTCATCTTCTAACAAATCTGATATATACAGTTGCCATTATTTCTTTCAGTTGTCATGTAGTGCTTTTAAAGGTTAAACATAAACTTACTTTGGTTCTCTCGTAGTCAACTTGAGTCCGAAATTATTGTCCACATTTTGCGACTCAAAATTAACGACAATGAAAGCTTTGAATTACTAGTTAGGCTAACTTTCGGATAATCCGAACTTTTCGGGATCCGAACTGGCTGTCCCCCCAATTAGTTCGGATCTTCGTTGATCCACTGTATATAGAGTGGTCATCAATTAGCCTATACTTGCCCACTGCTAAAAGTAGGCCTCCCGTAAAATTTTTCATCTATTTCTATCTTGAGCTTCTTGCATCCAATTTGTGGTGATCATCCGTCCATCTAGTCGATAGTCGTCCACTGCTTCGATATGCATCTTGCCTTGAATATATTATTATTCCAGAATGTTCTCCCCAAGTATATTCTTTGGTGCTTTATTTGGTACTTAATCGCTGATGGTATTACCTAAGATTGATCTTTTCTTTTCCTATTTTATTTATTGAACCTTGTGGCAGAGTTAATATATCTGCACCATCACCATATGTTAGAACCGGTAAAACACATTAGTTAAAAACCGTTATTTTTAAGCAAACTGGAATATTAGAAAAACAAAATAAGTTATCAATCGAAGTAGCACAGAAAACGACAATAAATATCGTTCCCATACCACCAGATTGACAACAGGTGGAATACTTTCTTTGATTACAACCTCCCGAGATTTTCAAAAATTATAAATCATACAGGATGCCGAGGGACTACTGATAAGCAGGAAAAACCTCCGAAACCGGTATAGGCTCTTCCTACACTCTCTGATTTAACCAGAGCATTATGCAGTTGCTGCATTTTCGTGTGGCAAAGAAATTGAAAATGTTTTTACATTTTAATTCATTTACTTTTTATTGAGTACTAAGGAATATTTCTTGTTAGAACTTTTACCACGCTGAGCAGATGGGTTGTGAATTATTTAAAATTCTCTCATCTTAATTTGCTCGGCCTCCTGTATGATTTATAATTTTTGAAAATCTCGGGAGGTTGTAACCAAAGAAAGTATTCCACCTGTTGTCAATCAGGTGGTATGGGAACAATGTTTATTGTCGTTTTCTGTACTACTTCGATTGATAACTTATTTTGTTTTTCGGTAGATGGCTCTAGTTCATCCGCGGCGTTTCGTTCTTTGTAATTCGGAAAGGCCAAAAGTACGATACATGGGGAAATCGGAGAGAAGAGAATATGGGACTACTGATGAGGAGGAAAAGACCTCCGAAACCGGTATAGACTCTTCCTGCACTCTCCGATTTAACCAGAGTATTATGCAGCTGCTGAATTTTCGTGTTGCAAAGAAATTGAAAATTTTTATACATTTTGGAATATTAGACTTGAAAATGTTGTTCAATCTACCAAAGACAGCCGGTGTGGGATATATCCTTCTTCGTATTTTATGTTGTCTGATCTGAGCCCAAGCGAATCTCACGTCCTAGATATTTGTAAGCTATTACTTGGTGGATGCTATGGCTTTCAATCTGGTTTTTATCGCTGATTACAAAGTTAGTTATAAATTTTGTCTTTGAGGTGTTAATTTTGAGATCAATTGTTTTTGACGCTTCATAGATCATTTCCAGCATTTTTGTAGCTTTATCGACATTATCAAATATTAAAACGATGTCATCGGAAAATCTAAGGTGGTTCAGACCTTTTATATTTATACTAATTCTTCTATTATCCTCTCGTTCCATTCTCTTGAACATATTGTGATATCATTTTATGGGTAAAAATAAGAAAATTAATTTATGTCAGAGACCACGAGATCATAGATTTTCACGCCCTGAATATGGAAAAAAATTGTAAATAGTATAATTTAGTTAGTAAACAGTGTTTCGCGGAAAGTGAAAATCGTTAGTGATCTGTTAATGGTTCTCTAAACGGACTTATACATTTATTCGTTAAGATTAGAAACTACATTTATTTCGTTTAGAAGTTAACAATAGGACGTTTACAAATCATTCTTAGAAGGAGAGACGATAAATACGATGGTTGAGTTTTAGAATATAAGGTTTTTTGTTTAGCATGCAGAAAAACAAGAGTAATTTTGGTGTCTCCTGGAATTTGATAAAATGGAAAAGTTGTATACAAAAATAATCTGTTCTTGAGAAATGAAAGTATGGATGTAATGTGTAGAGAGGATGTTTTGTGATTGTCGAGAAAGACGGATAGAAGGGGAAGAGAGTGTTGAGTCTGAGTTTGGGGAGAAAAAAAAGTTTGACTGTATAAAGAAGATCTGAAGAGACCAGTCCAGTTTTTGAAAAGTCGTAAGTTTGTGTAAAGTGGTGAAGTTGGTGGCCGTGATAAGCAGAATCGTGTTGAAACAAATCGTTGATCGAGTTGAGAAGTTCAAATCTCCTCGTGCCCGAAGAGATTTTAGTTTTCTCTCTGGAACGAGTAGCCGGGTTATATCAGTTTGCACAAGATATCGAGCAGAGAGAAGATATCGTTTGCACAAGATATCGTTTGAATACAAAATAATAGGCACACGAGCAGAGAGAAAATTGAGGAGAGATTACGACCGAGTGATGTTGTTTATTACAGTTTGTACGAGAAAGACCGTCATAGCATCCAAGGAGCACGTGTGGAAGAATCCAGGACTACACAATCCATAAGAGGAAATAAAGAAGAGAAAAAAGGTTGGTCAGATTATTTGTACAAAGGAGAGAGTGTTGTATACCACATACCATATTTTTTTGTTATTGAACAGCTCTACAGCATAACATAGTCTTTAATAAATTCAAAGAATGAATAAGTAATCTATTTAAAAGGAGAAAATTAAATTTTGTTTTTTTTTTTGTATAATACTAATAGTCCAAGTAATGAAGCTTAAAATAGGTCAAAACCTCGCAATTTTTACAGAATTTATCGATTTGCTTGAAAATTTGAGAATAAGTAGTGGATAGTCCAAGGATCAAAATCTATATGAGGCCGAAAGGCGCTTTAACCATGGGGGTGGTTGATACCCCATGTCGGGGGTGGAAAGTTTTTATTTTATTTTGACCGCCAAAGTTGTTAAAAATATTCATTCTAAGCAAAAAACGTTCTATACATTTTTTTGATAAAATTAATAGTTTCCGATTTATTTGCTATCGAAAGTCTTAGTTTTATAGCGAAAAAATCAATGTTTTTAATCAGTTTTCTGCTAATAACTCAAAAAGTTTTCGTTTTATCAAAAGAACTTTGCTTAATAAAAATGTGCCTTTAAAAAAAATAAACAAAACGGTTTTTTTTATTTTCTTTAAGACCAATAGTAATCGAGCTATACTTAATTATATGTTAGCTCTTCTTCGTCAAATGCTAAATATTGTATTTTCAAAGTCAAAAGACGAGAAAACTGTGCATTTTATCGAGGATAACTTGTTTAAACTAATTTAAAGTGTTTAAAAATATCTATCTATCTCCTGAAATAAAAAAGTAGTCTCTAGCTCAAAGATTAAGTTACTTATAATAAAAAAAATGTCAGTCCCTATTTTTTTCAGCGAAAAAGTGATCGGAGACTTCACCCTACTCACCACCCTAATTAAAATTAGTTATTGATCTTATTTGGTCTTCTTTATTTATGTATTATTAATAGGTTCTAGAGGTTTGACCGGCTTATAATAATTAGTTTTTAAAAAATGGAGTTAAAAGCGAATAAAGTATTTTTGTAGTTTGGCAAAAAATGCCATTTTCTTCATAATGGAAAGATTAATATCAGAGATACAAAAAAATATTTAAATATAGAATTGTAGATTATGTAATTTCCAAGAAAAAGGTGTGTAAAAAATTTTTATACAGTAGAAATTGAGTGAGCTATTGACAATTAAAACTTATAATAACATGCAAAAACCACCTTTACCAACCCTTTAAAAGTCACCTCTTTTTGCGACTGAGGATTTTAAAGAGATTTATTATTAATATCCTTATAGACCTTATAAAAACCTAAAAAATTCTTTTTTAACAAACTTTCTAGAATAAAAAATAAAAAAGCTACGATTAAAAAATCAATATATTTTTTGAAAAAAAAAAAAGGAGAATTCCAATTAAAAGCATAATAATGTAAGTTAGCGATGTTTTTAGTCATTGGCCTTATCTATTCTTCTTTATTTATGCATTATTAATAGATTCCAGGAGTTTGACTGGCTTAAAATGATAAGTTTTTAAAAAACTGGATTTAAAAACGAATAACGAATTTTTGTAGTTTTGTAAAAAACTCCATTTTCTTCATAATAGAAAGATTAGCATCAGAGATACGAAAAAATGTTTAAATGTGAAATTGTAGGTTATCTAATTCTTGAGAATTTGGTTTAAAAACTTTTTTCCTCAACAAAAATTGAGTGAGTCTTAAATGAGTATATTATCGAAAAACATTGATTTCTTTAGATATAAAACTAACACTTTCGATAGCGAATAAATCTAAAACTATTAATTCTATCAGAAAAATGTATAGAACATTTTTTGCTTAAAATGAATGTTTTTATCAACTTTTGCGGTCAAAATATAATAAAAAACTTCCACCCACTAGATGAGGTGGCAACCACCCCCATGGTAAAAGCGCCTTTTGGCATCATATAGATTTTGATCCTTGGACCATCCACTACTTATTTTCAGATTTTCAAGCAAATCGATCCATTCTGTAAAAATTGCGAGGTGAAAAGCTTCAATTCCTGGACTATAAGTACAGTCTACCGAATCATTTAAATAAAATTTTTGTAAAAAATGGAGATAGCAGAATTAAAGATAAATTTATTAGATAAGAAATAGTAACAACAAAATCGATTTTAGCATTCATTTAAATCTTATATTTATGGTATTTTCTATTAATAAATATTATTTCTAGTTTTTTATATGACATTAAGTGTATTTATTTTCCTTGTTTTGTCCTGGAAGAATTAAACAACCAGAGATGCTAGAAGCCACAAACTAAAGATAATAAATTAAAATAAATTAGCCCTGCGGATAAATCTTATCTGGAGAGTTTTATTTAACTTTGGTTTTGTTTCCATTAGTAGTCATTAATATAATTGGTTAATTAATTGAAATTAGAATATGCTGATCAATCTCAGAACAGAGAGAAAAGGTACAGCATAACAATATATTCGACTGATATGATACCCAAATTTATAATAAATTTTTTTAACATTAGTCCATCCTTAGTCCATATGCTTGTAGAAGAGGAATTAATTTATTAAAACAAGTAATTGGACTTCGTCAGTCCTAGGTTTTCACCCAAAGTAATCGAAACTAGAACTGGAAGTCGATATCTGAACGCTTCGTGTAACTTTGCGTCGATCGATATACGATTTTACTAATTTTGAGTCATTGTTACTGAACTTTGAGTAATCATTGTTTAAACAGAAATGACTTTAAAACAGGAACTAAAGATTAAAACTCAACTTTTCAATACGCTTCGATTGATGTGTTATATGTACTATTTTTGCGACTATAACGGCACTTCTGGTTAGAAATTTTTAAGCGGAAATGATATAAAAACCAAAACCAAAATTTTTTCTCATCTTTCTAAGGCACGTCGAATGATATATCGCTTATACTATTTCGGTGACTTTAGAACAGTTCATACGGTTGGAACTCTAAAACCGAAAGTCCGGTGTCAAATTTCTCATCTTTAATACTATCCTTGGTTTATAAGCTTTCATTCAACACCTCATTTGTCATTCTATCTGTATTAATAATGGAGGAGTTGTATTCGTGGACGGAAAGTCAGATGAACAGACAGTCATGAAACCGGAAGTATATATTTGTTCTCTTCTTGCGAAGTAGCGTCGAGTAATATATCACGTGTACTATTCCGGTGACTTTAAAACAGTACTTCTGGTCGCATTTCTAAAACCGGAAATCCTAGGTCAAATTTCGCACATTTAGTATCATCCTTGGATTATAAGCTTTTATTCGACACCTCAATTCTTATTCTACCTTGTATAGGGACGGAGGAGTTATATTCGCAGTTCGACGGACAGACGGACAGACAGCCTAGGTCAAATTTCTCACATTTAGTACCACCCTTGCATTATAAGGTTTCATTTGACACCTAGTTTGTCATTCTACCTGGTATAATGACGGAGGAGTTATATTCGCGGTCGGAAGGACCGACGGACAGACAGCCTAGGTCAAATATCTCGCCTTTAGTACTATTCTTGGATTATAAGCTTTCATTTGACACCTCATTTGTCATTCTACCTGGTATAATGAAGGAGGAGTTATATTCGCGGTCGGACAGACCGACGGAAAGACAGCCTAGGTCAAATATCTCACCTTTAGTTTCATCCTTGGTTTATAAGCTTTTATTTGACACCTCATTTGTCATTCTACCTGGTATAATGACGGAGGAGTTATATTCGCGGTCGGACAGACCGACGGACAGACAGACTAGGTCAAATATCTCACCTTTAGTACCATCCTTGGATTATAAGCTTTCATTTGACACCTCATTTGTTATTCTAGCTGGTATATTGACGGAGGAGTTGTGATTACAGACAGACGGACGGACAGACGGACGTGGATAATTCAAAGATACTAAGACAACATAAAGACGTCAATTTTAATTTTTGAGTGGCCAATTGCTCTATATTTATTGAACATCACTTCACCAATGTTGGCGTAATCGAAGACGGTTTTAAATAAAAACCGAGGTAACAGGATACCTAATCTGAAAGGTGTACTAATCGTTTTTTTAACGATGCAATTATTTGAACAGTTATTTCTACAGGGTTAACCAAAACGGGTGGTATATTAGTAAAATGAACTTATAATAATGTTAAATAAAATACATAATAATGTAAAAGAAATAAGAAATAAGATGTTAAATAAATTATAAGAAATTTTTAAATTGACGACCTTAAGAAATGATACAGTGAGAAAGATGGGCAGTAATTTCTTTCCTAAGGCTACGGCTCCACGGGCTGGAAATTGACGCTAGCAGTAGCCGCAAAACGAACTTAAGGTTCCGCAGAACGGAATAGGAATAGCCGAACTGTACCGACTACAGTAGCGTCAATTTCCAGCCCGTGGAGCCGTAGCCTAACGGTTTCGGTGACATCAGGAGTTATTTGTGCAATTTCCGTTTGGATGCGCTGCTGTAACTGTTCTACATTGTTCGGTCGATTTTAGAATACTTTGATCACTATAAAAAGTCGAACGCAGTCAAACCTGGAAATTTTCTTGGCAGTTCGATAGATATCCTTCTATCTATCCATATATCTAGAAAATCGGTATTTGTTATTTTATAGTCCATATCCTGTTGGATCCACAAATTATTTCTGGTTGATTCATCTGTGACATCAGATAATCCTGAAGAAATTCCATATACTAAGCGGCAGTTAAGTTTTTCTCAATAAAATATGACCCTATAATATGATTATTTATAATGCCGAAACAAACTTTCTTCTTCTCAGGATATTGTGCCGTTTATTCTTCCATCCACTATAGACTTTCACTTGCCCAGAATCGATATGACTGGTTTACATGACCTTTAACAAAAAAGACGTTTAATCTGAAAAAGTACCTTTTCTGTGAAACTCTTATGCCTTGTTGCAACAACAAATCTTAAGCTCCAGCTTAGCCCAGCTCAGCTTATAGATAGGGCCGGGTTAGGTCTCACTTATGTTGCACTATAATTTTCGATTCTTGTGGCAATGATCCACGTGGAAATCCACTGTGGCAAGCTGAAAATTGATATAAGTCTTAATGGTGGAACCCTAATGGTGGAAGATCTGTTGGTGCAATCAGGCATTAACACGTTAACCTGGTTTCTGGTTGTTAACCGGCTCTGACACATCGTTCCATAATGGTTTCATGGAATTGGATTCTTTTATGAAAGTCATCTTCTAACAGCTTTTGAACCAGATGTACCTTGGAGATTTTCTTGAAAAACCAGTACAACGTCCAGTTCCTTTGATTCAAATATTGATTTTCTGCCAGTTCTGAGGAGATTGTTAATATGGCCCGTTTTTAATTTTTTTCCAATTTTACTAATTATTGTTGTTTGAGAAATCGATTCGCGATTGGGATATTTAGTATTAAATAAAAAACGAACTTCTACCTGAAACCTCACTCTATCTCCACAACAAATCATGATTAAAATCTCGATTCGTTCTGTTTCTGTAAGTTTCAGTCTGGTTAACGCTAGTTTTAACAGAGTTAACTTTCTGACCTAGATAATAATAGGACTTTCTGACCTAGATAATAATTTAGTCTTTCATTCTGCGTTTAAATTTTTTAAAAATATTTATTAGTTTTTTCAGGATTTGAAAAAAATGGACACCATGTCCGTGGTGATATATTCCAAATCGAACATTCGCTATCTTTGTCATACAACGCACTGGGTCGAATAGAATATGGTGACAAGACAGTGACAATTGTAAATATTTGACGTGGCATCGGGAATATTTTGAGTTGTTGATTAAATAATATTGATAGTGTATTTGATAAATAATTGATTTAAGACGTGAACTTAATAAAAAGTTATTTATTGTTTATCGAAGATCCAAGCATAGAATACACCAGGATATAATATTCAGTGATCCAAGTATTTTGTTGTTAAAAATGTTCAAAGTTGTAATTGTTTCATAGTAACAATATGTTATTAAAAAATCACTTTATCACTTTTCCTCTGTTCTCGATTCATTATTAGTTTTAGTAGATAAATTATTACAATCTCTGAATACATAGTTAGTGGAAAAATTATCATATTAATTTACTGAATTAATAATTAAGGCAATTAATTATACAAGTAACAGTTATCCAAGAACATCATCCAAGAAAGCCATCTCTTTAAAGTTAATGATGACATTTGCCAAGTAATGTTTACATATCCATACCGGTGAGAATTTTACTACACGTAATTTGCCGTGTAACAACAGAAAAAGCAGGGATAGCCGTAAAATATTTGCGAATTATATACCGATGGCCTTAACATATATAAAGCACACAATTTTGGTTGACCCAGTAGAAATAAATATTAGAATAATACATCGTTGCAAAGCCAATTAGGAGACCTTTCAAATGAGATGTCCCGTGACCTCGATTTGTTTTTAAAAAAACGTCGATTATATCATTACGCCAATCCTGATGACGTAATTCCAACATATATAATATAGCAATTATTAAATTTCAAAAAAAATGAGACATGAGATATTTGACATTTTGATTTTGACTGTAAATGCCGAAATTAATAAGCTCTATAGCGAGCCTCCCTGTACGTCCTTTGTGAGTGTGAAACGTAATAATTAAATTTGTACAATTGCTGCCTTGGTTTTCTTATCAATGCTGTAACGCGTTCTGTCGCACCTACACTGTGTAATTTACTATGTCTTAAGATGACACCTTCAAATAGATGCCCTATAAATGAATAGTGACTTAAAGGCTTTGAGATTCTACCAGAAAGAATAAGTCCAAATTAATTGGTTTCTGATGTAATTAATTCATACGAGGAAGAGAAATCGAAAATTAGTTCAGAGAAATAAGAAAAACAATATCCTGTTGATGACACAACCCCCTCCAGGCCGAAAGGGCATCTATATTAATAAACTATATGTTTCCTGCAGCAGATTTTGATGATATACATAGTTATAAACAAATGAAGATCAAAAAACGGTAAATTTTGGCTCTTTCCGTCTATAACCAAAAAGTTTTTTAAGCATTTTAAACAAATTTGAGAGAAATAAACTAATAAATCGTATAAAAAACTTTAATATGGCGTTCGCTGAATATGTCTATCCTTATTGGTTGCTTAGAAAATTGTAAAATAAATTATACATTTTTAATTTTTATTAATATTTATAACTTATGTAAAAATTAAGAGGAAACAGTAGCGATCAACAGGTAGCAAAAACGCGTTCCAAGATTGCGGCTGTAATTTTGAATATTTTTTCGAGATATTTGGCACACGTATTCGTAATATAATAAAGAATGGCGGTACAGAGCCCAATTTGAAAAATATATTAATGTGTGGAAATTCCTCTGTAATTAAATACAATATTAAAAAAAACGAGCCTGTACCGCCATTAAGAAGAACAAAAAAATACACTTTCTTCAAGTAAACTTTTTTATCCGATGCCTAGATTTTGTATCATTCTGGAACTACTAAAATTTTTTATTTCATTAGTAGTTCCAAAATGACACAAAATCTAGGCATCGGATAAAAAAGTTTATTTGAAGAAAGTGTATTTTTTTTGTTCTTCTTAATGGCGGTACAGGCTCGTTTTTTTAATATTGTATTTAATTACAGAGTAATTTCCACATATTAGTATATTTTTCAAATTGGGCTCCGTACCGCCATTCTTTATTATATTACGAATTCGTGTGCCAAATATCTCGAAAAAATATTCAAAATTACAGCCGAAATCTTGGAACGCGTTTTCGCTACCTGTTGATCGCTACTGTTTCACCTTAAATTAGAACCTTCTTATTACGCGGAATGCTGAGACTTCTAGTGATTAAATCATACCCTAAATTTCAGAGAAATTGGTCAAATAGTTTAAAAGTTATTTAACTTGTTTTTCCCAAATTATTTTTTTTGCAACATTATAAGTCAGAAAATTATGAAGTTACAGTAATGCTTTGCATAGTTTATAAAAGAAGAAGATTTACACTATTATTTTAATTTAAAAAATGACAATAAATAATTCTAAGTCAAACCCGCTTATTGAAATAGCCTTCGTGCGAAGAAAAAATATTCCTATAACAGGGATATTCTAACAACCCATCATTTGTGACTACTAAAATCGTTTAAAGAACTTAAATTTCTATTCCTAAACCGGGATATTCTTATATTCGGTATTCTAATAAGCGGGTTCGACTCAATTCGACTGTATTGCAAAATTATTTTGCAGGAACATGTGAATTAAAAAAAGGGGGGCTAACTTCCCTAATTGTCCTAGGCTTGTTTTTCTTTCTAAATGTTTATAAAAATTCAGTCTTTCTAAATATGAAAAAGTAATTTTTCTACGGGCAACGGTTAAAAAGTTATTCTAATTGTTTATAAGTAAGAAAAAAATCGACATGTTTTTGCAAAATAATTTTACACTCTTTAAAATTACTTTTTTCTTTTTTTAAAATTAAGTTAATAGTATAAATGTCCTTCTTTCATAAATTGTCCGAAGTATTACTGTAACCTTTATCATACTTTCCAAACATATGGAAATTTGCAGAAATCGTAATGATCTTTAAGCCAGGCAAAGCGCCCAATGAAGTAACATCTTATCGACCCATCAGCCTACTCCCAATAGTTAGCAAATTTTTTGAAAGATTGCTGCTACAAAGAGTATACGCAGATCATGAATTCCTAACATTACTACCAGAACATCAGTTTGGTTTTCGGGAAAATCACTCTACTACATAACAAGTCCATCGAATAGTAAATGAAATATCAAAAACTCTCGAAGAAAAGAAATACTGCAACGCTGTATTCCTAGATATCTCACAAGCGTTTGACAAAGTTTGGCACAGAGGTCTGCTTTACAAAGTAAAATTAGCACTATCTAGTAACTATTTCCTCCTAATCAAATCCTACTTATCAAATAGATATTTCTCAGTAAAATTCAAAGACCAACAATCCAGACTCTGTCCTATTAACTCCGGAGTTCCGCAAGGTAGTGTTCTCGGGCCGCTGCTTTTCTCACTCTACGTAGCCGATATACCAGAGTCTTGTAATACTACGATCGCTTCCTTTGCTGATGACGTAGCAATACTAGCGGTACATGAAGATCACATACAAGCCTCACAAGACCTGCAACACCATCTGGACATACTCAGCGAATGGTACACAAAATGCCGAACAAAATAAATAAAACAAAATCATCTCAAATAACGTTTACAAACCGCCACAACACATGCCCACCTGTAAGAATGGAAAATGTACGAATACCAACAGTAACAGACGCTAGATACCTTGGCCTCCATCTTGACCGTCTTACTTGGAAAAAATATATACAGACTAAAAGAAGACCACTAGACTTAAAATTTCGGCAAATGTATTGGCTCCTTGGACGCCGATCAAAACTTAACATTCAAAACAAAATTCTTCTGTTCAAAGCAATACTCAAACCTATTTGGTACTACGAACTACACCTCTGGGGCTGTGCAAAGTCAACATCACTGAATATCATCCAAAGATTTCAGTCTAAAGTTCTAAGGTCAATAGTGGATGCACCATGGTATGTAACTAATCAAACATTTCACGAATACTTAAATATACCTTTCATCAGAGAAGAAATCCATCGAGCCTCGGAATCACAAAACGAGCGTACCATTCACCATGACAATGAGTTAGTAAGGGAATTATTCCATAATGGCCCTTCCACAAGGAGACTAGATAGAACCTGGCCTCAGGACCTATTTTAAAATTTTAACATAAATAGAATAAGATGAGACATCGTTGGAAGTCTCTTCTTTATGCCCAAAAACATGGAACAAAATTTACTTAATACTCTTTTAATGAAGTAGATTGTAAACAAACATAATTACATAAAAAAAATAAACTTATAGTGTTGCAAAAAAATGAATTTGGGAAAAACAAATTAAATAACTTTTAAACTATTTGACCAATTGCTTTGAAATTTAAAATATAATTTAAGCATCAGAAGTCTCAGCATTCCGTGTAATAATAAGGTTCTAAATTAGTTTTTACATAAGTTATGAATATTTATAAAAACTCAAAATTTATGATTTATTTGGCAATTTTCTAAGCAACCAATAAAGATATACATATTCAGCGAACGCCATGAAGTTTTTTTTATACGATTTATGAGTTTCTTACTCTCAAATTTGTTTAATATGCTTAACTTTTTGGTTATAGACGAAAAAAACGAAGATTTACCGTTTTTTTATATTCATTTGTTTATAGCTATGTACAGGGTGAGTCACCACTAACGGGACGGAAGATTACGGCGAAACGGTAAAAGATTTGAAAAAAATTTAAATTGATTAGTTTGTAAGTTGATGAAAGCTACATTTTAAAATTATTTTGAAATATACAGGGTGTCCCAATAAATGGCGGAGTATCAAAGTTTTATTTTTTCTTATGGAACACCCTGTATTTTATTGAATTTTTTAATTTTCCGCAAAAAATAAGGTATACTTTCATAAGGCATCCCTATACCTATGTACAGAGTGTTCTGAGTTATGTTGACTTTTCTTAAAATGTAAAGTTTTAAAGAAGGCTTATTCTCAAGTTATTTAAGAAATTATAAAAACATTTTTTTTACATCTAAATAGTTGGACATTGGTTGAATGTATTCCATGGTTAATTATTACACATTTGTCTACAGGGTGTTCAAAATTTACAGTTTCATTATTGGAGTATTCAATGTGTCATATGATGCTTATTTTAAATGGAACACCATGTATATTAATAAATAATTATACTAATCAAATTTACCTCTTTCGAATGGTATAGGAATGTCCTATACCTAGGTGTCATAGTTTTTGCGTAATTTACAATTATTTAAATTCCTAATCTGTAAATCGATTTTAAAACAAAAGATTATATTATTAATGTCATTGTATGACAGTACGGTCTGATAATTATCAAAACTATAAACATCCGTGTATGATATTCAATTTTTTTTTACTTAAAAATGGCTTTGGAAGAGCCATTCAAATTTAATTGTTCCTAAAAATTAATAATCACACTATCTATGAAAGAGTAGACATGCTACTTTGCATTAGGGAATATTTTTAAAATTTTCTCTTAGCTTCTAAAGTTTACGCTTAAAAGTATCTTGATAGAAGACACCCAAAAAAGGACGATTTTGAGAAATTTCTCGATAGATTCCGTGCTGCTGGTAATGTTGCATAGGTAGGAAAAGTTAAATAAAAATAAACCATTTATTTTTGATGACGTCAACGAACTTGATGTCCTGCCTTCTGTTACGGAAAACCAAAATACTAGTACCTACGTGAAAAATGTCGAGTCAATTGGAGATCAGTCAAACAACTGTACCTATGTAAAATACATAAGAAAAACCACTATCATCCGTATAAAACTCAACTACACCAGCATTAGACAGAACAGGAACGTTTAACTTTTCGTTTATAGACTTTAGAATTTGGAGGGAGAAGATCCTGATTTTTTTTAAGAATGTATTGTGTACAGACGAATCTACCTACTTTTTATAATAATCGTCTAGTTAATAGACATAGCTTTCATTTTATTATTGATACAGTAAACAAACATTTTACTGTTTATCGCCAACACCGATGAAGTGCTAATATTTGAGGTAGTATTCTGAGCCAGTAAGTTATCGACCCATATTTTTTTGACGAAAATCTGAATGGAACAACTTTTTTAAATTTCTTAAAACAAGTTTTTTGAATCCTTCTTAAAACCTTATATTAAAAATATTGTAAATACTGCACTTCCTAACCCAGGAACCTGTGTTTAGTACAATTTTTGATTAATATACATGGTGTTCTAATAAAATACCCATCATATTATGCTACATTGAATAATCTAATAATGAAACTGTAAATTTTGAACAGCCTGTAAATAAATGTGTAATAATCAATCATGGAATGCATTAATTATAAGATAATTACCAGACAGTATTGTCATAAAATGACAATGTCATACAATGACATTAATTAACTTCATCTTTTTTTTTTAAATCGATTTACAGAGTAAGAATTTAAATAATTGTAAATTACGCAAAAACTATGAGACCTAGGTATAGGACATTCATATACCATTCGAAAGAGGTAAATTTGTTAAGTATAATTGTTTATTAATATACATGGTGTTCCATTTAAAATACTCATCATATGACACATTGAATACCCCACTAATGAAACTATAAATTTTGAACACCCTGTAGTCAAATGTGTAATAATTAATCATGGAATACATTCAACCAATATCCAACTATTTAGATGTAAAAGTAATGTTTTTATAATTGCTTAAATAACTTGAGCATAAGCTTTCATTTAAAACTTTACATTTTAAGAAAAGTCAACATAACTCAGAACACTCTGTACATAGGTATAGGGAAGCCTTATGAAACTATACATTATTTTTTACGAAAAATTAAAAAATGCAATAAAATACAGGGTTTTCCATAAGAAAAAATAAAACTTTGATACGTCGCCATTTATTGGGACACCCTGTATATTTCAAAATAATTTTAAAATGTAGCTTTCATCAACTTACAAACTACTCAATTAAAATTTTTTTCAAATCTTTTACCATTTCGCTGTATTCTTCCGTCCCGTTAGTGGTGACTCACCCTGTATATCATCAAAATCTGCTACAGGAAACATATAGGTTATTAATATAGATGTAAATAATATAGACTTAAATGAAAGAAGAATAATTAAGCTATCTTATGGTTATAATAGAAAGAAAAAAATGCATGGGTATAAGTACGGTGTGGGCGGAAAATGAGCCTTATATGAATTTTGTTTAAAGATAATTTAAAAATGTGTAACTAGTACAATTTTTCTTATAAAACTCTCAATTTTGCACAACTTACCTTTAAAGCATCTTACTAAATGATGTTTTATTAAAAAAAAATCTCAAAAATTTAATTCAAATGATGTGACGTCTCAAAAATTGTAATTTTTGAAATCTTCGTAGTTTGATAGAATTACCACTATTTTAAGACGGTATTACTCAAGTTTAAACAGATCTATTTAAGTTTTATAAGTTTTTTTTAAAGCTTAGGATGTAGTCTTTAAAATGCACTAAATTATTTTACTTTAGAAATGAAATAAACCATTTATTTTTAAGAAAATTAAGAAAGATAACAAAAATGTAATACAAAAACCGAAAATTACCAGCTAAAAAAATATTTATACAAAGCGATCAAAACTTTTTTCTGTAAAACTTACCTAAAATACATTTAACAATAAGCTTCAACAATAATAAATGCTTAGCAAAAAAATTTTTTTAGCTCTTATACAGTGTGTCTGCGTAACTTGAAACCTATTGATAACTTTTTTTTATCAGTTTTACGAAAAAAGTTATTCCTTATAAAATACTCTGCATTGTATATTATGTAAGATGCAATCATCAAATATCAAATTTAATTAATGTTATACGAGGTATGTCAAAAAATATGAATTTCACTCAAGAGTAAAGTACCTTTACATTTCACAATATCGAAAATTTTTATTAAGAAAAGTGGTTTGGAATTAAAAAATTTGTTTTAGTTTTCAATTAAATTTTTTAATTAAAATATTGTGAATAATAAAGGCACATACTGCTTAAGAAAAATTCATATTTTTACATACCTCGTATAAAATGAAAAAAGTTTGACATCTGATGATTGTATCTTAGATTTTAGACCAGGGAGAACATTTTATGACGAATAACGTTTTTTCGTAAAAGTGATAATAAAATAGTTATCATAATTGTAATAAAATGATGAAGAGTATCCGTAATTTGAGAAAAAATTGAAATTTTGTTTTCGATTAGAATGATGTAATTGTATATTTAGACATAGTTTCTAATTTCAAACAACTTTTCATAATAGCATTTTTTGATATTCTGGAATATAAAGGTACTTTACTCTTTAACGAAATTCATATTTTTGACATAACTCGTACAAAATTGATAAAATTTGATATCTGATGGTTGAGTTTTAGATTTTTGACTATCCAGAGCATTTTATAAAGAATAACTTTTTTTCGTAAAATTGATAATAAAAAAGTTTTCCATGTGGTTCCTAGCTACGCAGACACACTGTATAAGAGCTTGTGTATCAGAATTTTTAAATTGCAATGCCATATTCGGATTCAGCATAATCAAAAACAAAATAGAAACATATTTGATCAAAGTAAAATAATGAATTTATCGATATTTTTAAAATTATTTATACAAAACAATTGTTATTGTTTAAACAATTAACAAACAATTAGCGGCCAAATATGCGAGTAGAACTTTTTACTTTAACACGTATATAAACTAACAAAAAAGTTTTAGAAAAATATAAGCTTGTTTGAATTTTTCCAAAACAATGCATATCTTCGTTCTAATTGCACTCCCTTATAGGTACTAGCTAACCAGCATTTTTTAAATAATAATTCTACCTACAGGATACTCAAACAAAAACTTTTCTTGGCTGCTATTAATTTTTACGCAGAAATAAAACAACATAATATCCACTCTCATAAGAACTAATATCAATAACTAGATTATACTTACTTTATTCTATAGCTTATATTATTTATATTCTTTTCTGGAACAAAAACAGAATATGTAAACATATTGATCTATATTTTATAAAATACTTAAATAGATATATCTACCTTCCTACCTAGTCAACATTATACAGTGCTAGTCAAAAATCCGTACCCCCCTCGTATCTTTTGAACAGTTATACCTATAATAGTGAAATTTGGAGGAAGGAAATAAACGGACGTAAGCTTCTTAGCTAGTCGTGACAGGTGACGTAATAGTGACAGATGACATTACAGAGCCACTGTGACCGATAATTTTAAATGGGACCTTATGACAAGTGATACCTCGTTTGAAAGGTATTGAAAATACCTATTCAGTCATACTAATTTTGTTTGAGTTTAAGCTAATTTTAATGAATAAATGAAATAAATATAAAATTGTAGTTTCGCATTTAATTAATAAAAATTCAAAATTCCGCCTATGATTACTTCTCAAACAGGTTGACGTTGACGTAAAAACTACTAGAGGATTAAAAAACGTCAACTTTTTTGACAAAAAATCCATATGCGGACATTTGAATTTTTATTAATTAAATTCGAAACTACAATATTATATTTATTTAATTTATTCACCAAAATCAAAATCAACTTAAAGCCAAAAAAATTGGTATGACTGAATATGTATTTTAAATACCTTTCAAACGAGGTATCACTTGCCATAAAGTCCTATTTAAAATTATCGGTCACAGTGGCTCTGTAACGTCATCTGTCACTATTACGTCACCTGTCATAACTGGTTAAGAAGCTTACGTCCGTTTATTTCCTCCCTCCAAATTTCACAATTATGGGTATAACCTTTCAAAAGATACGAGGGGGGTACGGACTTTTGACTAGCACTGTATACATAAGGAGTAATAAAGAGTAAAAAAAGTTTGCGGTCGGTATATAATATTCTGAAAAGATCGCAAGTTTCATTTTATTTATTTTGCTAATTTTGTGAGACGTTCCCTTTAGTCTCCTACTTATTTCTCTGCGGTCCTTTGTCACCATATTATTTTTATGAACAGTTTGCAAATTTTTGCAATAATATAAAACTCCGTTAGTCCTAGACATTTATAGATCCCCTTTCTAAGTGCTTAATATTGCCATTTCATTTCTAATCAAAGCAGGACATATTTGAATTCTAAGATGCTTATACAATTCTTGACAATAGTGGAGTCAATGAAGGTGGATATGAGTTATTACCTCAGATTTCGTTGAACCTCCATCGATTTTTATAAAAATTGGTAAGTGGTTAAAGGATACCTCAAGGAACAAAGGTGATATAGTGTTAACTTGCGCTTTTTGCATTGTAGGGGTAAAATACACTCTCTTTTAAAAATTATTTTTTAGATTTCTGAAAGTGCAGTCACTGTAAGTTTTCACTCCCTATTTTGTTGAACCTTCACCGATTTTCATGAAAATCGGTAAGTAATTAGAGGATACCTCAGGAAATAAACGATATATAGCATCAACTTGCGCTTTTGCATTTTAGGGGTGTAATACACCCCTAATTTTTAAATTGTAAAAAATGCCGATTTCCGCATTATGGCGCAAGTAATCTCGTTTAATTAAGAAAAATAAATATTTTTTTATATTTATGTGCATCAATTACATTTTTTTTTAATTTTTCAAACCTTATAGCAACCAAAAATCCGAAAATTAACAAGTCGAAAATCACGAAAACCTTATTCTTTTATATTTCTGAAAGTGTAGTCACTGAATGTTTTCACCCACGATTTCTTTGAACCTTCATCGATTTTCATGAAAATTGTTGATTAGGTAGAGGCTACTTCAAAAAACAAAAGTGATATGGCACCAAGTTGCGCTTTCTGCATTTTAGGGGTGAAATCCACCTTTTTTTTTTAATGATAAAAATGCAGATTTCAGCATTCTGGCTCAAGCAATCTCGTTTAATTAAGTAAAGTAAATATTTTTTTACATTTATGTGCATGATTTATAATTTTTATTAATTTTTTAAACCTTATAGCAACCAAAAATCAGAAAATTAGTAAATCGACAATCACGAAAAAAATTAATCTTTTATTTTTCCAAAAAGGCAGTCACTGAAGGTTTTCACCCCTGATTTCGTTGAACCTCCATAAATTTTCATGAAAATTGGTAAGTAGTTAGAGGATACCTCAAGAAACAAAAATGATGTGGTACTAGCTTGCGCCTTTATCCTGGGGGTGGATGTTACCCCTTCTCATGGGTGAACACTATTTTATTAAAAATAACCCCATAATTAGATAGAGGAGTAAATTCTAAGCAAACTTTCTTTTATCAAGTTTATAAATTTTTTATTTAAATAATATTTCATAATTTAATAAAATATTATTGGTACAGTAAAACCTGACAATAACGGCCACTAAAAATAGAAAACAATTACATAAAATATAATTCTACAAACAAACAGAACATACTAAAACTAAATTCAATTTACTACAATATAAAACAATATCTATACGAAAAAACAACTACAAGAAAAACAGAATTTTTGTTTGTTTTACATTTTTTTAGATAAACGAAACATACTAAAATTAATTTAATATAGGTAATACATAATATAAAACAACATACTATAGCTACTACGAAAAATACGCTTATCACTAAAGTATCGTCGTGCTTCCATGCTATATTCAACAAAACCAACTTGGTAGGGCCTTTAATTAGATATCGCAAATCACTTTGGCTGATTTTGTCTGCATATATATTATGTTTGAGGAATCCCTTTTTTTTTGTGAGACTGGACATAGGACATTTCTCAAGTATGAATTCACATTCATGGTATATCGTTGCTATACAGGGATAATAATCTGTGCAATGTTATGGTACAGGCTACGTTAAATATGAAGTAAATGTGGAAGATATACACTGGTTATTCATTTCAATTTATAATATTTAAAATAATTAAAGACATAAAGTTAGGGATTTCAAAAATAAATTCAGTTCTCACTGGCAGGGTGGGAAATAATAAAGTGCCATACAATAGCATGTTCATTACAATGCTCATTACAGGCATTACAGGCTCCTCCGTTTGAGAAAACTCATACTCTCAAACTTTGAGAAAACACTCATTCAGTTTCGACCAACCCTGTATTAGCTAAAATTAAACGTTTCGCTAGATTAATAATTTTTAACAATAATAAATTATATTAAAAATCACTTGAATATAAATTGATTTTCTGATGTCAAATCACTACAATTATACAGGGGGTGAATATTGCTATGAAATTTGAAAATAAGAACGTAATTATATTTTATACTACTTCGTATAACATCACAAAACCTGATATTTTAAGAAATAAAACATAGAGGAGAATCCAAAAATGTAAAAATATACAGGGTGTTCCATTAAACAAAAGATAATTTTGTTTCACCCTGTCAATATGGGTGACCCTGTATATTTGGAAATGTATTTAAATTCTGATATTATCTATGCCCCAATCTCACCTAAATAAACTTTTTTTCGTATCTCGTACAACAAACGACTAATTGGACTTCCCACAACCTGTATACATACAAAATCTCCGCTATAAAATTTTTTCAAAGAAAATGTTATTGGTTTTTTTAAAATAACTCCGTTAAATTTTGAAATATGAGATTTATCCAAAAACCGTTACAAAGCTAAGTAAAAGTTCTATAATACTATATTAAACATAATTTTCTAGATCCTTTATTTTTTTTAATACAGGGTGAAAGGGCCCATGTTACATGGTTCTCGCAGTAAAATTTAGGTTTTAAATGTTTCTATCTCGGTTATTTTTTGTCGTAAAAAAATATTAAAAAAAGAAAAAGCTTAAATAAAGCTAAACCTAAAATTTTATTCTCTACCATTTTTTAAGTATATCGAGTATTTTTGGAGTTATTATCAAAAGAAAATGAAATTCACGAAAATTTTAAAAATTCTAATTTATTTTTTTAATCGTATTTTTTTTTTTTCAAAAATATGCATTCTAAACCGGTCAAAACTGTTGAAGTTACTACTTGTTAAAATTAATAAAGTTTTAAATGGGTTACTATAAATTTTAATTTTTGTGGAAATGACGTATGTTTCATTTTTCATTCTTCCCTAAAAAATCTGAAAGGGTCCTCTTATTTCCATCATAACTTGCTTAATTTTGATGCTATCGACTTCTTATATAGCTTTTTGATAGTTACCTTTAAGTACTTTATTAAAATGTTTAATATCTATATTTAACAAAGTGCATCGTTTTCCTGTTATTTAAGCTTGAATACTAAGATTTGAGTACTCGCGGAAAAAAAATATACATTCAATTGCATATAACTCACTTTGTATAAGTAATAAAGGCTTTTTCGAATAAGAAGCTTATTTATTTTTATATTATCTTCGATTTTGGTAATAACAACTTTTTTGAAGAAACTTATGGTTTTTGAGTTATTTTTGAAAAACTGTTTTAAAACATGGATTTTTTTCAGGAAAAATCAAAACATTTGATCTTTAATAACTCAAAAACTATTTATTTATTGAAATAACTTTATATAACAAATTTAACTTTTAATTTGTCCCTCTATCGATTAGTGGTATTATTTTTAATAAAATAATTTCCACCCCCGAGAATGGGCGGCATCCCCCCGCAGGGTAAAAGCGCTAGTTGGCACCATGTCACCTTTGTTTCTTGAGGTATCCTCTACATACTTACCAATTTTCATGAAAATCGATGGAGGTTCAACGAAATCGGTGGTGAAAACCTTCATTGACTCCACTACAAAAAATTCTATCGTAACACCATCTACCTGAACTTCTAGACCGAGATTCACTATATTTTTTTCTACTTTTTCTAGAAACAGTATGTGGCCAAGTTTTTTGGAGCAGTAAAAAACAATTTTTAAGTTTTTAAATTTTTTTAATTTTTTTAATAATTAATTGATTTTAAGGCTTGCATTTATTTTTTGTATGTAAGAGAGTGAGGTAATAAGGTCACAAAACCAATAAATTTTGTTAGTACAACCATTTATTTTTTTTACAAAAACATTTTTTTTAATCAGTAAAACGCACTTTGTGCGTTTGTGAAGAAGACCAGGATGAAACACAATTTGGCTTCAAAAATGGACTAGGAGCCCGGGACGCACTCTTTGCACTAAATTTGTTATTGCATAAATGCCGAGATCAAAGGAAAGACGTCTTTGCTGTATTTATTGACTATGAGAAGGCCTTTCATCAAGTACATCACAAATTAATTAAAATATTAAAGGATAAAGGAGTTGATAGTCAAGATGTACGAATCATAGAAAAATTATACTGGCGTCAAACAGCGACAGCTTGCATAGATGGAAAATCAACATAAATATGCAAAATACAAAGAGGTGTCAGACAGGGTTGTATACTGTCCCCACTGTTATTCAATTTATATTCAGATAGAATATTTAAAGAAGCGCTGCATAATTTCTAATGGGGTGTGAAAGTTAATGGAATTCTGATAAATATAATCAGATATGCAGATGATACAGTTATTTTAAGTGATGATATGAATGGATTACAACACCTTTTAAATCCCACTGACACAGTAGGAAGAGAGTTTGGCATAAATATAAACTGTAAATTCAAAAACAAAATACATGCTATTTAGCCGTTTGGCGCATCAAGATTCACGGTTATATGTTGATGGTCATATAATTCAAAGAGTACCCAGTTTTAAATATCTTGGTTGCCATATTACTAAACAACTAAATCCAGATAAAGAGATAAAATATAGAATCGAGATAGCCCGCACGACATTTTTAAAAATGAGGTCATTCTTCTGTAATGATACCTTGCAACTTCAACTTCGAAAGCGCATGATTAAATGCTACATTTGGTCAGTCCTCTTGTATGGTGTCGAAGCATGGACATTAAAAGTATCCACCATTAACCGTTTGGAGGCCTTTGAAATGTGGCTGCACAGACGTATACTGAAAATACCATGGACGGCTATGAGAGCAAATGCTACCCGCGAGCTGCTTGATAACATCAAATATAGAAAAATGGCCTATTTTGGACACGTAGTGAGGGGAGACCGCTATAATATTCTTCAACTTATTATGATGGGGAAAATCGAAGGACGCAGAGGAATTGTTAGAAAGCAGGCATCTTGGTTGAAGAATATCCGGGAGTGGACAGGAATAAAGAAAGCAGAGCACCTATTTAGAATAGCTCGAAACAGAGACAGTTTCGCCATGTTAATCGCCAACGTCAAGGGGACTTGATACGGCACGTTAAGAAGAAGAAAAAACGCACTTTACAAACAAAACTTATTTTGACATACCTAAATATAAACTATATCATACTGAGCATCCTGGCGGCACAGCCCACGGAGGTACAGCAATACTCATCAAAGAAAATATTAAACATCATGAATGTAAAACTTCTAGAGGTCAATTTATTACATTACTTTTTAGACTTGTATTAGTGGCACTCATGAGCTCATGCGGCAACTATATAGGGTAGGCACTAGTATCGCCAATATTTAAAATATTACTAATCTGTAAATTTAAATTAATTTGATATTCGTTTCCGTGGCCACTTTATTCTACCAATGACTGTACTTGTTTATTCTCATACTGATTTGTGTTGCAAACTGTTTAATAAATATATGTAAGTAAACCTATATCGAGATTTATTGGTCAACTGGTAAATCGGGTGAATTATTTGTAGCATTTGTAGTACAAGTTGACTGGCGCCCTAAATTCCATCATCTCTAAATTGTTTTTGCTAACGGACCCACTCCGTCTCCACTGTTAACTTTAAAAGCTAGCCGCAAATGCTTGTCTTATGTACCGCCAATATGGATGACTTTTAGTAGCAACTGCACAAGGGACAACAAGCTAATGGAGCGGTAGTCGCCGCCAGTCCCGGCCGCTACGGTAAAAGGTGCCCGCCTGCAAAACTAGCATAGGCGCCCTTCGATTTTTTTAAATTAGTATGTTGTATAACACCAACAGGGAAAATACTAAGTTTGTCCCCCCCCAAACAGTGGCGCCCGTCTGCAGTGCATCGCTTGCAGGCCCGTTATCGCCGGCCCTGGTCGCCGCATTCTCTTACGTTTTTCTTTTTAGGGAGACAAATAAAGACCGACGTTAACCAATTTTTTTTGGATAATATGTCTGAACTATAAATTTTGTTCAAGAGTATCACTGACAGATCAATATGCTGCTCATCTATAAATTTAGTAGTTCTATAGGAAGCATGTCAATGTCAGGTCCAGGGCTCTTTTGGTTCATCATTGTTTTTAATGTGTGTATTCATTTCTATAGACGCATTATTTAAACTTCCGAAAAAATGTATCTTCCTAGAGTAAAATGTTGTCGACACTACTGGCAATATTCATGAATGTCAGATGTGTACAACGGCAACTTTAATAACACAAAAAGTTCTGTATTGCGTTTTACTCCAAAACTAACAATCATATCGAAAACCAGATGTCCCTATTAAAAGTTTGCCTCTACCAAATATTAACTGCAAATTTACCAGCTTTTCCAATTGCGGTCTTTTAATTTTATGTTACAGAAGTAAACTTAAAGCCAATACCAGCGATAAAGTGAGAATAGTTAATAACAGGCGTTAATAAACCGCAAACAGAATAATAATATCTAAAAGCACAAAGCCACCTTTAATATTACGACATAGCGAAAATAATTCAGCAGCTAGAAGCATCGCTGGAATATTGGAATATTATCACACAGTGCGGCGAAGTGCAAGAATAGATAGAACTTTGCGGTGGTTGCGATCATTGATTAGGCGAATTGTTGTCTCAGAATCAGCTTTGTTATATTCCAGGCATCTAAAACTTTTCAGATGGAATTTATACGATCATATTATTACTATGTTTCCTTTAATACTCTATCGACAACTTAAACAATTGATTGTACTGATAAGGAATAAAACTTTGTTTTGTAGAGAAAACAATATGAATTGTTTGTCAAATGCTGGACTGTGATGGATCAGTTTATGGCGTATCGTGCTTGATAAGTAGAACGCCATAGAATAAAGGTATGATCGTTATAAAAATTTGAGATTTATATTTTTACGTCACACGTACAAACTTTTATTTTTCTTCTTTGTTCAACGCTTGAAGCATTTGTTGCCTCTTTCGTTGACTTCTTCGTGTCGGTTTGTAGTTTAATATTTTTGTTATATTAAACGATTTTCATCCGTTCTGTTTATGTGTTGTTTATATTTTGTTCCATAATATTCTTTATTGTTTTATTTTATCATTGATTGAGTAAATATTTAGTATTTGCTTTTACTCGTAACATCGTATTAAATTTAATCTTCTAAATTCCTTATTTTTTACACGTTGACGGACAGTGCTTCAAATGTATATAGACCAGGCGAAAACGGCGGGTTCGTTGGAAGAAATATTCCCATGAGATTTTTTGCATAATCACAGTCGTGAGACACCCCAGAATAAGGTTCAAGAAGTCGGCCACGCGAAAAGTGGTCCAATTTTTTTTAACAATTATTTTTAATCAAATTGCAAAAATCAATATTTTTTGCCCAGTCAATTTTTTTTAGATTTCTCGAACCATTTTGGACAGAAAAGGTCTCTTGTAATTTTTCTCTTAAGTTGATCGTGTTCGAGTTATAAGCAATTTAAAATTTGAAAAACGCGAAAATGGCCATTTTTAAGACTTAATAACTCGGTTAAAGATTATTATTATGAAAGTTAGAAAGTGACTAAATCAAAATTAAAGCCCCTCCTTCATGATCCTGAATAAATTTGTGTCATTAATTTATTACTAAGCTTTTATTATTATTTATTAATAATGAGCGGTAAGATCGTATTGACGCGGCTGTAAATGTGAGTGCGAGTGGGATGCGCCATTGGACCGCCTGAATGGCATCTCTTTCGCACTCATCATGGACGGCCGCCTAATACGTGCATGGCGCTCATTATTTTTACTTAAAAATAACAGCTTAGTAATCAAATAATGACAAAAATTTCTTCAGGATCTTGTAGAAGGGGGGCTTTAAATTTTGATTTAGTTACTTTCTGACTTTCATAGTAATAATTTTTAACCGAGTTATTAAGCCTTGAACATCGCCATTTTTCGTTTTTATTTTTCAATTTTAAAATGCTTTTATCTCTAAAACTATCAACTTTAGAGAAAAATTATGAGAAACCTAGAAAGTTTCTATCTCGGACATTTTTTTTAATAAAAAAATAAAAAAAAACAATAAAAGCTTTGCTAAAAAAAAACTAAAATTTCTATCCGTATCATTTAATATGTATATCGAGTATTTTTGGAGTTATTATCAAAAGAAAATGAGATTTACCAAAAATTTAAAAAATTTTGATTTTTTTTAAATCATATTTTTTTTCAAAAATTTTCATTCTAAGCACGTCACAATTTTTGAGGTCATTATTTCTGTTAAAATAAAGGAAGTTTTAATTTGATTACAATAAATTTTAATTTTTGTGGATATGACGTATGTTTTATTTTTTACTTTTTCCTAAAAAAATTGAAAGGGTTGTCTTATTTTCATTATAACTTCCTTAGTTTTAATGATATCTGCTTCTTCTACAGCTTTTTGATAGCTATTTCTGAGTATTTCAAAAATGTTTAGTAAGTATATTTAAATAAAATGCATCTTTTTCCTGTTATTTATGCTTGATTACAGAGACGTAAGTAATCACCTAAAAACATTATACCTTTAATTACCTATAACTCGCTTTATATTAACATTAAGAGACTTTTAAAATAAAGAAGTTATTCGATTTTTTATTAGCTTCATTTTTTGTAATGACAAATTTAACAAAAATAGCTTACTGTTTTTGAGTTATTTATGAAAAACCGGTGGAAAACATTCACTTTTTCATGAAAAATCAAAATTTTTGATCTGTAATAACTCAAAAGCTGTTGATTTATATGAATAACATTATATAACAAATTTTACTTATAATTGGTCCCTCTATCGATTTCTGGGGATATATTTAATAAAATAATTTCCACACCAAAGAAGGGATGGAATCCACCCCCAGGGTTGAAGCGCAAGTTGGCACCATATCACCTTTGTTTCTTGAGGTATCTTCTGATACTGATTAAGTTTGATGAAAATCTATGGAATTTCAACGAAATCGGAGGTGAAAACCTTCAGTCATTGCACTACCAGTTGTACAACGAAGTTTAACGAAAGTAGAAATTGTCTCAACTCATTTCAATGTTCAATTTTTTGAACGCTTATTGCAAAATACATGGTTCATTTTGGTTGAATCATCCAAATTTTTCAACCGAATTGAATGGTGTATTTCCCCTTTGTAGTACCATGGCATCTGGTATTCTGTCCGGTTTCAAAGTAACCATTTCATTAAATTGTGTGCTGTGGATGAATGTACAAACAATGGTCATTGAATAGTTTACAGGCTTACGTATCTAGGAGCCGATTTTTTTAATTTTAACCTCGTTTAAACGCACCTTTTACCTCAAAGTTACGTTACCAGTGGTGTATCTAGAATATTTTAATTAAAATTAAAAATCGAAATATCATTTTACAATGATTTTCAATTTTACAAATACATTTTACAAAATTTAACAAATGGAAAGTATAGAAAGAAGTTTTTTTGAATAAAATGGATTATGGTCTTAATGACGAAAATAAGGAGGTCTGGTTTTAAAATATCCATTTTATTTTAGATCTGTTTTTATTAAATAATGATAAACAATGATAAATAATAAAAAATAATTAATATTTGGTGGAAGCCCCATTATTGGCAATAATACTTTGCAGTCTTCTGTTCATAGATAACATCAATACTCTCATGTTATAGTCAACAAGCTCTAGTTTCTTTCATTTAGATTCTTTGTTAACTCTACCCACACATTTTCGACGATGTTAAAGTCTGCACTCCGGGAAGGCCACGGAATAACATTAACATGAGTTTCTTCCAGCCAATCTCGAACAATTCTACTCGTATGCACCGGACAATTGTCATGTTGGAAGATGAAGTCGTTGTTGGGGAACATTGTGTTCTCAAGAATATGTTTGTAATGTAATCATGTTAATTAAAAATGAATAACCATTTTCAATTTCGTTGCAAAACGAAAATACAGCCGCACCATATTCTAGTCCAATCAGAGGGTGCAGCAAGCACCTCTACCGGTTTCGAAACTTACTAGTCTCTCATCAGGAGGCACATATGCTGCTCTCTCTGATCCAACCAAAACAAACCCCAGCGTGCAGTCACGGATTGCAACGAACGAAATGGCATAGATTCCCTAGCAGCAACTGCTAGCAAAATACTAAGTTTTTAATCTAATGGCATATAAATCAATATAATGTTACTCTACACCCCACCAGACTGAAAACAATAAGAATCTTCTCTGGTTACACCTCCGAGGCTTCTACAATTTGCAAGCCATAACGGATGCTGAGACTAAGGAAGATGATGGAATTTTACAATTTATAATTCACGTCCCATCTGCTCAGCGCGGTAAAGTTCCAACGAGAATGGTTCCCTTCGTACTCCAATCAGAGTAAACATGTAAATCAAAAATGAATAACCATTTTCAATTTCGTTGCAAAACGAAAATACAGCCGCACTGAGAGACATACCCTACACGAGAGCAGCATATGTGACTCCTGATGAGAGGCTAATAAGTTTCGAAACCGGTAGAGGTGCTTTCTTCACTCTCTGATTGGACTAGAATATGGTGCGGCTGTATTTTCGTTTTGCAACTACATTGAAAATGGTTATTCATTTTTGATTTACATGTTTACTCTGATTGGAGTACGAAGGGAACCATTCTCGTTGGAACTTTACCGCGCTGAGCAGATGGGAGGGGAATTTTTAATTGTAAAATTCCCTCACATTCCTTAGTATCAGCGTCCGGTATGGCTTGCAAATTGTAGAAGTCTCGGAGGTGTAACCAGAGAAGGTTCCCATTGTTTTCAGTCTGGTGGGATGTAGAGTAACATTATGTTGTTTTATATGCCATTAGATTGCAAACTTAGTCTTTTGCTAGCAGTTGCCGCTAGGTCATCTATGTCATTTCTTTCTTGCAATCCGTGACTGCACGCCGGGGTTTTTTGGTTGGATCAGAGAGAGCAGCATATGTGCCTCCTGATGAGAGACTAAGTTTCGAAAATGGTAGAGGTGCTTGCTGCACTCTCTGATTGGACTAGAATATGGTGCGGCTCTATTTTCGTTTTGCAACGAAATTTAAAATGGTTATTCATTTTTGATTTCCATGTTTACTCTGATTGGAGTACGAAGGGAACCATTCTCGTTGGAACTTTACCGCGCTGAGCAGATGAGACGTGAATTATAAATTGTAAAATTCCCTCATCTTCCTTTGTGTCAGCATCCCTTATGGCTTGCAAATTGTAGAAGCTTCGGAGATGTAACCAGAGAAGGTTCCCATTGTTTTCAGTCTGGTAAGATGTAGAGTAACATAATGTTGTTTAATATGCCAGTAGATTGCAAACTTAGTATTTTGCTAGCAGTTACCGCTAGGGCATCTATGCTATTTCTTTCTTGCAATCCGTGACTGCACGCCGGTGTTTGTTTTGGTTGGATCAGAGAGAGCAGCATATGTGCCTCCTGATGAGAGACTAATAAGTTTCGAAACCGGTAGAGGTGCTTGCTGCACTCTCTGATTGGACTAGAATATGGTGCGGCTGTGTTTTCGTTTTGCAACGAAATTTAAAACGGTTATTCATTTTTGGTAAATTAAAAGTTAATTTAAGGACAACACATTTTAAATTTTGCGAACGAACATTTCTGTTTGAAATTTGTTCTTGTGATGACAGCTCGAAAGCTTCCTCAGTCAAAAGTTCAAAAATTCCCTCATCTTCCTTAGTCTTAGCGTCCGTTATGGCATGTAAATTGTAGAAGCCTCGGAGGTGTTCCCATTGTTTTCAGTCTGGTGGGATGTAGAGTAACATTATGTTGTTTAATATGCTATTAGATTGAAAACTTAGGCGAAATCATGTTAATTTTTCTTCTATTTGATATCAAACGGGGCTTCAGCACTTAAACATCCCCATAGGTTGACCGAGAACCTTCCACTATTTCTTAAATGATGCCTATATTGTTCATCATTCCTACGATTTCTCGGCCTATAAACTCTTACTCGGCCATTGCTATATGACTGAAATACTTTTTCATCGGAAATTGCAACCCTAGACCAAAACTTCTCTTCACGGTTTATAAATTCATTACAAAATTCAACTCGTCTCCTCTTCTGATCCTCAGTCAAAAAAAGTTTCCTTGCAGCTGCACAATTTATCGTGCAGTAAACGCTGTCTCTTTGCTAGCTTTTTGAGATGTGGCAAAAAGAAGATTCTCTCAAAGAATCTACTAACATCTTATCCTATTATTCTGTGGAGATCTTTTGATCTCCACAGATCACCCTTGTTTGATTTTTCATATGCACATATGGCTCACGTTCAAATCTGCAGTAACTTACCTTATTAACCAACCTTCTTCGACTTTGGCAGTTGCTCTTGCTTTTTGTGCATCATTCAAATGCATTCTAACCATTCTATAGGAGTTTTGATATCGTTTTATTTTATTTTTTGACACTCACGAAATTTTCGACAAACATTGACTTTTTGAAATTTTTTGCCTTTGACATAATTTATTAAATCCCGTACGAAACTGCAATTTTACAGTATGACAATATAAAAATTAGGGTGTAAACTATTCAGTGATCGTAACTGTATATACTTTGCTGGAAGCTGTAGCTGTAGAGAAGTAGCTGGAAAAAATATTCAATATGGCTTACTCTTCATTTTTGAAGAATTGAATTAACCGATCGCCCCACTCATTTCTGGTTTTAAGATCCTAGATTGAAATATATTCCCCAAATCTACCTTACTCTACCTTCTACCTTCCGTCGCGTTAAAATTTTATATTACAATAGTTATGTGCTGAGTTAGGATAATATTTTTAAGAAGCATTATAGATTGGACAAGACTCGATAGAATCAAGAAATAACTAATCTAAGAATCAAAACTCAATACTAATAATTATTATAAGTAGAAGCTTGACTGTACTAATGGTAGCCTATACTAACCTATGGGTGTAAAACATGGGTGTTGGATGGAAGACAGAAAAGCAGTATCCAAGCAGTCAAGATGAAATATCTAAGAAGATTTAAGGGTGTGACCAGACATGATAGATTAAGAAATACTGATATATGAGAAAATAATATAGAAGCTACTCTGGAATACATTGAAAAAAGAAAACTTAGTTGGCGGGGACACTTGCAAAGAATGGATAAAATGAGACCAGTGAGAAAGGTTTGGGAAGCAAAAATACAGAAAAGGAAGAAATGAGGACGACCAAGAACAACATGGGATGGGATAGTAAGAAGAATACTAGAAAAAAACAATATGGAGAGAGGCAACCAATATGGCGAAGAATCGAAAACAATGGAAAAAGTTTTTAAATGATTAGTATAAATAGTAGTAGTTATAATGTAGCAATTGTAAACCCGACACCTTAATGTATAAGGGTACTGATTATATATATATAGAAGCTTCAACTCCTAATAAGGCTACAATAATCAGAGAATAGCGACAAGAAAATAATTTTCGTTTAAACATTTTATTGCAATAAAAAACCGTATCCGTTGTTAAAGTTCTGACAGCGCGATTTGGCTTCGAAAACATTTTTCTGGCAACAAAGAATTTTAGAGACATTAGAGAAAGAATAGCATTTTTATATCAGAATTACGTAGCGGTAATCCGTCACTATAAATAAAAATAATCAGTCTCCAATCCAGCAAACTTTCCAACTCCGAACATAAGTTCTTTAAAGTGTAATAAGTGTTTCCAGTGCTGGCATTTCTGGAAAAATCTCTGTAAGGACTGGTATACAAGTAAAGTAAGTCAAACTTTGAATTTGACGGTAGATTTTAATCTTACAATTTAAAGTTACGTTTAACCTGGGATTTGATACCGTTCAAGTTTCTTTATATTTTTTGACCGGATTAAGTTTTTGTTTGTTTTTTACTTTAGCGGAATCGGGAAGTTTGAAAGGAAAGACTGGGGCGAGCTCAAAAAAGACAAATGTGACTAAAATCATCTAAAGGTAGCAAGGATACAAGATTTAATTATACATATAGCTAACATGATACTAGTAAAAAAACTATATTCTTCCTTTTAATAAAGGATAGCAAAGCTTTTTTTAAAAATATTTAATTTACAAATATTTTTATTAGGTTGAAAAACTTACTCTTTTATTTAGCAGATGCCGCTAGGCACCTACTACCATCTCGTCAGTTGCGGTGGGAGATGGATATGTCGAAGATTTTTACCTGGGCCAGAGAAAAGCAGCCTATGCAGTCTCTGATGAACCTCTAACAAGAGGTGAAATCGTCGATAAGGGTGCTGGCTGCACTCTCTGATCTGAGTAAAAATTAAGACAGTTTTGGTTTCGCACCGCAACTGAATGAATAAAAATGGTATACATTTTTATTTTTATATTAGTATTACTCCTATAGAGTAACTAGGTCCATTTTCCGTTGGAACTTTACCACGCTGCAGACGGGGGTTGTGAATTGCATAGTGTAGAATTCCTTCCCTTTAGTCTTCACTGCAGCATCCATTTGGCTTGCATATTGTAGAAGCCTTGGAGGTTGTCACCAGGAAATGGGCCAATAAAGTTTTTCAATTAAAAATCTTTTAAAAATATTTAATTTACAAATATTTTTATTAGGTTGAAAAACTTAGTCCTTTATTTTTATCTTTTTATTTTAATAGCAATAGGTCCTGTTTATGTCGTCGGTAGCGAAATGGCTTATAATAAAATGCACAGGTCAAATGGCTACGACGCGACGGTCTCTAGAGGGACTAGGTCAATCATTGATGAAGCAACTTCTACTAAAATAAAACGGGATAATACCCGAAGGTTGGCTGTATACCATCTAGTTAAATAAAATTAACATGAAGTAAAACTCCCTAGTGTAGTTGGTATATTTAATAAAAATTCTAAAAATTTTTAAAAATGCAAACGGATTACGTTCAAAACGTTTTCGGACTTATCAGTCCATCATCAGAGAACCTAAAAGTAAGTAATCTCACTTAGTAAAATTGAAAAGGGTGAAATTTTGAATGTTAAAAATTGAAAAGTGTGGTTACGATTTGGTCCTTGCTAAATAGCCACAATGCCAAACACTGGTCAAGATGTATGTTCTAAGTACCTACATGGTAAAATTTGTTAAACAATTTGGCTTACATTGGATGCCAACCGATTAGTACTAGGTACATGATGCTCTACTCCATTAATTAAGAGATTTTTTATTATGAATAGGTCTACATTGAACTACGTTTAGTCTGTCAATGATTTAGAAGGAAGTTGAAATACTTCAAATGTCAGTAAAATTGACATCCAGGAAAGAGAATTTTTAAGGTATTAACCATGGTCAAGATCCAGAGTGGTTACGGAAATTTAAGTTTAAGATTGTGTTGGAATTTTAATTTTTAATATTAGAATTTAAATTTACTATTTTTTAAAAAATATTACAACCATTACTATAAACTTGTCCGAAAACGTTTTGATCGTAATCCGTTTGGATTTTTAAAAATTTTTAGAATTTTTATTAAATATACCAACTACACTAGGGAGTTTTACTTCATGTTAATTTTATTTAACTTCTACTAAATTCCATCCACCAGGCTAAGATCCGTGGGAAATTTAACGAATAGGCGGTTAAGGAAAACAGGTAAACATGGAGAAGTGTACTTTTTTAATGTGTAAAATAAATAATTCCTAGTTGAGCGCTTTCGGCTTATAAAGCCATCTTCAGAGCTATGGTCAAAAAGTTCAAAATACCACTATGAAGGGAGATGGATCCCATGTACGATATAAAAATACTTCTATTTCTTACGCAGTTTTTTTAATGACGGAGAAAAACCTTGTCTGTCTGTTAAAAAAATTGCTCAATTTTGCTGTTGGTTTTTTGTAGCCGGAAAGAAAAGTTAAAAACATCAAATACGAGCACAAAGGACTTTCACACAAAAATTACATTACATACATATAACGAATATTTGATCATAGTAATGTCAAGAAACCTTGTAAGGAAAGATGGTAGGCCACGAAAAACGGCTAGAAAAAAAGATATTGCACAAAAATGTAGGGTCTTTTTAGATACAAATTTTGTTTTTATTTTTCATTACTGTATCTCTTATTATTTTCTAGTTACATGGCGAAATAGGAAGATTTCTAAGAAAATTTAAAAATGCGCTCTATAATTTGATCTTATTTTTTTCAACAACCATTCATTTTAAACCCGTCTAACTTTTTGAACATAGAAACAACACTATAGTAAAAAGTACTGTAGAAGGAAAACGATGCATTTGAATTCTGTCGGATGAGGGGTTAGACATACTCCTCATTTTTCTTAAAATACATTAGCCATCAACATTTTTGCAGCATATCTCGCTTAGTTTGAATGTGATCAACATTTAATATTGCTAATTTTAAAGGTATTTTCAAGCACTACAAAAGGTATTAGTATCATTATATAAGTAAAATCGACCGTTTCTCTGTTATTTCAAGTTATTTTTTTAAATACACCGATTTGAGCATGCACAAAAAAAAACAAACTTTTTCACCTACCATATCCCTTTTTATATTATGTATAAGTAGAAGATTTATAAAGGAACGAATCTCTTTGGTTTTTTATAAGCTACAAAAATATTTTATTTAGTTTTTTTGTTAGATGCATAGTTTATAGGGTATTCGCAAAAAACCGTCCGCAAAGGTGTCATTTTTTCAATGAGAATGGCCAATTTCAACTGCGAATAATTCAAAAAGTATTGAGTTTAAAAAAAATATTATAGAACAGTTTTTGCTTAGAATTAAGTTCTCTAGCGACTTCTGTGGTTATTTTAACCAAAAACTTTTCCACCTCCCGAGAAGGGGTGGGAACCATCCCCAAGATAATAGCACACATCGGTATAGGGTAGATTTTGAATAAAGAGACAAGTAGAGGCTATTCCCAAAATTTCATTAAAATCCATGCACTAGGATAGAATTCGGAGATAATATCCTATTCTTACTCCCATTGACTGGCGTAAGGTGTCATTTTTGTCGACTGTGTATAATATTGGAGCTAATATTAAACCTTGTGGGACTCCAGCTTGTGGAGTGAATGGTGTGGATAGTTGGTGTGCAACCTTGATGCTTGATGCGTATTGTTCGATTGGAGAGGTAAGGATGTATAATTTTTATGAAGGTGGTTAGCAGTCCAGCAAGGTGAAGTTTCTCGATCAGACCTGAGTGCCAGACCTGGGGTCCTATTTTCGAATTCATTCGAGCATATTTCGCATACGAAATTAGAAGAATTTCGCTTGAAATCCGGTGTCTTGTATTTTCGAATACTTCGTGTACGAATTTTTTCGTATACGACGACTCGAATGGGTATGAACCATTCGAATCGTGATGCTCGTATACGAATTATTGTTGTCATTTCAAGGTCATTTAAGCTGTCATGATAGTTTTAGCTGATAGTGTTAATTGTGTTGTTGTCTACAATATTTTTACATTGAAATTTATTTTCAATGGCTGGTTTAGATAATTCTGTAATAGAAATAAAGGACATGTTGTATATTACACTTTGAAAATAAAACCTAACCTAACTTTATGTACGCATTTTAGCATTAGATCTAAGCTCCAAACTTGACATATGACACCGTTGCCATATCCTCAATTTTTTCATACTATCACATTACATAAAGGTGCATTATTTAAAAAATCGCTTTGAAGTAAAGTTTTGAAAAGTAAATAGTAAAATATCAGTGTAAATACTGGATACAAAAGTAATATTAAACAAAATAGCACACTTTCTGCGGACTTTGCAAATCGATATTACTAATATATTTATGCAATCTTAAGATTCGATTACACTTAAAATAACTGCTAAGCAACTTTTCCCAAAAATGGCCTGTTTTTTTTATAATTTGTTTAGACTATAAGTCGTTATCTTTTTACATTAAACGTTCTTATACAATCTTATTCTTGTACATTATACCCCAGTATACACAATATATAACAAATATAACATTTTGTTTTTAATACTGCGATTATACCATCGATTGGAATTGTAAAAGAAATTGATAAAAAAAGTATGGCAACATTGTGAATCTTCAGATGACAAATAAGTTCAATGTTATTCGAATTTGCAGTGTTGCCGGTGCAAATTCTGCTCGTATACGTATAACATTTCGAAGGACGTTCAGAAATACACATTCACGTTGGTATACGAAATTTTTCATTCGAGTTAACTCGTATGCGAAAATATTCCATTGAATTCGAAAATACGACCCCTGGTCGAAGGCCTTCTGGACATCGAGAAAGATGCTTATTGCGTACCTGTGATGTTCATTAGTATATTGAGAGATGAAGGTGGCTGATGTTTAATTTAGTATTAATTTTAAAAAATCTTCTTTTTTGTCTTCTTCTTCTTTTTGTATAAACACGACTCTGTCTGTTTTTCAATGTGCCTCTAGTAAGTTGTCGTTCCACCGTTTTCGTGGTCTTCCCACTGATCGTGTTCCTGTTGGGGAACCGCTGTCCTTCGTCGAATGACAACAAACCGCTATTTGTTGTCATTCGACTTATGTGGTCATTTTATTCTTCTGTTTCTTACCCAGTTATTAATGTTGTCCACTTTGCATCTTCATCGTATATCTGTACTTCTAGCTCTGTCCCATAGAGTCTTACCATCGATTTTTCGAAGGGTTTTCATCTCCGCTGTTTCGAGCAATAAAAACCAACCGCGGCGTCCTGTCAACTGATAAAAAAGCACAAGGTCAAACTCAGATTAGAACCCGTTCAAAAGGAGTAAAAGAACCTTCAGAACACCTGTTAAAACTTTTTAGAAAATCTTAACTTTATACTAAATTGTATAAAAATATTTAAATTTACTTCTATGTTGTTACTCTTCTTCCACTAATTACATAGGTAGCTGATACGTGTAATTGAAATATAAATAACAAAATCATCTTGTTGAGAACAAGTATTTAACCCGCTGATAGAAAATAATAAAGAGCTACAGGAAAGATCTTTGGACAATTTTATTAACATAAACTATTTAATCTTTATAATAATCGCACTTTGTACATAGTTTTTATTATATTTTCGAAATTACATTAGGTTTTATATTTTATATTATTAGCGGTTTTAAATTTAACAAAGTCATAAATCTGAGACACAATTTCATCCTAATGTCTCGGATAATATCAAACTTAAATTTCCCGTCGAAAGAAACTTCCAAAAGTCGAACCTAGAGTTTTATTTTATTCTTGTTAAAGAAGCAGTAATCTCACAAGCACAAGTATTTGTTCCCATTTGGCAAGTGCAATAATATTTAATGTCTCATATATCGGGACCGCAGGATCAAATTCGATAACGTTAGTCAGTTAATCTGGTCAAATCAATCCTGCGGATCAAATTCAATAATGTAAGTATAGTAAGGTCTTTTTATGCGGATTTTTTTAATGCGATTTTGAAGTTTTGCGGTTTGTAGTTCATTCAAAAATTTCTATTAATAACAACTATTATAACTAATATTATTAACTATTCATATCCAGATATTAGTAAAGTGAGCGTTTGCAATTTGATTTGGGGATTCCACTTGTTACATGATGTCGCTATGACATCATTCTGAGTTTCACATTGAAAGTTGTAGTTGTAGACCTGTAGTTGTTTTGAAATTAAATTTTCTCTTAGCGGTGCTTCATTCATTTTTATAAGTGACTAGTTTAAATTTTGCTGATTTCAAGTTGCAGTATAAAGCCGGGTCCACACCAGTAAAAATTTGCAACGAACCAGCTGTACGTCGCAATTATTTGCGTGCTCGAAGTAAATTGTGCCAATGTGGACGTTTTCGTCGCATAAATCGGACGCAAGAATTTTCGACGCACACAACGCCCACGCTTCATCTGTTGACCTTATGCAGCGTCTTCACTGGTAAAAATTTGCATCGAACCAGGTGTTCGTCGCAAATATTTGCGTGCTCGAGGTAAATTGTGCTAATTAGGACGTGTTCGTCGTATAAATAGGATGCAATAATTTTCGACGCACAAAACGCATATGCTCCATCGGTTGTCGGTTTTTGAGCGAAGATAAAAGGATTTGCGTCGCATACGGTTCGCAGTGTGAACGAACGTTAAACAAATTTTCGATGGTCGAGCAATTAAATTCGCGACGCAAATTTTTGCGACAAAGCATTAGTTCAATACACACGTAAAAATTTAACACTGAGGACGCTGCTTTATATGCAGCACATTTTGATTTCTGCATTGAAACGTTTAAAGTGAGTGTCGTAAAGTTTTACTTTTCATTACGAGTAGAAGAGGTTTTTGCCATCTCAATATCGTAAGTCTATTTATTTATTTCTTTTGTAAGATTTTATTTGAAATTTTGGTGGACAAACGTTTTGGTTTTATGTGATTTTAGAAAATTATGGAACGTATCCCTACTTTTTCAAGGCAAGTAAAGTCTTTTTTAATGCTATTTTTTTATATGCGCTTTTCTGTAGAACGTATTCACCGCACAAAACGAGACCTTACTTTAACATAATAAGTAAATTTTAAAACTAGTATTAGCATTCATATACCTAAGACCAACATTTGATACGATAGAAAGACAGATTATAGAGATATGCTTCAGGAAAATAAACGCACCAAATACATTAAAACATATATAGAACGTAGTTATAAAGAGCTTAGTACAAATAACATGAAAAGATCTGAAGAATTTAACTAGAAGAGAGATCTTTATATCTCTCTTCGAGCCTTAATCTATCCATCTTAGGACATAGGCCTTCCCTTTTCTTTTCCACTGGTTTCTATCCAGCGCTGTGGTCATCCATCTGGATCCGGCATGCCTTTTGAGGTCGTCGCTCCATCTCATGCGAGGCCTTTCTCTTCCTCTCCTATGTTCCCATGGTCGCCAGTAGATTATTTGCTTGTTTCATTTTTCATCTGCTTGTCGGATAGTGTGACCTGCAAATTTCCATTTGATTTTTGCCACCAGTTGCTTAACGTCTTTCACTTTGGTTACTCTTCTGATTTAGATATTTCTTTCGCGATCTTTAAATTTTATATGCGGCATCTTTTATCACTTTATGGAAGATGTCCAGGGCGGATCTGTTGTGAGATGGACGTTGAGAGGTGACTCATATTTTTTTGTAGAAATTGCTTGGAGTTAACTCGTATAATAATAATTTAGTTATCCTCCCACTCAAAAAGGTCCGGAACATTGTCTAAATAATCACAATGTCAAAAAATAAAGGAAAAAATCGATTTTTTTCTTCGTTTTTTGATAATAACTTTAAAAGTATTCACTTTCGAGAAAAGTTGTACAAACATAAAAGTTGGGTAATTAAATTTCCTACAACATAGGATTGGTTACAAACTTTAAAAATTATTACTCTTGTTGCAAAATAGCAATACTAGCTAAAAAACATCAAAAACCCAGTATTTGCATTTTACGTTTTTCAACCATTTGTACTACACATAGGTCCTTCATATTTTACCCAGATAAACTTTATGATACAGCAAAACAATAGTGTAAATTTTATTTAGATCGGTTTAATAGATTTTGCAAAATGAATTTTGCAATCCAGCTTTAACAAAAAAAATTCAAATTTTCAAAATGTTGCAGGACTGAAAATAAAGCAAATAGCAAGTTGAATTTTTTTACATATAGAAGTACCTTTCATTTGGAATTTGCAAAATTAAAATCAGTAAACTAGCAGGGCGTCAGGAATTATTTTAAATAAACAATAATTTTTGGTGCTACGAGCAGGACAGCGGTGTTCAAATATATGAACAATGAAAGTTTTTTCTAAAAAAGTGTAATTTTAAAGGACAGAGTATATGTTTTTATTTTGCAATAAGCAAATATATTTATTTATATCGAACTGTACTAAAAATTAAAATTTATCATTCATTATAAAAGGTCATTGGAATGCCCGATCAGAGCAAACGTATCCGCTGTCCTGTCAAAAATTATTGTTTATTTAAAAAAAATTCCTGACGCCGTGGTAGATAGATAGATAGATAGATAGATAGATATATAGATAGATAGATAGATAGATAGATAGATAGATAGATAGATAGATAGATAGATAGATAGATAGATAGATAGATAGATAGATAGATAGATAGATAGATAGATAGATAGATAGATAGATAGATAGATAGATAGATAGATAGATAGATAGATAGATAGATAGATAGATAGATAGATAGATAGATAGATAGATAGATAGATAGATAGATAGATAGATAGATAGATAGATAGATAGATAGATAGATAGATAGATAGATAGATAGATAGATAGATAGATAGATAGATAGATAGATAGATAGATAGATAGATAGATAGATAGATAGATAGATAGATAGATAGATAGATAGATAGATAGATAGATAGATAGATAGATAGATAGATAGATAGATAGATAGATAGATAGATAGATAGATAGATAGATAGATAGATAGATAGATAGATAGATAGATAGATAGATAGATAGATAGATAGATAGATAGATAGATAGATAGATAGATAGATAGATAGATAGATAGATAGATAGATAGATAGATAGATAGATAGATAGATAGATAGATAGATAGATAGATAGATAGATAGATAGATAGATAGATAGATAGATAGATAGATAGATAGATAGATAGATAGATAGATAGATAGATAGATAGATAGATAGATAGATAGATAGATAGATAGATAGATAGATAGATAGATAGATAGATAGATAGATAGATAGATAGATAGATAGATAGATAGATAGATAGATAGATAGATAGATAGATAGATAGATAGATAGATAGATAGATAGATAGATAGATAGATAGATAGATAGATAGATAGATAGATAGATAGATAGATAGATAGATAGATAGATAGATAGATAGATAGATAGATAGATAGATAGATAGATAGATAGATAGATAGATAGATAGATAGATAGATAGATAGATAGATAGATAGATAGATAGATAGATAGATAGATAGATAGATAGATAGATAGATAGATAGATAGATAGATAGATAGATAGATAGATAGATAGATAGATAGATAGATAGATAGATAGATAGATAGATAGATAGATAGATAGATAGATAGATAGATAGATAGATAGATAGATAGATAGATAGATAGATAGATAGATAGATAGATAGATAGATAGATAGATAGATAGATAGATAGATAGATAGATAGATAGATAGATAGATAGATAGATAGATAGATAGATAGATAGATAGATAGATAGATAGATAGATAGATAGATAGATAGATAGATAGATAGATAGATAGATAGATAGATAGATAGATAGATAGATAGATAGATAGATAGATAGATAGATAGATAGATAGATAGATAGATAGATAGATAGATAGATAGATAGATAGATAGATAGATAGATAGATAGATAGATAGATAGATAGATAGATAGATAGATAGATAGATAGATAGATAGATAGATAGATAGATAGATAGATAGATAGATAGATAGATAGATAGATAGATAGATAGATAGATAGATAGATAGATAGATAGATAGATAGATAGATAGATAGATAGATAGATAGATAGATAGATAGATAGATAGATAGATAGATAGATAGATAGATAGATAGATAGATAGATAGATAGATAGATAGATAGATAGATAGATAGATAGATAGATAGATAGATAGATAGATAGATAGATAGATAGATAGATAGATAGATAGATAGATAGATAGATAGATAGATAGATAGATAGATAGATAGATAGATAGATAGATAGATAGATAGATAGATAGATAGATAGATAGATAGATAGATAGATAGATAGATAGATAGATAGATAGATAGATAGATAGATAGATAGATAGATAGATAGATAGATAGATAGATAGATAGATAGATAGATAGATAGATAGATAGATAGATAGATAGATAGATAGATAGATAGATAGATAGATAGATAGATAGATAGATAGATAGATAGATAGATAGATAGATAGATAGATAGATAGATAGATAGATAGATAGATAGATAGATAGATAGATAGATAGATAGATAGATAGATAGATAGATAGATAGATAGATAGATAGATAGATAGATAGATAGATAGATAGATAGATAGATAGATAGATAGATAGATAGATAGATAGATAGATAGATAGATAGATAGATAGATAGATAGATAGATAGATAGATAGATAGATAGATAGATAGATAGATAGATAGATAGATAGATAGATAGATAGATAGATAGATAGATAGATAGATAGATAGATAGATAGATAGATAGATAGATAGATAGATAGATAGATAGATAGATAGATAGATAGATAGATAGATAGATAGATAGATAGATAGATAGATAGATAGATAGATAGATAGATAGATAGATAGATAGATAGATAGATAGATAGATAGATAGATAGATAGATAGATAGATAGATAGATAGATAGATAGATAGATAGATAGATAGATAGATAGATAGATAGATAGATAGATAGATAGATAGATAGATAGATAGATAGATAGATAGATAGATAGATAGATAGATAGATAGATAGATAGATAGATAGATAGATAGATAGATAGATAGATAGATAGATAGATAGATAGATAGATAGATAGATAGATAGATAGATAGATAGATAGATAGATAGATAGATAGATAGATAGATAGATAGATAGATAGATAGATAGATAGATAGATAGATAGATAGATAGATAGATAGATAGATAGATAGATAGATAGATAGATAGATAGATAGATAGATAGATAGATAGATAGATAGATAGATAGATAGATAGATAGATAGATAGATAGATAGATAGATAGATAGATAGATAGATAGATAGATAGATAGATAGATAGATAGATAGATAGATAGATAGATAGATAGATAGATAGATAGATAGATAGATAGATAGATAGATAGATAGATAGATAGATAGATAGATAGATAGATAGATAGATAGATAGATAGATAGATAGATAGATAGATAGATAGATAGATAGATAGATAGATAGATAGATAGATAGATAGATAGATAGATAGATAGATAGATAGATAGATAGATAGATAGATAGATAGATAGATAGATAGATAGATAGATAGATAGATAGATAGATAGATAGATAGATAGATAGATAGATAGATAGATAGATAGATAGATAGATAGATAGATAGATAGATAGATAGATAGATAGATAGATAGATAGATAGATAGATAGATAGATAGATAGATAGATAGATAGATAGATAGATAGATAGATAGATAGATAGATAGATAGATAGATAGATAGATAGATAGATAGATAGATAGATAGATAGATAGATAGATAGATAGATAGATAGATAGATAGATAGATAGATAGATAGATAGATAGATAGATAGATAGATAGATAGATAGATAGATAGATAGATAGATAGATAGATAGATAGATAGATAGATAGATAGATAGATAGATAGATAGATAGATAGATAGATAGATAGATAGATAGATAGATAGATAGATAGATAGATAGATAGATAGATAGATAGATAGATAGATAGATAGATAGATAGATAGATAGATAGATAGATAGATAGATAGATAGATAGATAGATAGATAGATAGATAGATAGATAGATAGATAGATAGATAGATAGATAGATAGATAGATAGATAGATAGATAGATAGATAGATAGATAGATAGATAGATAGATAGATAGATAGATAGATAGATAGATAGATAGATAGATAGATAAGATAGATAGTTAAGGTGGTAGTTAATCGATTTTAATTTTGCAAATTGAAAATAAAAGGTAAAGGTAAAAATTAAAGTTGTTGTCTGCTTTATTTTTAGTCCTGCAACATTTTTAAAAAATGAAATTTTTTTGCGAAAGCTGGATTGCAAAATTTGTTTTGCAAAATTTATTAAACCCATCTTAATAAAATTTACAGTATGGATTTATTATATCATATAGTTTTTCTGTGTGAAATGTCAGGGTCCTACGTGTAGCATAAATGGTTGAAAAACGTAAAATGCCAATACTTGTTTTTTTATGGTTTTTTTCGCAATTATTGCTATTTTGCAATAAGAGTGACAATTTTCTAAATTTATAACTAATCCCTTATTGTAGAAAATTTAATTACGCAACTTTTATGTCAGTACAACTTTTCTCAAAAGTTAATATTTTAAAGTTATAATCAAAAAACGAAGAAGAAAATCGATTTTTCTCTCATTTTTTGACGTTTTGATTATTTAAACAATGTTCCGGTCCTTTTTCAGTGGGAGGATAGCTCAAATATTATTATATGAGTTATTTCCAAGCAATTTCTGCAAAAAAATATGAGTCACCTCTCAACATCCAAATGTACTAATATTTTTACCGATGCGCCCTGGTATATAGATAGATACCTATAAAAACGGGATAGTCTTAGCCCTTTGCTATTTATAATAACAAGTAACAAATTGATAAGAAATACTAGTGAGAACCAAACAACCACAGAAAATAATAAGATACCATAGATTACAACCGGTAACAATAGAGTCTTTATTGTATGCAGACGATATAGTACAAATAGCAGAATCTGAGAATAAAATGCAAAAATTGATGGATATATAGATAGAACAAATAGAAGAACTAAAAATTAAAATAAACGAGGAAGAAAGTAAGATAATGATCAACTGCAAAGAAGATAATAAAATAAAGATTAAATCACCGGTCCGGAATAAGAATAACGTAACTGCAAAAAGCCAAATTTCTCAGGAGAGCAAAAAAAAACGATTTTTAAATGTTTAAAATGGGGACTAAAAGAGGAGTAATTGTCGAGGAGCATCGGTATGGCAGTTATTCTTACAGTGATGTCTTTTATTTTTATTCCTATTGGTTCGAAGTTTATTATCTTAATTTAATCCCCCAATTTCAACCCTTTTTACAGTTGCGTCATTCTTCATCTAAAATTTTTTAAATATTTAAAATAGTAATTAAATAAAAAGTAACCGTCTGGAGCATCGGTATGGCGTTTATTGTTACAATGATGGCTTTTGGTTTCATCCCTATCGGTTCGAATTTCATTATGTTAATTTAATCCCCTCATTTTCAACTCTCTCTTCAGTTGCGTCATTCTTGATCTTAAAATGTTTCTGTACAAAAAAACTATTTTTAAATATTTAGTATGCCGTTTATTCTTACAGCGATGGCTTTTATTTTCATCCCTATTGGTCCGAATTTCATTATCTTAATTTAGTACCCCCATTTTCAACCCTATTTATATTTGCGTCATTATTCATCTGAAACGAGGTCTAAAATGGTGCGTACCTACATCAATAACGACGCAACTACCCTGTAGTGGCTCACCACATAGTTACAGTTCTGTTACTTTTTGTATCATCTGCACACAGTATTTTAGAAGGTAATTACGCCATAAACAGGAATTGGCAAAATTTGCAGTTACGTCATTCTTATTTCGGACCGGCGAAATATAAAAACTTAGAATTGAAAATAGTTACAACTTTTGAATACCTGGGAAGTATAATTACTGACAACGAAAACAGAAATTAAACAAATTATACTATGCATTAGCCCCAATACTACTTAAAAAGAGACTTCAAAGCCAGAACTTGGGCCATTGAAGACAACACTGGAACTCTGAGAACAAACAGAGAAGGTATAGCAGAGACATGGAGATAGTATTGCAGGGACCTATATAAAGATGTTCAACGCCAAGAACCTGTCACTGACGAGGTATTAGAAGAACCTGCTATACTTGAAAATGAAGTAAGACTCGCGATCATTAAGCTCAAATATAATAAAACACCAGGTCCAGATATGAAAACAGCAGAAATGCTCAAAGCCACAAAAGAAACTGGCATAAAATTACTTCATCTACTCTGTAACCAAATATGGCATTCTAAACGATGACCTGAAGACTGGACAAAATCTACAATAAAGGCAATTCATAAAAAAGGCAGCTTCCATAAATGCGACAATTATAGAACTATTTCTCTTATATCACATGCCAGTAAAATAATGCTACATATAATCAATGAGAGACTAAAAACATACCTTCAAAGAGAAATTCTACAAGATCAAAACTGGATTTAACAAAGGTAGAGATACTCGAGAACACCTGTTGAATATACTACAGATAATCGAAAAATCTAGTCTAGGGAATTCAATATTATTCCACTGTACATACGCTTTTTAGATTATCGTAAGGCGTTCGACAAGGGCAAGTGGAGACACTTATGGCGAATACTAAAAGAAGTAGGCGTACCCCAACACCTTATTTAGCATATAACTGAACTATACGAACACTCTACTGGATCCGTTAAAGTGCTTGACACACTTTCACATGAATTTCATCCAGAACGGGGTGTCATACAGGGATGTATAATATCTCCACAATTATTCAATATATATGGAGAGCATATTATGAGAAGAGCACTTGAAGGATGGGAAAAAGGCATCTCAATAAATGGTCATAAAATAAACAACCTACGTTTCTCAAATGACACAAGCAGAGCTGATTGATCTTACACGACTGGTTGAAAATGAAAGTCAAATATTTGGTCTACAATTAAACATATCAAAGACAAAGACCATGATAGTGGATAGACTACATAACAATCACCCACACATAACCACAATTGATCGGTTTGAGGTTGTGAGCTCATTCTTACATCTGGGATCATTAATCACAAACACGGGGTCACTACAAGAAGAAATAAAACGTAGATGTGATCTAGCAAAAGTCGCCACAGCAAAAATGACCACAATATGGAAGGACTGTTAAATTTCAAGAGCGGGTAAGATAAGGTTAACCAACTGCTTAATATTCCCAATGCTGACCTACGGATGTGAATCTTGGACCCTGAGAAATTCGGAAAGAAGAAAGATAGATGCCACTGAAATGTTCGGTTGGAGATGAATGCTAAGAATTCCTTGGACCGACCATAGAACAAATAATTCAATTTTAAGAGAGCTAAAAGTTAGCCAACGACTCTCCAGTAAAGTCCATCTCCAACAATTAAAATACTTTGGACATGTTATGAAAGCAAACACAAAAAACATGGAAAGACCCATTATAAAAGAAAAGATGGATGGCCGAAAATCACGAGGAAGATCACCAACAAGATGGATCGATCAAATTACGGGAATAAGCAAAAGACCTACGCATGAGTTAAAAGAAATGACCAGAGACAGAGATCTTTGGAGACGGACAATACACGACATCACGTCGACCACTACACTCCCTCCGGGGGGTCTGGATTGAAGAGAGAGAGCCCCAATACTGCGAAAAACAGAATTTACACGAAAGACAAGGATAAAATATATACCACAATAGTAATACCGACGGTGCTCTATGAAAGTTAAAACTGGACAATTCTGGAAGAACACAAGAGCAGTATAAATGAAACTGAGATGAGACACTCAAGAAGGATAGTTAGAAAGACAAAATGGAAAAGATTAATCTACGAGACTAGTAAATGAATGGTCAATCAAGAACCAATGATGAATAAAATAGCAAAGGCATAAATGAACTGGTATGGGCATCTGATATGGATGTAACCCAAGAAAAAAGAAAAAGAGGTAAACTAAGAAAAAAAAATTGATCCAGCAAGTAGTAGAGTTGGAAAAGGTAAACAAAAATCAATCGATGAATTGAAAATAATGGCAAACATAAAAGAATGGAAGAGATGGGTGAATGGAAATTAAAATAGGTAGCCCGAATCCGACACTTTGATAGGATAAAAGAAAGGAGAACGAGAATGAACACTTAGCTTACATTCGTCGTGATAGTCAGACGTGCGTAGGAAAGAAGCTTGTTTTTTAAAACCGGTGTCTATAAATTAGATATTTAAATAAATATTTTGTGAACTTTAAAAGTAAATTAATTACACCAAATAAAAAAGCGAAATCGGAATAAAAACATTAAAAAGTTATGAGTGCAGTTAGCGGGGGCGACGCCCCCGATAAAAATGTTTTAGAAACCCAAATGGATACAGAACATGCAACATCTTCAAAGGAGGAGCTATTAGGATTCCAAAATCTTGTTCCAGTTACACAGATAAGTACCACAAAACTTGTTAATAATAAACCCATTATCGATAATGACTTTGCTAATGTACACACTTCAATAACAAATAACATTAACAAAGAAGTAGGAACAAAAAGGGAGGAATTTCTTTACCGACAAAACGACCTAGGACCTTTTTACGCGTATTTAGAAAATAATTCACCCGATTTTAAAGGCAGATTAAACGCGTTAAGGATAGGTGACATTATTATCACAAATTTTAAAGAAATTGATGAAAAAATTGTAAGCATTGACGCAGTAGGAAGAAATAAAATACGTATAAAATTTAAAGATTATAAATCGGCTAACTATATCATATCTAAAAAAAATGAAGCAATATTTATAAAAAATAATCTAGACATATACATTCCTAAGTTTCTTTTAGTTAGACAGGGCGTAATAAAAGATATTTCCACAGAATTTTCAGTAGAGTATGTTAAAAACAGAATAAAAATGTACGATTTACACTGTAAATTTGAAGTCCTTCAAGTCACAAGATTAAATCGAAGACAAGTAGATGAAAACGGTACTCAATACATTCCAACAAAAACATGCGTAGTTAGTTTTAAGTCACAAGTGCTACCAAAATATATAACAATCAACAAGGTACTAAAGGAAGTCGAACCATACAAACAAAAGGTGTTATTATGCTTTAATTGTCTTCGATTTGGACATACAGGTGGGCAGTGTAAGAGCAAGGCTAGGTGCGATAAATGTCAAGAATCCCACAACTCAAAAGATTGTAAAAAGACCGATCTCACTCCAAAATGTTTTAACTGTTCGGGGGATCATTTTACTACAAATTTAAGCGCGTGTCAAGAATTTCAGCGTCAAAAACTTATTAAAGACGCTATGTCTTCCAACAATATTAGTTATCACGACGCAAACAAACAGTTCCCCAGAAACTCCTATGCAAAAGTAACATCCATAAATACGGAACAAACTACAAACCTCTCCTGCCTCAAAACTTTCCCTCCATTAAATCCCAATAATTATACACCCACCCAATTCCCATCAAATCCAATTAACAAAATGTCAACTAATAATATATTCTACAATAATAATTCAAATAGTACAAATTCTCGAACATTCAAAAGACAGAGACCAAATAGTCCAGATCCAACATTAGTTTTGCATAATGAAATTATATCTTCCCCTAGATCTCAATTACCTACGGGAGGAATATTAGACAGCATTAACTATAAGGGAAATATTAATAATAATCCAGTTGCATCTCCTTCAGACTTGAGCATGATAAATTCAATATTAGAATTAGTTATAGAAATTGTCACAAAAGTTTTAGTAACAAAAAGTATAAACATAAATAAGGAAGAACTCGAAAACTTAGTCAAATTAACTATAAATGGAAACACGTCATCACATTCTCAGACCTCAACCATGCAATAAATATCCTTCAATGGAACTGCCGTTCGGCAGTTTCTAATAAAAATAACTTAGAATATCTACTAGATAGGGGCAACTACTCCGTTGCACTTCTATCGGAAACATGGTTTAAAGCAGAAAAATACTATAATTTTAAAGGCTTCAACAATATTCGCTGTGACCGGGACGACGGGTACGGCGGCTGTGCCATCTTATTAAAATCAGACTTAATATACCAAGAAGTCTCAATTCCAACTACAATCAACTTTGAGCACACTTGTATCTCGGTAAATTTTCCATATATACATAAAAAAATTTACTTTGTTTCAGTATACCTTAAACCGAGAACTAAAATATCATTACAACAGTGGATTAACTTTTTGGAACAAATTCCAAAACCATTCATAATTGGGGGCGACTTTAACGCACATAGTTTGGCATGGAACGATGGATATGACGATATCTATGGCAAGATTCTTTTGGAAGCTATCGAACAATGCAACCTAGTAATTATAAACGACGGATCACCTACATTAGCAAACAATAAGAAGTCAGCTGTAGACTTGACCTTCTGTACACAGGATCTGACACAACTAATTACGTGGTGTACTTTAGAAGAACCTTATGGCTCTAATCACTTACCAATACACATACAATTTGGAAGGAATATCCCACCTGCGCAAATTAAACAGACAAAACATAATATATGGAGACTCAAGGCTGCTAATTGGGATGTATACACCGCTACCCTTGAAGCAACAGAACCAAAATCATCACTAATGGGCATTATCGACAATATTAACAAAGCTGCCGACAAAGCAATTCCGTTACGAAAATCAAACGCACAAAATAGAAATCATTGCTCAAAGGACTGGTGGAACGAAACCTGTAACATAGCTGCTAAAGCAAGAAAACAAGCTTTCTTAACCTACACACAGGCTCCAAATCTTAATAATCTAACAGAATATAAAAGACTTGATGCAGTAGCTAAAAAAACTTTTAAAGAAACTAAGAAAAAAAGTTGGATAAATTACTGCCAAAATCTAAATCAAAATACACCAATTAAAGAAGTGTGGAACAAAGTAAACCGATATAAAAACCGAAAACAAGCGAATAAACCCCTAATGGACCCCAAAGAAGACTGGATAAGCGAATTCCACACAAAAATCTCACCTCCATGGGTCGAAAACAACATTACTCAACAAATAGCTACTGTAAATAGGAACACTTCTTTCCTACAATCGTTATTTCAATTATGGGAACTCGATCATTGCATTAAATCAACAAATAATAAATCTCCCGGGGCGGATAACATTTCATATAATATGTTGCATAAAATGCCCTTGGACCATAAGAAAGCCCTGTTGGAATTGTTCAATTCGATTTGGATAAATAGGATTCCTTTTCCACCGATGTGGAAAGAATACATCATAGTACCTATCAAAAAACCTGGAAAACAGAATGGAAATGCAGATTCATATAGACCCATAGCTTTATCATCATGTATATTTAAAACCATGGAAAGAATGATAAAGAACAGGCTTGAATATTGGCTAGAAAATGAAAAAATATTACCTGACTCACAATATGCTTTTAGAAAGGGAAGATCTTCCTTGGAACCCCTAACGATACTAGTAAATGACATCTATCTAGGATTCACACACAAATACAGCACTTTGGCCACATTTTTGGATATAACTTCAGCATATGATAATGTTCAAATAAATATACTAGAAGAGAAGCTCATCAATATTGGTCTACCAACCTCCTTTGCCAACTTCATAAAATCAGCTTACTCTAATCGATCAGTTTCCTTAAAGATAAATCAAGAAATTTCGGAATCAAGAATATGTAGATCTGGATTACCACAAGGTAGTATCCTGAGCCCAATCCTCTACAGCCTGTACACAATGGATATAGAAAATGTTATATCACAAAAGTCTAAAATCATTCAATACGCTGATGATGTTGTTATTTACACCAGTAGCAAATCAGAGGACAAATGTATAGAAAATATCAACACTGAATTTATAAAAATCCAAAAATACCTAGACAACATGGGACTTTCCATATCCGAGTCCAAAACCAATATATGTATTTTCTCTAGAAACAGAAACAACTATCAAAGACAATTAACAATAGGAAAATATAAACTCTGTATTAGTAACTCTGTAAAATATCTTGGTCTGCATCTAGATAGAAAACTATTATGGAAGGACTGTATCCACCAAATTATCAAAAAAACAAGTAATTCTATAAATATCCTAAGAGCGTTTTGTAGAGCAAAGTGGGGAGCAGACCCAAATACGGCTTTACTATTCTACAAAACAATGGTACGATCAATAATGGATTATGGAAGTCAACTCTATGGAACAGCAGCAGATACACATCTAAATAAAATCGAGATACAACAAAATAAATGCTTAAGAGTTTGCCTGGGATATCTTAAGTCAACGCCCATAAACATTATACAAGCTGAAGCCGTGGAACCTCCTCTTAAACTAAGAAGACAACTATTGAGCAGAAAATTCATGATAAAAACCATTTCAAAAAAAACTTCTTACCTCAATAGTGTACAGTCACTAACAGTTCAAGTTTTGACCCATAGATACTGGCACTTCAAGAAAACCCCCCTCATAGTAGAATCTTTCTCAGAAATAGCCTACATTACAGATATACTCTATTCCAACCAACTCCCTCCAGTTTTAATTTACTCACCTGAACAAATTTTTTCACGTGAAATTAGAACCTACTATTTTGAAAGTGAAGAAGTAGCAAGTATCAATCAAACAAAGTTCAACGAAACAAAAAACAAATACTGGCCAAACTATGATTCTATATTCACTGATGGATCAAAGTCAAAAGAATATACCAGTTGTGCCTTTTACCATTTTGAGGAAAATACTGACAAAAAATTTATTTTACCAAAGGAAGCTTCCATATACACTGCAGAACTAACAGCAATAGTGCAAGCTATGAAATACGTACTCGGCTCTAACCACGACAAATTTATAATATGTACGGACAGCAAAAGTGCAGTAGATAAACTTAAAAATGTTAAAATAAATAGATCAGTTAATCATATTGAAGCAAAAATCCTGTATTTACATAATGAGATACACATCAAGAATAAAGTCGTCATATATCTATGGGTAAAGGGACACGCAGGCATAACAGGTAATGAAATGGTGGATGCCTTAGCAAAAACAGCTCCAACATCAGGAGAAGAACTAAATCTTAAACTACCCCCGTCCGATTTATTCTTAAATCAAAGGAACAAAATAAATGAGATGTGGCAAAACCTATACAGTGCATCAACAACTGGAACAAACTTTTGTAAACACCAGCCAAGGATCCCCAGAAAACCATGGTTTCACAAAATACCAAACAGAAACTTTGTCGCCACAATAAATCGAATACGTGCAAACCATGCACTAACACCTTATTATAAGCACAAAATAAAAATTACAGACGATCCACTGTGTAGTTGTGGTAAAATGGGTACATTGGTACATGTTTTACTTGAATGTCCAATAAATATTGTAAACATTAATAATCTATATAAAAACTTAATTCACTACAAGATAAACCTTCCAATAGACCTAAATTGTATTATTTTTTCAGGAAATAATAATATACTTTATGTACTTCATCAACACATCATAAACTGTAAACTAAAATTGTAAAATTACTAACCAATTTTGTAAGCAATTCTGCAAAACAAACTAAATGTAAAGCATTAAAGGAAAAAAAAAGGTGAATACAAAAAAAAAAAAAAAAATAAAAAAAAATAATAAAAAAAAATAAACCAAGTAAAAAAAAAATGAACCAATTAAAAAAAAACAAAAAAAAACAAAAAAAAACAAAAAAAAAAAAAAATCAAAAAAAAAAAAAAAAAAAAAAAACAAAAAAAAAACAAAAAAAAAACAAAAAAAAAAAACAAAAAAAAGAAAAACATACACACAAAGAGGGCTAAAACCTCCGCGGCGTTGAACCGGGTTGATGCTCTAGCGCGGAAGGAAAAAAAAATTAAACACCTTACACTTTACTAATGCTACATATTACTAACAAAACAAATGAATACATCATGTTCAAGTTTGATACTATGAAACAATTTACACAAACTATTTATACAATCTAACATAGTCTGGCTAATTGGTCCTCACCAAAGCCATAAATTCCACGAAAAAAAAAAAAAAAAAAAAAAACGAGAATGAAAAAACTTCATACTAAATTGTATAAAATATTTAAATTTACTTCTATATGTTTACCTACTCTTCTTTTCACGAATAACTTAGTTATAGTAACACTACGTATAGCACGTTATTTAAAGGTAAAATATTTCAAAACCTCTAAATTTTAAAGAACTGCTTGGATTGACATGAAATTTGGCATACACATAGCAAACAAGTCAAAGAAAAAAGTGATATTGTGCCGATGTATGCTTTTGCCCTAGGGGTGAGTTTCACCTCCTTTTGTGGGTGAAAAATATATGTTCAAAATAAGTCCGGAAATGGATAAAATGACTAATTCTAAGTAACTTTTGTTCTATAAAGTTCTTTCACGAAGTTAACAGTTTTCGAGTTATTTGTGAGCGAATATGTTAATTTTTCTACAAAATAACCACGTTTTCAGACGGTTTTTCGCAAATAACTCAAAAAGTAAGAATTTGGTCGAAAAAAAATTCATACCAAAAATATAGCACGTAAAAAAGTAGTGAAAAACATGGTGTATATATTAGGTCACTATACCTAGTAGTAGCAAAAGTTATAGCTAATGAAAAATATAGGTTCATATTCGTGACATTCCAAATCGAATATTTTAATGTGCCATAACCAAAAAACGAAGCAGTCTTTTTGGGGAAAACTTATTTTATCTTTTTTATAGTGTTTAAAAAATGCTCTTTTTTGTTTCTAAAAAAAAATTTTTAGCATCAAAAGTAAACAAGTTACGCTCAAAATAAATTTGGTCCCTTTTTTTGGTAAGAAATCGGGAAATTCACCCCCTAATTAGCATTTCAAATGAACTTAATTGTTACCAATTTACAAGTTTTTTACTCGCGTATGTATTGATCATATTATGATCTGTAGATTTTATCGGTTCAAAGTCCTTATTTTTGAAAGAGCTGTAGTTAAAACGGCTTGAACGAGACACTTATCACGAGTCTGCAAATTTAGAAACACCGAATCTTCACCAATTTTTGTCTTACAGAAAAACAAAAAAATACAAAATATTCAGAAAAGTAAAGCCGACTTTTTTTATTGTTTAAGATTTTTGGTATCTCTAAAAATTTTTAAGTTATTTTGAAAAAAAGCATTTTTTCAAAATTAAAATTTTTAAAAGTTTTATTTTAAAACCAAATTTTTAAAAAAATAAGGACTTTGAATCGATTAAACTTACAGATCATATCAACACAACATAAGTAAAGTAACTTGTGAAGCGATAACGATTAATTTCATTCAAGTTGCTAATTGGGGTGTGATCTTCCTGATTATTATTTGCCAAAACAAAAGGGACCAACTATATTTTGAGCGTTACTTGCTTACATTTGATGCTAGAAATTTTTTTTATAAAAACAGAAATAAAGCTTTTTTAAACACTTTAAAAAAGTTGTAATATGTTTTCCCCAAGAATGCTTCATTATATGGATATTTCACATTGAATTATTCTATTTGGGATTTTTCGAATATGAACCTATTTTTCATTAGCTATAACTCTGCTTTTCCTAGGTATAGTGACCTAATATATACACCGTTTTGTTTACTTTTTTATAGGCTATAGTTTTGCTAAGAATATTTTTTTCGACAAAATGTTTATGTTTTGAGTGATTTGCGAAAAACCGTCCAAAAACGTGGTTACTTTGTTGAAAAATGAACATATTTACTTGCAAATAATTCGAAAAGTATTGATTTGGTGAAAAAACTCTATGGAACAAAAGTTGCTTAAAATTAGTCAGTTTATCCATTTCGGGACTTATCTTGGACATATATTTTTCACCCCCCGAGATGGGGGTGAAACTCACCCCCAGGGCGAAAGCACACATCGGCACCATATCACTTTTTTGCTTTGACATGTTAGCTATACGTATGCCAAATTTCATATAAATCCAAGCGGTTCTTTAAAATTTACTGCAAAAACCGTGAAATAATATACTAGTACTATATAGTTGATGCGTGTAATTAAATAAACAAAATCATCTATTTCAAGAAGTATATTTAACCGATGATAGAAAATTATAAAGGGCTACAAAAAAGACCTTTTTGGAAAAATTTATTAACAGTTTAATCAAACTCTTTAATCTTATGTAATCGCCCTTTTAACATAGTTTTTACTATCTTCTCGAAATTACATTAGGTTTTATTAGCGGTTTTAAATTTAACAAAATCATAAATCCCAGACCCAATTTCATCCTAATGTCTCGGATAATACCAAACTCAAATTTTCCGGCAAAAGAAACTTTCAAAAGTCGAAACTAGAGTTTTATTTTATTCTTCTTAAAGAAGCCGTAATCTCAAAAGCAGAAGTATTTGTTCCCATTTGGCAAGTGCAATAATATTTAATGTCTCATATATCGGGACCGCAGGATCAAATTCAATAACGTTAGTCAGTTAATCTGATCAAATCAATTGCCAGAAGTGGATTTGTCGGGGAGCGATCGAATGAAATAATATTTCTTTTCTTGAAAAAATATCAGATGTCTCTATTTTTGAGCTTCGTTAGAGAGGATTCACTAATACACTACTGACACTTGTGACAATTTTTGTGGGGAAAGATTTTAATAAAGACATTGACTGAAGTTTTAGATTAAGACTCTTTTATTTGAGATAAAGTTGAAAAACATTTGTAATTAATACCCATAAAGTTTATTAGGCGAGCGGCAGCAACCCCTAAAATTACGTTATAAGGACCACGAAAATCAACTTTAAGGTAAATGAACCATTTTTGTCATTCTTTATGTTTTCGAGGTCGCTGAAACCGGATATGAAGTTTATTTTTATCTAGAATTGGTGGAACATGTTCAAAAATCAAATTTTATGCAAAAATGGGAAAAATCAAATTTGATTATTTTTCAACTTTACCTCGCTGTATCTTTGGTCACTGTAAATATTTCCTTTTGAAAATTTTACTGTGTCATCTTTGAATTATTTAAATAACAATGAGATTGTTTACTTGAAAAAGTTGAGTAACAAACATTCTAGTTTATAATTTTAAACAACACAGTCATAAAATAGAATTCATGAAGAAGTATTCTAAAAAATTTTAAGTCAAAATATGCAATAGGAAAAAAGTTATGTGAGTTTATAGACGAGCGGTACACCCAAAAAACGCTTATTTCTCGAGATATTGACCACGGTGTTGTGAATGGCTAATTTTGATCATAATTTATGTTTTCATTGGTGCTGAAAACGAAAATCAGGTATATTTTGAATTTTACGTGGGATAACATTGTCAAAATTGCAATTTTACCGTAAAAATAAAAAAAAATTAAATCACGTATTTCTGCGTATTACTCGCTACAACTCTATTATATTTTAATATTTTTTTCTGAAATTTTTAGAGTATATATTTCTTACCTTTCTGAAGATAATGGGACCAGTTTCAATCTTTCTGTCTTATTATAATAAAAGTTATGAATTGTTTAAAGTAAAATGTGCAGATTCCTGAATTGCAAAGTTTAGTCGCAAAAGTTGAGTGACAAAATTTAAAATTTAACCTTTTAATTAAGTTTACGTTAAAATATAGTTTACAAAGATCAAATGTTTGATAGAAAAAAAATGGTGAAAGTTTTAATTTTAAGGAAAACGCGAATTCATTTTTTTTATTTTTAGAATAAAATTGCGATTTTGACAATGTTTCCCCTTCTAAAAATCAAAATACACCTCATTTTCGTTTTCAGAAATAAGCGTTTTTTTGGAGGAGTGCCACTCGTATATAAAGTCACATAACATTTTCCTATTGCATATTTTGACTTACAGATAACTTCTGCATGCCTTATGTTTTAATGCTGTGTTGATTAAAAGTATCCACTAAAACGTTTGTCACCCATCTTTTTTAAGAAAACATGAAACCAACGAAATCTGACGACAAATTGTTTAAAAATTAACAATTTCTCTTTTAATTTGTTCAAACTTCTCGGACAAATCTCATTGTTATCTAAAAGATGACACAGTGATATTTTCAAAAGGAAAGATTTACAGCGACCAAAGATACAGCGGGGTAAATTCATCAAAATTAATTTTTTGCATTTTTGCATAAACTTTTATTTTTGAAAATGTTCCACCAATTCTACATAAAAATAAACTTTATATTCGGATTCAGCGACCTCTAAAATATAAAGAATGACCAAAATTTGCCGTTCACCTATCATGGTCACTTTTTCGATTTCTAATGAAGGTGACGACATCTATGAACATTTAGATAGTCCTAATCAAATGAATAAGCATATATTTATTTTTCCCCTAAAACTATGTCTAGTTAAATACTACATTTTCCGATCTTACTATCTGGTGTGAAGGCCTGGACGCTGATAGAGACGCTCACGAAAAAAACTAGAAGCATTCGAAATGTACCGACGCATTCTTCGTATATCCTACACCGAACATGTCACCAACATAGAGGTAATCCACAGAATCGGAAAAGAGGAAGAAATCGTGAGCACAATTAAACAAAAAAACTTGAATATCTAGGCCTCATATTGAGACATGATAAGAACCGTCCACTGCAATTGACTGTTCAGGGTAAAATACACAGTAAGCGCGGGCCAGGCAGGAAAAGACACTCGTGGCACCAAAATCTGCGGAAGTGGTTCGAGCTCAGATCAGTCGAACTATTCAGAAGTGCCGCAAGCAAAATCAGCATTACCATGGTAATAGTCAACGGACATGACAAAAAGGGACAGTCAAAACATGACAAATTAAAAACTCTAATGCAAGAAATTGGAATTCACAACAAAGATCTAAGAATTATCAGAAACATTTATTACAATCAAACGGCCAAAATCAAAATAGAAGACCAGTTAACTGATGAAATTACATTAGAACGAGGAATACGACAGGGCTGTATTTTATCTCCACTACTATTCAATATTTACTCTGAATGGGTATTTAAGGAAGCTTTAGATGGTTGTGCCAAAGGAGTATTAATAAATGGTGCATGGTTGAATAACATTAGATATGCAGATGACACCATAGTTTTTGCCGATAATCTCAATGATTTACAGATATTAACAAATCGTATAACAGAAGTCAGCAACAGATACGGACTAGCTCTTAACATAAAGAAGACCAAATTTATGACCATTAGTAAGAAACCAATACTAAACGCTCAACTTACAATCAACCAACAAAATACCGAAAGAGTTGAGCAATATACATATCTGGGTACGAATTAAAATAGCCAATGGGTCCACTCAACAAAAATTAAACAGTGAATAACAAGGGCGAAAGCAGCATACGTTAGAATGAGACCCATTTTCAACAGTCGAGACATAGCATTAAAAACAAAATACCGTCTGTTGAAATGCTATATATTCTCAGTTCTGCTCTACAGAATGGAAGCATGGACACTAACTGTTGCATCTATGAATCGGCTCAAGGCTTTCGAAATGTGGTGTTATAGGCGCATCTTACGTATATCCTGGGTTGACCGAATTACCACTGTGGAAGTCCTGCGTAGAATGGGGAAAGAGTGTGAAATTGTCATAACCATTAAAACAAAAAATTAGAATATCTAGGACATGTAATGAGAAATCAAGAACGTTACGGCCTTCTCCAACTGACTCTCCAAGGGAAAATAAATGGTAAAAGAGGACCGGGAAGAAGATGCATTTCCTGGCTTCAAAATTTACGTAGGTGGTACAACACGACTACCACTGAACGGTTCCGCGCTGCGGTAAACAAAGTTAAGATAGCCATGATAATCGCCAACATCCGGAACGGATAGGCACTTTAAGAAGAAGAAGAATAGTCAACGTTCGCAACGGACAGGGCACTTAAAGAAGAAGAATCAAATGAATCTTTCACCCAAATGGGAAACTCTTAATGAAATAAAAAGTTTAATAAAAAAAACTCAACAAAGAAAACGTATTCAATATCCTATCCAGAAAAGGAATAGTAAGTGTAACAGAAATTATAAACTTAATACTAAGAACAGGCTACTTTCCTGCAAAATGAAAGTTAGCAAAAAACATTATGATTCCTTTATCTTCCTTCTAGTATGTAGGCTTTAAAGCCTGTTTCTTCTTCAATATTAGCCTTCTAAATTGTTTAAATTATCGCACCATCTTTTTCTTGGTCTGCCAATACTTCTCCGTTCATTTGATGACTTATCATACTTCTCCGTTCATTTGATGACTTGTCTCGTGCTATTCGTACTATCCGATATCCCTGTTTCTGTTTTGTCACCCATCCATTAATGTATTTTACATTGCATAATCTTTTTATGTTTTCACTTCTGTCCCTATCCAACAGACTTTTTCCTGATATTCGTCGAAGTATTTTCACCTCTGTTGTTTCTAGCAGTCGCAGTCGTCTCGTTTTAGATATATCAGGTCTTGTCTCCGTCGTGTATGTCAATATAGGTCTAATTGCTGCTTTATAGATTCTTGCTTTTGTGTCTTGTCTTAGGTGTTTATTCTTCCAGATTGTGTCATTAAGGGATCCCGCCGCTTTACTTGCTTTTAAGCTTTGTTGTCGTACTTCCTCTTCAACATCTCCGTAACTGGTTATATATATTCCTAGATATCTAAATCTTGCTTCCTGCTTTATTATTTTCCCATCAGTTTCGATTTTACATCGTAGTGGGTATTTAGATGTTGTCATTCATTTGGTTTTTTCTGCTGATATTATCATATTGTATTTCTTGGCTGTTGTATTGAAGATGTGTGTTAATCTTTGGAGATCGTCTTCTGTCTACATAAAATTTGGATTTATTTGTTCCTCATTCTGTAACCATGACCTTTACGTACTGCTTCTATTATGTCGTCCATTATTTTATTAAAGAGCAGTGGATTTAATGAGTCACCTTGTCCGACTCCGCTTTGAACTGGTATAAACTATGTTAGTTTTCCATTATCTTTGTCTATATTCGATTATGGAAGTAGATGTTTTTGATGGTTTGTATAATATTGATTGGTATGCTTCTTCTATACAGTAAGTGTAAGACGTCTCCGACTTGGATGTGATCGAAAGCCTTTGCCAGGTCTCTAAAACATAGATATGCTGGTTTATTGTACTCGATGGCCTTTTCTTTGATTTGTCTCAGTACAAATACGGAGTCTGCGTAGGATCTTCCGGATCTGAATCCTTTTTAATACAATCCCTAATAATTTTTATACAATTAAGTATGAAGTTCTTTTTTTCTCTCTCCCCTTTCTTTGGTTCTCTAAGCCAAGCCGCACGCCAAAGAAACATGAAAGGAAAAACATGAAACGTGAAACGAAAAACATGTTTCATGAAAAGAAAACATTTCTAAACAAATCTCAAAGTCCGCCTACCAATGAAACGAGTGTGATTCATGCTCATGACACATTTTTATTTTCGGAGAGTTTCATAAATGGCCGGACATATATTTGTTTAGAAGTGGTTTATTTCCATAAAACGTAATTTACGTTTCATGTTTCTTTGATGTGCGGCCTGCCTAAGGCTGTAGGATTTGGGCTACCTATTTTAATTTCCATTCACCCGTTCCTTCCATTTTTTTCTGTTTTCTGCCAGTAATTTTAATCCTTTTAGTGATTTTTGTTTAACTTTTCCAACTCGACTACTTACTGCATACATACATTTTTTCGTGTACCATACCAGTTCATTTGTCTCTTTGCTATTTTATTCATTATTGGTTCTTGGTTGGCTTGGGTATTTAGATTTACTTTAATTTTGTTTTGTTGCGAATTAATTACATTAACTACGGCCAAGCTTGGGTGTAGCTAAATATTTTTTCCATCTACCTCTACCGAAAGTATACTTTTCCGGACCTGATTGTAGGGAGCAAAGTTGTACTTTTCCTCCCTAGGGAGGAAAATATTTTTCCTCCCTAGGGAGGAAAAGTAAAAGTGACGTCATGGAATTTCATTCATGAAACATAACTTATTGACGCCCTGTACAATATCTATTTTCTATTACGTAAGTAACTATACATTTTAACGTTTATTTATAAAACACCCTGTATTTTGCAGAATGGTAAAGAACAATAAATTGTTATTTTGACTTAACAATGTTTACATTAATAATTTGACTTATATTTGACAGTTGACAGTTATATTGTACCTACTTGTTAGTTTTAGTTTTAATAAATTTTGTTGGTTAGTTACATAAATGAATTAAGTAAAATTGAAAAATGACTTGTTATTAATTTGAGGAAGGTGGAAAAACCATAATATGTATAACATGGGAGTAAAGTGCCTTTTCTTCCCTTGAATGATTACTGCACTCCGCTACGCGTCGGGCAGTAAACTTCATTCTCGGGAGGAAAAGTAGCACTTTCCTCCCTTGTTATACAAATAGCTATTCCTATTTTATTTAATACAGATATTTCTGAACAGAGTCTATGACAACTGTACAACAATTTATATAATTTAGTTGAAGTCAGCTTAGTTTATATAAAAATAATTTTGACACCCTATTAAAACTGTATGTGTTTTTAATTTATTAAAACAAAAATGTAAATACGTGCTCCCTATTTGAAAATATTTTTCTGTTTCTAATACATTTTGTTTTTTAGGTTTTAATTAACTCAAAATCAAAAACAACAAAAGATTACATAGTACATTCTTTCACAGTTTTTGCTGTAAATTTTAAACAACCGCTTGGATTGACATGAAATTTAGCACACGCATAGCTAACATGACAAATAAAAAAAAGGGATGAGGTGCCGATATGTGCTTTTGCCCTGGGGGTGAGTTTCACCCTATCTCGGGGGTGGAAAAATATATGTCCAAGATAAGTCCCGAAATGGATAAACTGACTAATTTTAAGCAACTTTTGTTCTATAGAGTTTTTCACCAAATCAATACTTTTCGAGTTATTTGCAAGTGAATATGTTCATTTTTTAACAAAATAACCACGTTTTTAGACGGTTTTTCGCAAATAACTCAAAACTTAAGCATTTTGTTGAAAAAATATTCTTAGCAAAACTATAGCCTATAAAAAAGTGAAAAAACGGTGTATATATTAGGTCTCTACCTCGCAAAAGCAGAGTTATAGCTAATGAAAAATAGGTTCATATTCGAAAAATTCCAAACAGAATAATTCAATGTGAAATATCCAAATAATTAAGCATTCTTGGGAAAAACACACTACAACTCTTTTAAAGTTTAAAAAAAAGCTTTATTTCTGTTTTTATAAAAAAAAATTTCTGGCATCAAATGTAAGCAAGTTACGCTCAAAATAAAGTTGGTCCCTTTTGTTTTGGCAAAAAAAAATTAGGAAGATCACCCCCCAATTAGCAACTTAAATGAAATTAATCATTATCGCTTCACAAGTTACTTTACTTATGTTGTGTTTATATGATCTGTAAGTTTCATCGATTCAATGTGCTTATTTTTGAAAAAATTTGGTTTTAAATTAAAATTTTTAAAAATTTTAATTTTGAAAAAATGTTTTTTTCAAAATAACTTAAAAACTGTTAGATATTCCAACAATTTTAAACAATAAAAAAAGTTGGCTTTACTTTTCTGAATATTTTGTATTTTTTTCTTTTTCTGTAAGACAAAAATTGGTTAAGAAACGGTGTTTCTAAATTTGCATATACTCGTGGTAAGTGACTCGTTCAAGCTCTTTTAACTACAGCTCTTTCAAAAATAAGGACTTTGAACCGATGAAACTTACAGATCATATGATCAATACATACGCGAGTAAAAAACTTGTGAAGGGGAATTAACAATTAAGTTCATTTGAAATGCTAATTAGGGGGTGATTTTCCCGATTTCTTACCAAAAAAAGGGACCAACTTTATTTTGAGCGTAACTTGTTTACTTTTTATGCTAAAAAACTTTTTTAAAACAAAAATAAGAATTTTTTAAACACTTTAAAAGAGTTAAAATGAGTTTTACCTAAAAAGTGCTTCATTTTTGGTTATGGCACGTTAAAATATTCGATTTGGAATTTGACGAATATGAACATATTTTTCATTAGCTATAACTCTGCTTCCGGTAAGTATAGTGAGCTAATATTTACACCACGTTTTTCACTTTTTTTGTGCTATATTTTTGACAAGATTTTTTTCTCGACCAAATACTTACTTTTTGAGTTATTTGCGAAAAACCTTCTGAAAACGTGGTTATTTTGTAGAAAATTTAACATATTCCTTCGCAAATAACTCGAAAAATGTTAACTTGGTGAAAAAACTTTAAAAAACAAAAGTTGCTTAGAATTAGTTATTTTATTCATTTCCGGACTTATTTCGGACTTATTTTGGACATATATTTTTCATCCCCAAAAGAGGGTGAAACTCACCCCTAGGGCAAAATACCACATCGGCACAATATCACTTTTTTTCTTTGACTTGTTAGCTATGTGTATGCCAAATTTCATGTTAATCCAAGCGGTTCTTTAAAATTTAGAGGTTTTGCAATATTTTACCTTTAAAGAACGTACTAACAATACACTTCAACGTTATGAAAACAACAACACTATCATGAAAATGATTAATTTCGTGATTGTCAAAATAAAGATGAACAGCAAAAAATATTTTTTTACGGTCGTGCTAAAAGAGCCACTTTCACGCAAGCATTTCGTTTCCGGAAGTTGCTCTTTCCCGCACGGCGTGCGTGAAAGTGTATACGCCGGGAAAGTAAAATACCTTGTAATATGGCATGATAATATATTATAATACATGCAATAAACTAATATTTAGATGTTATTTACTAATTTATTTCAAATTTATCTTACTGTGTTCGTGTTTTAATGAAATTAGCGCGATTATTTCGTTCATAGGAGATTCTGACCAATAGAAAGCTACAGAAATCTAAACTAAATCGATAATTTTTGATAATTTCCCGTCGTCAAGTATATTACGTCAGATGCCCTTCGTTGCTACGAAAAAATGCATTCAGTGACATTAATGACAATAATTAATGTTTTAAAAATTATAAAAGTGATGACTTTCAACCGTGAAATATTTGTAACAACTGTGTGTTTAATTGTAGTAATTTGTACTTACATAAATAAATTACAAAAAAATTTTGGTTTTGAACAATTTTATTCATGAAATAATCGCAACAAATTGCACTCGATCTCTAAAATGGATATAGAATTTTTGCCCTCGTGACACTTTGAAATAATTTTGAAATTAAAACTGTCAAAGTGACACTCGGGAAAAATTCAATAAAATTAGAGCTCTTGTGCAATTTGTGTATTTTCACTTCTAAATAAAAATTGATATAACTCTATTTTTTGTGGCTTTTTTCCAAACGTACGGCCCTAGAAAAAATATTGTTCCTAACTCATGCGGAAAGTGTCTTCCCCGCACTCGACTGCTTGCCCGAACTCCGCTATCGCGTCATTCGGGTCAACGAATGCATCAAAAATTAATGCTTATTTAAAAAAATTCCTGACGCCATGTTGGTAAATCGATTTTAATATTGCAAATTGCAAATGAAAGGTACAGTATTCTTCTATATGTAAAAAAAATCAACTTGTTGCCTCCTTTATTTTCAGTCCTGCAAGATTTTGAAAAAATGAATTTTTTTGCGAAAGCTGGATTGCAAAATCTGTTGAACCGATCTTAATGAAATTTAGAGTGTTATTTTATTTTATCATAAAGTTTTTCTGGGTAAAATATGAAGGTTCTAACTTTAGTTCTAATGGTTGAAAAACGTAAAATGCGAATACTTGTTTTTTATGTTTTTTTTTGCAATTATTGCTATTTTGCAACAAGGGTGACAATTCTTAAAATTTGTAGCCAATCTTATATTGTAGGAAATTTAATTACGCAACTTTTATGTCTGTACAACTTTTCTCGGAATGAATACTTTTAAAGTTATAATCAAAAAACGAAGAAAAAATCTATTTTTTCCTTAATTTTTTGACATTTTCATTATTTAAACAATGTTCCGGACCTTTTAAGTAGGAGGATAACTCAAATATTATTATATGAGTTATTTTCAAGCAATTTCGGCAAAAAAATATAAGTCACCTCTCAACATCCAAATGTACTATTTTTACAGATGCGCCCTGGTCTAATATCAATCGACGCTAAGTTAAATGAAGAATAATTCAAATATCAACTTCCGGTTGGGTGAAAACCTAGGACTTGCGAAGTCAAATTGCTTGTTTAAATAAATTTTTTCTTACACTTAATAACAGCCGTCATAGGAAAAAACGTATGTTTTATATTATAATTTCATTATAAATTGCGAAGGATTTCAGTTGGTTTCTAATTATTACAAAGCATCCAAACACCACGGTAATTTATTAAAAATAAAAACGTATAAAAACGTCATATGTGGTGAAATCTGAATAAAGTTTTTACGCCGAGCGTAGCTTTTATTTAAATTAGAGTTAAACGAGTTGGTTGACTGTTTTTTGAGACAGCACGTGAGGAAGTCCTTTTATTCAAATATTTTAGTGCTTTAATATAGGATATAGAAAATAATGATACGCATCTGGCCCTGAAAGTGTCACGTAAGAAAGGTACAAAAAAAGAAAGGTACGCATCAAAACTAAAAAAAATTGTATTGCATTTAAGACTTCCATTCCTGTATTCATCATTCTGAGAACCTCTTTGTTTGTGACGTGATGTTTTATGAATTCTTCTATATACTCACAACTGGAATGATTGCAATTTCTTCATTGATGCCGCATTCAAGGTCCAAGCTTCCATTCCGTAAAACGTAGCACCTAGCCAACCTTACTCTTAGCTCTTACCTTAGATCTCTTGTGCAGAGCACTTTTCTCGTTGTATTGAAATTCGCTCTAGCCTTTTCTATTCTAGTTTTAATTTCCTGGAAGTAATCATTTGTGGAGTTGATCATTGTTCCAAGACATGCATATTGGTCTACTCGTTCGACATTGGTTCCGTTTATGAGGAGATTCTCGTTATTTCTTTTAGTTTTAGATATTCTCATAAATTTTGTCTTTTTGATCTTCATTGTTAGACAGTATTCTTGGCTATATACATACACACAACGCATAAGTCTAAGGATATTTTAATAATTTGGCAATACCAATGACAGATATTTCATGACCATATAAATTTGCTTGTACTATAATTTTGATACAGACACTCACTTCTTATCAAAAAAAATTGTAAAACTGATAGCAATACGTATTTTAGAATGATTTTTATGGGACAAAAAATCGACATTTTTGTGTTTTGTTTATTTTTAATTTTAGTCACTTTATACCATTCTTGCTTAATAGGTGAGTTAAAGATATTTTCTTTTTACCATGCAATGACAACATTTAACGTTGGATGAGATAAGCTGGTATGCGACAAACTCAAGTTGCTGACCACCTGGGTGTCTCCCAAAGCGTCGTAAGTCTTTTGTGGCGTCGGTTTAGTCACACTGGGAGTCCAGCCGAGCAACATCCAGGACGTGGTCGCTCTACAACCGTCGCTCAAGACCGATATTTAATTTTAAATGCCAGAAGGCAGCCAACAATCACAGCACCCGAGCTGATTAATGAATAACAGCTTGCACATAATGTAACAATTAGCCGCAGTACTGTGAGGAATCGTCTCCATGAAGCCAATCTTCGTAGTCGGCGACCACTGAGATGTCCACCTCTATCTAGAGGCAATCCCGCTGCAAGATTAACCTGGTGTCAAGAGTTTCAGAATTGGACTGACAATGACTGGGCCACAGTTTTGTTTAGTGACGAGTCTAGGTATGGATTTCATCCAGATTCTCGTCGAACAAGAGTTTGGAGACGACCCGGAAATAGAGAACAATTACGACATCTTCAAGAAGTGTATGCATACAGAGGCGGTACAATAATGATATGGGGCGGAATCATGATTGACGGAAGAACTTACCTCATTTTCCCACGTGGCTTTCTTAGAAGTCAGCACTATTTGGACACTATTCTTGAACCTGTTGTGCTCCCGTTTGCTGCTGCTGTTGGAGAAAATTTTTACTTTATGCATGATAACTCTCGACCACATGTTGCGCATATTGTAACAAACTGGTTTGATAACGAGGGTATTGATGTATTGCCGTGGTCAACACAATCACCGGACTTAAATCCCATTGAGCATGTATGGGACATGCTTCAACGAAGAATTACTCCACATATGGGCAATATCTACAATTAGTTTCAATTAAAAGAGCTTCTGAGAGAACAATGGACACAACTACCTCAAGCAGACATTAACAATGTGATTCGGAGCATGAACAGTAGATGTAGAGCTGTGATAAACCAACGTGGTGGCCATACTTTCTTTTAAGTTTATATTTCGTGTTTTTGATATTTTATGGTGGTATGTGACACATGGGTGATTTGCAATATATTTATTTTTGTTCCAATTTTCTGTTTTTTTTTTTCAATTTATGGTTTTTGACATATTAAACAACAATTTAAACTACAAATTTTGTGTTACTTTTTTTAAGTTGATTACAGATAAATAAAATACGTCTATTTATAAAAATATCCCTAGACTTTTGCGTTGTGTGTATAATGGCATAATGATTATGCAGGGAAAGATTCAAGGAAAAAGAAGCATAGGGAGAAGCAGAATATCGTCGCTGCGTAACTTGAGAAAATTGTACGGATGTAGAGTTGGTTCCTAAAAAAACTGATACGACAAACCCGTTGTCCTAGGTGAGCGACGGAAAACGACGCGACGCGATGAAATGCGTTGCGATACGATGCGACCAGTAATTCACGCGACGTGTGGCTTATGTAGTGTCGCATCGCGTCGCTTTCCATCGCTCAACCTAGGACAAACGTAACGATTTCAATTCATTCCTATTCTTAAATATGGGGAAGTATACGGCAGTGTTACTAGAAAATTCATATATTAAACACTTACACTGTTACTAATAAACCAAGTATAAAAGTTATACTGAGAATAAATCAGGTATTAGTCCTGTCGCCAGGGGGGGTACAACGGCCTCGTTAATTCAGATGGACTTACTCAAGTTTTTTTTATGTATTTTGACCCGTAGAACACGAATTTTTTGGGTAACAGTTGATCCGAATGTCGATAAGATTGTTATAGACCAAGAACTTGAGGAATCAAATAACAGCGATTTTTGGCAAAACAAAACAATATTTTGTATTTTTTGGGCCATTTTAAGTAAAAAATATTTCTACAAGTTTTTTCGTAGGATGCACAGTTTTCGAGATAAACGCGGTTGAACTTTAAAAAAATCGAAAAATTGCAATTTTTGAACCCGAATAACTTTTGATTAAAAAATAAAATAGCAAGTCTGCTTACCGCATTTGAAAGTTTAAGTCAAATTATATCGGTTTTGATTATTTGCATTGGTAAAAATTTATTTTTTTATTGTTTAACAAAGCTATAAACACGTAGGGTTTCCCGTGCTTTTACATGCGTTTTAACGCATGTAACGTAGAAATAGTCTTGATTGCACTAGTACCTATTCTACCTACTCGTTCGATTTTAAATGAGAAATCATAGAAACATCACTCACGCACTAGTTGTTTGTAGCTTTGTTTAACAATAACACAATAAATTTTTAGCAATGCAAATAATCAAAACCGACATAATTTGACTTGAACTTTCAAAGGCGCTAAGCAGAATTGCTATTTTATTTTTTAATCAAAAGTTATTCGGGTTTAAAAATTGCAGTTTTTCGATTTTTTCAAAGTTCAACCGCGTTTATCTCGAAAACTGTGCATCCTACTAAAAAACTTGTAGAAATATTTTTTGCTTAAAATGACCCAAAAAATACAAAATATTGTTTTGTTTTGCCAAAAATCGCTGTTATTTGATTCCTCAAGTTCTTGGTCTATAACAATCTTATCGACATCCGGATCAACTGTTACCCAAAAAATTCGTGTTCTACGGGTCAAAATACATAAAAAAAACTTGGGTAAGTCCATCTGAATTAACGAGGCCGTTGTACCCCCCCTGGCGACAGGACTATATAGGCAAAATCACTACCAATAAACATGGAATAACTTAGATATAGGTTATATTTGGTATAACAATTTAGTCCAAATTTATACCGACCCACACCCTTGTTTAAGTCTGGTATAACCTATTTTATGACTGCCAATGTCATCAAAGACAAAAATATATTATCTTTTGATTTGTTTTGTGAGTAATTATACACTGTGTCCGTAAAGTATGGAACAAATTCTTTTTTAGCTAAACAGAGCATTTTAAGAAATAATCCTGAAACACGTCGATTTTTAATTTTAATTTACGGTGTTTTAAAATAATATTCTGATATACAGGCTGAATTACTTTCGAGTAATGACGTCACCGTCATTTTTTTTAAATGAAACACCCCCATTTTGTCTCAATTTTCGGATTACTCTAGCTGAGCTGATTCCAAAAATGTATCACATATTGATTGAAATTGGTACAGGGTGGAAAAAATTAAATAGTTTTGTGTATGCTCATATTATTAAAGTTTAATTAATTTTTGATATTAAATTAAAATATTCAACTAAACAATATCAAAAATAATTAAAATTAAAATATAATTAAAGTATCAAAAATAAAATAAGTATTTTTGAAAATATTGTTAATTTAACTAACGCGTTACTGTATGAACACACACAAATCTATTGTATTTTTGTTCACCCTGTACCAATTTGAATCAACATGTGATACATTTTTGGAATCAGCTCAGCTAGAGTAATCCGAAAATTGAGACAAAATGGGGGTGTTCCATTTAAAAAATATGACGGTGACGTCATTACTCGAAAGTAATTCACCCTGTATATTAGAATATTGTTTTAAAATACGGTAAATTAAAATCAAAAATCGACGTGTTTCAGGATTATTTCTTAAAATGCTCTGTTTAGCTAAAAAAGAATTTGTTCCATACTTTACGGACACAGTGTATAATAAAAAATGTGTTAAAAGGTATTGCGACTGTCGAGGAAGTTGATAATTTAATTAACATGATAGAAAATACACGAAAAAGGAAACTTTTCAAAGATAGGAAAAATCCCTTTTCACAATACACCGATAAGAAATTCAGAATTAAATATCGTTTTTCTAAAGAGGGTGTAAGGTTTTTAAGTCCAGAGAAATAAGGTTTTTGTCGGGAAATTTGTGCAGCCAGGTTGCAAATTGGGTTTTTGGATACTATATACCTAATACAATATAAATACAAAAATGCCAGTCACAATTGGGACGAGAATTTTAGTTATTAACAAATAAGGGTCAAAAATGGCAGTTTTTTCGTTTAAATCGCTACAGGCAAAAATGGGGTAATTAAATATCTTATTTGGGATATTCACCTTTTAGCAGTTGAGCAAAGGTTTAAAATGGCAGTTTTTTAATTTTGGTCCGATTATTTGTTGCTTCAAAAATTGCAAAGTAAAACTAAAATTTCGAAAATTAAAAATTTGCTATAACTTTTGCAAAAATGAATTTAAGACTTTGATATTGTATGAAAAGTTAAGACAAATAGTTCATATAATGCCCAGAAAATTTCAAGATGATTCGTCAATTAGTTTAAATTTTATTCAATTTGTTTATCCCAAAAGTTCAGAAAATAATAATAATACAGCAATTCTGTGGAAACCATATGAAAAAATAATACTGCAATAAAAACTCATTTTTATCATTCCGAAAACATTTTACAAAAGTATAGTCAATTTTGGCTTATAAACAATTTGAATAACTCTGTTAATATTGACTGTAGTCTTGAATCTACTTTGGTATTTGAAAAGCTGGTATTTTTATATAAACGAATTTTCAAAACAAAAACTTTTCGCCTAGGTTAATTTGGTTTGTCAGTTACAGAGAAAAATCAAAATTGACATATTTGACACAATATATCGTTGTTCTATGTATTTGTGCAGAAGATTGCGACGTTGCCAAACTTATTCGGAATAAAGTGGGAATACTTATATCTAACTTATACCGAGTTTATTAGTAACAAATTATTTCCGTTCTATATCTACCTTACACTTTGGATAACTATTCTAGATATAAATACGGAATAACCTTAGAATACGAGTGTTTTATTAGTAATAGTGTTATATTATATTTAGAGCGAAATAAATTTCGAGAATTTCATCATTATTTGTATTCGAAATTAAGAATATTCCACGTTGGTTTAAAGAGTATTGTGGCTTATTACCAAGTACTTTCGATTATATTATTGCACCTGTTAAACCCAGTATTCAACTGTCAATAAGTAATTTTCAAAAACCAATTTCTATTAAGGAGAGGCTTTTGCTGACTTTAAGGTATGTTAATGAGAAAATACTGGTACTATATAGTTACTATTAGTTTTTATTTATTTAATAAACTATTGCGTTGCATAATTTGAATTGACAAAAGCAATGGGGTGTCGCGAACAAAACAAGTTCGCACTTCGTCGCGTCTTGTCGTAGACTGATTAATCCGAAAACGTAGGCCACACAAAAATGCAACCATTACTTAATATTTTCGCGTCGCGTCGCGTCGTGTCGCGTTGTCGCGTTTGTCGTTCACCTAGGACAACGGGTGAAGTAAGATTTGATCATGTTAAGTAGTGTATTTGATTGGTTTGACATTATATTATATTTATTATGACAGACAAATAATAAAATAAACAAACAACTGATTACATATATCTGTGGCTTGGTTCTAAAAGGGCCAATGTCAAATTTTTGTTTTTTTGTGCAGCTTTTTTTGAGTTGTTTTGAATTTAAATGAAAAAAAAACACATTTAAACAAAAAACACATCAATGAGTGTTGTTTGTCTCGTTAATTTATTGACTAGGTAATATGAGATCTGGTCTATTATGTGCCACTGTTTGGTCTGTGAGCACAGTGCAGTCCCAGTATAGCTTATAGTTGTCATTTTCAAGCATATTATCAGGAACGTATTGATAATATGGGAGATGGTCCGTTTGGAGAAGTTCCAGTTTAATAGCTATCTCTTGATGAAGGATCTTTACTACTGAGTCATGCGGTTCCTTGTATTCAGTTGCAGCAAATGCCTGGCAACCCCCGGTAATATGTTGGATGGTTTCTTGGGCTTGACATTCATATCGGCATCTGTTGTTTTGAACCTGCGAGTCTTTGATGATATATTTTAGGTAATTTCTGGTTGGTATAACCTGATCCTGAATGGCCAGTAATGAACCTTCTTATAGGGTTGTTGTTATTATTTTTATTATTATTGGAATAAAACAAACGACTTAACTCAACAATATATTAAAGCAAGAAATGTAACCAAATTAAAAGATAACTGGGCACTATCACAGGCAGCAAAATATTTTAACATAAGCAGAACCACAGTTTTTCTATTAATAAAAAATGAAGGGAACAAGAAACTCTCGAAAGAAAGCGAGGGTCTGGAAGACCAAAAATATCTACCGCTCATGAAGATCGTACGCTTTTGGAGAGATTAGAAGAGAATTCTTTTGAAGATGCGAAAACTGCACGAATTATGTCACAGTTTGGAAGACCAAAACTATACTAAATTTAGGTATATAAAGATAAAATTAATATTTTGTAATATCTCCATCAGCATTGATAACAGCTTGTAGTCTTCGGTCCATCTGCGTGAAAGGAATTATGAAATTGACTTCTTCAGTGAGCTCTTCCCAAACCTGTGGAATACCGTGCCACAGCTATTCAGCATTTTGAGGTAAAAAAGTTACGCCGATACAACCGTTTTACAAGAACGCCCCAGATATTCTCGATTGGGTTTCAATCTGGACTGTAGCTGGGCCATGGTAAAGTTTCGATATTGTTATTCTGGAGCCACTGATTTATAGTATTTGCAGTGTGAACAGGACAATTATCTTGTTGGAGGATAAAATTATTTTCTGGATACAACTGTTCTACACTGGGAAACATGATGTTTTCTAGAATATTTAGATAAGTCTGCCCAACAAACCTGCCATCAATACGCCATACAATTTCCATTCCTCTAGATGAAATCCATCCCCATACATTGACGCCAAAATGACCAGCTGCTCGATATCTATCAACATATAGAGGATTAAATCTATTATTATCTGGTCTATACACCCCCATTTTGCCCTTTTTAGAAGATTGAAAAATTTTCTCATCTGTAAATATTACCCTGTCCCAAAAATCTTGATTTTGTAGCTGATGGTTTAAAGCAAATATAAGTATTGATTGCTTTTGTTCTGCTGTAAAAGCTTGTTTTTTTGCTGCAGTTCGGTACCTAAGACGCGATGCTTTAATTCTGCGCCAAGTTGTTGTCTTTCTTCCCGGAAACTGTGACATAATTCTTGCAGTTTTCGCATCTTCAAAAGGATTCTCTTCTAATCTCTCCAAAAGCGTACGATCTTCATGAGCGGTAGATATTTTTGGTCTTCCAGAACCTTGCTTTCTTTCGAGAGTTTCTTGTTCTCGCCATCTTTTATTAATATTAAAAACTGTTGTTTTGCTTACGTTAAAATGGTTTGCTACGGCAGATAGTGACCAACCATCTTCTAATTTGGTTACAATCCTTACTTTTAGTTGTTTTTAGCATGTGGAGCCATTTTTTGAGGTTGAACAGAATAAGTTATCTGACAAATTTTAAGATTTGGCAGTGACAGTGACAGAATGTAAATAAAAGTATTTATCCTTCAAAATACACTGCTCAATTTTCTACAAAGTACGCTTCAAGAGCCGTATCAGTTTTTTTGGAACCAGCTGTACATCAAACGAACTTTTCAGAGCAGCCGTCTCCAAAGTCCGAATAGCTATGAGGATTGCCGACCTCCGTCGCGGAGATGGCACTTGAAGAAAAAGATGTACTAATAGTAACCTCTATACCACGAAACATGAATTAAGGAGACTTCTCATCGATAGCGAATAAAGTAACCTGTAAATCTAAGCACAACACAATATTGTTTTATTTACAAGCTACCCTTAAGTATATAACTGTACACAAGGGTTTTTTCGGAAAAATTGAAACACCGAGCAAAAACTCTCCTGGCCCCGGCCTGTATATATATTTTATTTTCCGCACAGCAATCACAGTTGCAATTTGTATCGGAACGACGACGTTGCCGAATACCCACTAAAAAATTTACTGGGTCAACCTTTATGAAAATATGGATTTTGGGGCGAAAACATAATAACCGTATTCACATTTTCATATAAGTGGTAGTTTGTAGCCACTTCTAGCACGGAAGCGTTAAATTGTTATTAATATTGACGATAGGAGGTTTTCAAAAGGGAAGATAAAAATATGATGTTCGATGTAACCAATAAAAAGATAGTCTGCGCTTGGAGTTTTATATTTAGTAGTCGTTGGTTTTAGAAGTTTTTAGACGGTGTGGAATTTTTACAAAATTTATTAATCTGACTTCAAAAAAAATCAGTCGAACACAGTTTGGTTTTCGAAATGAAGTGGGTACAAGAGAGGCTCTATTTAGTATACAAGTGCTATTTCAACATTGCATATTTTATGCATGTTTCATTGATTACCATAAAGCGTTCGATACAGTAAAGCACGACAAGCTGATGGAGATATTAACCAATATTGGAATTAACACCTGTAATTTAAGGATTATCAGCAATCTGTACTGGAATCAAACATCCTCTATCCGGACAGAGGCAGGAGAATCCGACGGTATCAAAATCAAACGTGGGGTCCGTCAGGGATGTATACTATCCCCACTGCTGTTTAACATCTACTCTAAGGAAATCTTTCAAGAAGCAGTGGATGATGTTGAGGCCGGAATTCGAATTAATGGAGAATGTATCAATAACATAAGATACGCAGACGACACTGTGGTATTCGCTGACAGTTCTGAAGCCCTGCAGGAGTTAATGAACAGAATCGCGGAAGTCAGTCAGAGATACGGACTTTCACTAAACACTAAGAAAACAAAATGTATGATTATCTCTAAGAACAAACAGCAATTTGGACGAATCAGTGTGAATGGTCAACAAATAGAAAGAGTAAAAACATATACCTACCTTGGTACGAACGTCAATGAAAATTGGGACCGTCTATAGAAATCAAATGCAGGATAGAGAAAGCAAGATCTGCAGTTCAAAAAATGTCAAAGTTGTTCAAATGTCATGATTTGTCGATACCCATAAAAGTCAGATTACTACGATGTTATATCTTTCCTATACTGTTGTACGGAGTTGAGTCGTGGACTCTCAAAGACGTCACCTGTAAGAAAATTGAGGCCTTTAGGATGTGGCTTTATCGTCGAATCCTGAAGATATCTTATACCGACCACATTAATGATGAGGGTGTTTTGCTGAGAATGCAAAAAGGAAAAGAGCTTTTAATCAAAATAAAAACAGCCAAAATCGAATACCTCGGTCACATCATGAGAAACAGTGAAAGATATGGACTTCTGCAACTGGTCTTAAAGGGAAAATTAGAGGGAAAGCGAAGACCAGGAAGGCGAAGGATTTCGTGGCTGAAAAATCTACGTACGTGGTTCAACACAACCCTTACAAATCTTTTCAGAGCAGCAGTGTGCAAAGTAGAGATTGCCATGATGGTCAGCAACATCCGAAACGGATAGGCGCTACAAGAAAAAGAAGACTTCAAATATTTCATAGACGTAGAACACGAACCTTCATGGCATACTGGAAGATCGTGGTAAAATGACAAAAATATGAAACATTTTGATACAAAAAAGTACTCAGCATATAAAGGTATATAGATAAATTGTTTATCAATGTATCTGCAAGAAGTGTTCAAAAAGGTTTTAAGAAATCAAATTTTTGATTTTCAAATTTCGTTATTGATCGAATAAGGTTTATTGGTTGATTGTATTTTATTACATTTTACTAACTATTGTACCTTAGATATTTATTAGTCGAATAAGTTCTAGTGTAATGATTTTTACACCAACTGTACTCGTTGGCTCAAGCGCATTGCTTTTATTTATACACTATTATTACTATAAAATAAAAATGTTGTAACCTCGGAAACCTTTTTTTGGATGGTGCTAGAAAGGTCACCAATGGAGACACTGCGACGGCAGCCAGATGGTAGGTGGAAAACGAGTCGTGGGTTCGAAACTAGCTTTTGGAACGTGGAAGGGAGTCAATAGAAGAAATAGGTAAAGATAAGACAAGAGAAGGTAGTTTAGAGAAGAGAGAGAAACAGATAAAAAGATGGATAGGTAAAGTTACCTAAGATAAGAGAAGAGATACAGGGCGCCACTTAACTTTTTGGGGTTGCAAGGGGAAAATTAAGAAACCTTAGAAACGAAAACAGGTAGGTAAGGAAAGATAATGAGGTTCTGAGACCAAATACAAGAAAAGATATAGACAGTTAATTAGTTAATATTTAGCGGTAATTTCTTATCAGGGAATTTATTATGAGTAGACCAATAAAACTAGTAAAATAAATAAAAAACAATATATTAAACACATGGCTCACCAGAAGGGTGAGTCAAAGAAAAACACAAGAAATAAAGAGAAAACAATATACACCAATTAAAACTGCACCAACAATTAATGTGTTGTGGTGTACAGTTAGAAATAAACAATAATTATGATAGAATAAATAAAAGTATCATATTATAACAAAATCATGCACAATTAAAAACACAGTAAAGAGAGCCTGGTTATGAATTAAAAAACAAATCAAGCATCTATAATGAGAAATCTTTTTTACTAGTTTAGGGCTTATCTCGAGATAACTGATATGGTAAACTTAATGATTGATAGAAAATATAAAGTACAAATATATAATAAAATTAAATGCAAAGCATACAAAGTTAACAAACGTTTACTATTCAAAAATCAAAAACCACCCCGCACTTGGTTTTATAAACAAAAAGCCAATCGCACATCTATTAATGAATTAGTGAATGTTTGTACTTAGTTTTGATAACGAAAAGTTTTATTAATAAATAAAAGATTCTATTGATGAAATCGCTGATGAGATTCACCGGAGGTTAGCCTTAACCACAGATGAAGATATGTTTGAGATAGATAGCCCATAGATTGCTCTATTTTTGGAAATAGTTGTAGGTAGTATAATTAAGACACTTACAGTTACTCTGCCTCTTAATTTGCACTGAATTTACTTTAACTAGTAAACAAGCACTGAAGTTATTTGGTAGTTTGAATCTAATCGGATGTTAGATCCAATTACAGATACGATAAGGGAGTGAATATCACTCAGATAAGATATATTGTAGATAAGGTAGATGGTAGATAAGATATACGGTACTCTAGAGACACACGTCTGTACTTCCAGCCATTCAGCCGCCAAGTCATTTTCGCAATCTTTGCGATGCTTTTTCTCTAAAAAAAGGTGGGAGTATGTCCCCTCTCAAAAAAAGTTACATTTCTCACAAAGGACTGACCTATTTGCCTTTTTAGGTAAAGTACTCGCACATCATACAGATACCGCAAAATGAAGTCAAAAAACCTAACGGTTCTTTTCAGAAGGGAAAGTTATTCAGACAAGAGGGCTCCTTTGAAATATAACTAAAACGGAAAGTGACCATAAAACATTGCAATACCATACCGCTTTGAATAGGATGGAATACCTAACGGAATTTTAGTAGTGAACTCCTTGGGAGGTTTATATACGAAACAGATAACAATAGCGAGAACCATATAAAATAAGCGACTTTGGGTTTATTTCCAAAACATTGTACTTTGGCAAAGCTGCAATAAAAAAAATGGTCCCGTTTATATTAATAGACTCAGTCATTTGCGTTTGTCATACCGACACGAATTTGCCAGTACCGTTATGATAGTAAATTTAGCCAAGATTAGTTATTTACTGAAACGGCCATAGCCGTACCCGTAATGAGTACTAGTGGGTTTAAAATTTAATCCAACTGGTAAATTAATTATTAACTAATCTTATTATATAAAAAAATGTTACAATGTATACTATTTTTATTCAGTTGCAATGCGAAGTCAACACTGTCTTAATGTTTACTTAGTTCAAAGAGCGCAATCAGCACTCTTATCGACGATTTCACCACTTTTTAGTGGTTCTTCAGAGAATGCATAGGTTGCTATATCTTCCCTAAGTTGAAATTTTCGACTCTATTAGTCCCTGCATTGCAACTGACGTGATGGTAGCAGGTGCGTAGCGGCATCTGCTAAATAGAACTCAAAGTTTCCTAATAAAAATATTTAAAAATATCTTTTATCTGCTAAATAAATGTCAAAGTTTTCATCCTAATATAAATATTTAAAAATATCTTTTAAAAATATTTTTATTAGGATCAAAAAAATTTGACTTTTATTTAGCAGATGCCGCTACGCACCTACTACCATCTCGTCAGCTGCAATGCGTGGACTAAAAGAGTCGAAAATGTCAACTTAGAGCACAAATAGCAACCTATGCATTCTCTGAAGAACCACTAAAAAGTGGTGAAATCGTCGATAAGAGTGCTGGTTGCGCTCTCTGAACTAAGTGAAAATTAAGACAGTTTTGGCTTCGCATTGCAACTGAATAAAAATGGTATACATTTTTTATTAGTATTACTCCTTTGAATAACATAGGTCCATTTTCCGTTGCAATTTACCACGCTGAACAGGTGAGTTGCAAGTTTTATAATTTTCTTTTGTCTTCTTCGCTTCAGCATCCATCTGGCTTGCAATTTTTAGAAGCCATGGAGGTGTTACCAGGAAATTGGTCCAAAACGTTTTCAATTAAATATATTTTAAAAATATTTTTATTAGGGTGAAAACTTGGACTATTAATACTATAATATTCATATCCATACCCTATAATTTTTGCTATTGGTTGATCTTTGCCTGATTACTAAAAATGGACAGTAAACGTGAAGGAATTTATATATTATTGAGAAGTTTAAAGACATTGACAACAAAAAAAATAGGCAGTGTCTAAACATAATCATGCGACATGGATAAAAAGAATGTGTGGTGTGTACTTTGTAAAGTATGTAAGAAGTTATACTTCTATTATATGATTTAAACGAAATTAATATACTTTTTATTTATGTTTTATTTAAATATTAAACTAATTTATACTTACTGCTTCTCAAACATTTTTATTAAAACGGTGCCAAAAATTAAAATAATAAAAAAATAAAACACACATAAACACATTAAAAATGCCACAAATGATTTCTGAACATTAATTGTCGGAAATTTTTTTAACTAAATACGTATTTTCCGAAAATAAAATTATATAATAAATATACTTACAATCATAAAATGTATAAAAAAAAATAAAAAAATAAAAGTTTTTATTGGGATTCGAACCAGCTATCAGCGCGGTTGGTATATTGGGGTTCATTCGCCTTAAACGCTTCGCCACGGAGGCAATGGGTCATTATGTGCGAAGATCGACTAACTAAACGGATTAAGCTTTTGACATTTTTGAATTAAATTAAATTATTTTGATTTTGAATTGAAATGATTTAGAATTGAAAAAATACAACAAAACATAGAGTAAGAAAACAATATATTAGGTGAACATTGATAGAAATTTTGATGGTAATCAAATTATGTAAATAAAAGTATTACATACTATGTATTTTGGTAGGTTCAAATAGGTAGGTACCTATGATACATTTACAATTATTACGTACCTGTTGCTTTTAAAAACTATTTAAATGTCAATACAATTATAAACTTTTTTGTTTCTGTCCTCACAACAATAAAATTAATATATTATACATTTGTTTACCTTCATATTGAACAATTATTTATTATTGACAGATACCATACTGTCGGTGTGCGCATGCGGGCAGATTAATATAAATTCACCCTCAATCTCAATCGCGCCTAAAGAAGTATAACTTCAAAAATGCTTATATGAAATACAGTTCAATCATTTGGTCGGTCAAAAAAAGGGTTACCTGGAATAGTCCTGTCGCCAGGGGGGGTACAACGGCCTCCTTAATTCAGATGGACTTACTTAAGTTTTTTTTATATATTTTGACCCGCAGAATACGAATTTTTTGGGTAACAGTTGATCCGGATGTCGATAAGATTGTTAGAGACAAAGAACTTGAGGAATTACATAACAGCGATTTCTCGCAAAACAAAACATCTTTTGTGTATTTTTTGGGTCATTTTAAGCAAAAAATATTCCTACAAGTTTTTTCGTAGAATGCATAGTTTTCGAGATAACCGCGGTTGAACTTTCAAAAAATCGAAAAATTTTTATTTTTGAACCCGAATAACTTTTGATTAAAAAATAAAGTAGCAATTCTGCTAACCGCATTTGAAAGTTTAAGTCAAATTATATCGGTTTTGATTATTTTCATTGTTAGAAATTTATTATTTTATTGTTAAACAAAGCTATAAACACCTAGTATGTGAGTGATGTTTTCAATGATTTCTCATTTAAAATCGAACGAGTAGGTAGAGTAGCTATGAGTGCAAGCGAGGCAATTTCTACGTAGCATGCGTTAAAACGCATGTATTAGGCACGGGAAACACTATGTGTTTATAGATTAGGTTAACAATAAAAAAATTAATTTTTAGCAATGAAAATAATCAAAACCGATATAATTTGACTTAAACTTTCAAATGCGGTAAGCAGAATTGCTACTTAATTTTTTAATCAAAAGTTATTCGGGTTCAAAAATTGCAATTTTTCGATTTTTTGAAAGTTCAACCGCGGTTATCTCGAAAACTATGCATTCCACGAAAAAACTTGTAGGAATATTTTTTGCTTAAAATGACCCAAAAAATACAAAAACATGTTATGTTTTGCGAGAAATCGCTGTTATGTAATTCCTCAAGTTCTTTGTCTATAACAATCTTATCGGCATCCGAATCAACTGTTACCCAAAAAATTCGTATTCTACGGGTCAAAATATATAAAAAAAACTTGGGTAAGTCCATCTGAATTAAGGAGGCCGTTGTACCCCCCCTGGCGACAGGACTAGAAAGTTTTCCGGGATTTTTGAAAATTGTTAGTATCATGGATTTTGGTATGCTCTTTTCGAATTTAAACTTTGCTACCTCGTATCTCCGCCGCTCACGCCGCCGTATTGAAAAAATGACGCCTAATAACAGTTTTTTGGGAATATCTCCTTTCCTACACATTTTATGATAAAACATTTATGTATAAAAATAAACTAGAAAAAATGTCGTACAATTTATGTATATACAATTTTTTCTATAAAATCAATAGTATTCGCTTACCAGCATGACAAAATATTACTCATCTACACCAACATGTGTTTTTGGTATAGTTTCCTAAAAATTTTCCACTATTACCTAGTTATTACGCCGAGTCATTTGGCCACCGAGTCACCGCCGTGAATCATTTTCATTTTCATTTATTGCAGTAGATAACTACATCACGTACGTTGGATCGAAATATAAATCCAATGCCATAATCGTATTCGACTGATATCCTGAAGATGTAGCAAAAGTTTGTATCCTTTCAGGAGACAATGATTCCAACTGTGTCACAAGGTGGAATTCCCCAATTCCTGGGAATGATTTGAACAAGAACCACCTCATTAGAATGTTGAATACAAAATTTGAAGGGGAAAATTTCATGTTCTCACAAGCCATTGAAGATGCAGACACGCTAATCATCAACACTGCAAGAAATGTTTTACCAGCATTCGATACCCTAATAGTGTTCGGCGAAGATATAGATTCGCGGATAATTTGAGATAATTCGCGGATAATTTGAGATACGCGAATGACACGGTGTTACTTGTGAGCAATTATGAAGAACTTCAACATCTGATTATTAGGATTACCACAACGTGTGATGAATATGGACTCAAGCTAAACACCGCAAAGATCAAGATGATGGTTGTCAGTAAGATGCCAATACAACCAGAAGTAGTAAGAGCTTATGGTGAACAATTAGAGAGAACTAACAGTATTACCTACCTTGGTTGTAATCTAAATGAGAACTGGGACATGAGCAAAGAAATTAGAATACGTATAGAGAAGGCAAGAGCTGCATTCTTCAGATAAACAAAATTTTAGGTAGAAACAACATTACTTTGAATCTTAAAATTAGATTAGTAAGGTGTTGTGCGTTCTCTACCCTTTTGTACGGTGTCGAAGGTTGGACTATAACAGATACTCTTCTCAAGAAATTGAAAGCCTTTGAACTCTGGGTATACCGGAGAATCCTATACGAATAAGTTGGGTGGATAGAGTTCGTAACGAAGTTGTTTTGCACCGGATGGGAAATGTCACGGAAGTCGTCAGAACAGTTAAAAATCGAAAACTTGAATATTTTGGCCATGTTATGCGACACCCAGAGAGATATAATATACTACATTTAATAATACAAGGCAAGGTAGGCGGAAGAAGGGGGCCAGGTCGAAGAAGAACGTCATGGCTTAAAAACCTGAGAGAATGTTATAACAGATCCTCTGCATCTCTTTTCCAAGCTGCCGTTAACAAAATTACTTTAGCCAATTTGATAGCCAACGTTCTATAATCGAGCATGGCACATGAAGAAGAAGAACATAGATCTTCGGATTCTTTTCACAGCTTTATGTACGTGATCAAATGTGTACTTTCTCTGACGTTCCGGTTTTTCTCTTTTTTTATAAAGAACACATGCTACTGTTTGCTTCAATTCCATTGACAGTTCTTCCTGTTCTCATATGTTTCTTAGTAGTTTATTGTATCTTTTATCTGTCAGCTGAGCTCCTCCATATATTAACATTTCCGCTGTTATAAACTGACTTCCAGGAAATTTATGGTTTTTAAATTCTTGTAATGATTTCAACTTCATTTAGGGATGGTACTACGAGCAGATTTTCCGTACTGAAGCTTTGTGTATTTATGGTTAAGTAAGTCTGTCTATTCTTCATTATCATGACCCATATCTTCTTCGTTAACATTATCTGTAATTTCTTCATTTTTATTATTTGTGTACACATCCTTTAAAAATTCGTGAAAATGTTGTTTCCATCATCTTAATATTTCTTGGTCATAAATATAATTGCTCCTTCTTTATTTGTAATAAGCAGGCTGTCGTTTCTTCTTTAATTAGTTTATTTTTATAGTTTTCTTCTTTATCTTTTAAATAACCTTCATAAAATTTCCTCTTTTTGTTTCATAATGTTGCACTGGTTTTTCTTCTTTGCTCTATGTACACTTCGCGTCATAAAAACTGGTACAACTCTTATAACCGAAAATCGTGTTTTTCAAGTTGTGTAAGTTGATCTTGTCACATGCAGTGCCGGATTTACCACTAGTCCGACTAGGCCGCGGCCTAGGGTAGCAAGCAAAAGGGGGCCGCAGCTTTTTGTAAAAAAATTTGTTTAGTAAAAAAATTGAATTTTTATTTTCCAAAATTAATTAAAAATTACCGCTACTGTAAATCGATAAGAGATTATCGATTATAAATATAAGATTATAAATTAAATTAGAGAATGCTAATATTCTAAACATGTGGTACGATATTTTACAACGTTTTGACAAGAGTAGCAAAACATTGCAAAAGACTGCTACAGACTTGAATGTGATTTGCAACATATTCAAATCTCTAAAGGAGTCGTATTGTGAGTCTTTAAATCGTGAAGTTATCGGGGGCCGCTCGGGGTAATTTGGCCTAGGGCCGCAAGTACCCTAAATCCGGCACTGGTCACATGTGTCAATCTAGTTTCTAGGGCAACGTTGCCATTTCAACCAAAATATTATATCAAATTAGCTAAAAGCAGGGCTGTGCGACAGACCGCAAGTTTTTAGTGTAGGTACTAAAAACTAAAACAATATCGAGCATTCTCGATCAGTCAGTCACATTTTTTATTTAAACATGTATCCTAAAAAATTCTCCTATTAATTTTTTAATTTTCCATCATCTTAATTCAGCAGCCATACATTGATTCGTGTTTTATTATAATTTTTGAAAATATTTCAATTCGAAAATAATGACAGATAATAAATCTAGACAGGACAAAAAGTATTATGTTTAATTTCAAATCGAGAGGTGTGATGGGTTTCTGGTAAAGTGTAGCACAAAACTGTATTGAGTTGTTTAAAATTCTTCAAACATTTTGGACATTAACTCAACTCTCTTGCTATCCCCAAACTTTAATGATAAAAATAATATATATCTAAAAACTTTATACATTTTTGAACGTTATTTTTGAAGTTATACTTCTTTACCGGCGATATGAGGGTGAATTTTTATATGTTAAAACCTATGATCCCGGCGCATGCGCATTATAACTTTGTTCTGATTGGATGTTCAAATGACATGTCAAAAATTATTCAATATGGCGGCTGTGGCACAGCTGCAGTTAGATTATTTATGGTTGTTGCCTTTTAAAATTTGTGTGAAAAGAAACAACAAACAAAAGTAAGTTAATAGTTATACTGCCTTTTTAAATAGTTTTCATATACCTATATTTTTGTACTTTTGGACTATTTTGGATAAGGAAAACTAATTCTAATTTGGTAAGTAGTTTTATTATAATCATATATTGTAATTATACATTTGGATTAGGTTGAAATACAGTAGAGCGTCGATTAACCGGACTAATTGGGGGACATAGGTGTTCTGAAAACCGATTTGTTCGGATAATCGAACTACAATATATTGGTACATATTTATAGTCATACATATTTATCCACAAGTGAATAAAAGCCATATTTATATACCTACATATTTATTTACATCTTGATAATGACAACTAGCAACTAAACAAAAAAGTGCAGTCTTTGCAACAACATAATTATTTTGGATACAATATTGAAGAAAATTGAAGATATTTTAAGCGTCAATTACTAACGCTTGCTCGGTATTCGAGTGCGGGATGCGGGAGTCGATAGTTCGAATAAGCGGTCGTTCGGTTGATCGACGTTCGGATAATCGACGCTCTACTGTACATTTATTTTCTCAAGAATGGGGATTTTAGAGAGAAATCCCAAATTAGGTCCGATTTTTATTTTTAAATTATGATTTTTTGGCGTAGATTTATTTATCTAGTAGGTATGTAATGCTTTGATTTACATACTTAATTTTATTACCAACAAAAGTTCTACCAATCTTCATCTAATATATTGTTTTCTTACTGTTTTGTTATATTTTAATATTTTCTTCCACAAAATTTAAACTACATAATTTAATTATATTCAAAACAACTGTCAAACAGTAAAACGTTCAGTTACCCTATTTTTCCACATGACAAATAATGTGGAATTGGACGAGTGAGTCTAGGCTTCGATTACGAATCAAAGCGACCTGAACTTCACGGGTTCGATTCCCGATGCAAGTTTTTATTTTTTTATTTTTTTATGCATTTTATGATTGTAAGTATATTTGTTATATAATTTTTTTTTTCTCAGAAAATGCGTATTTAAAGTTTTTGCCAACAATTATTATCGTTCAGAAATCATTTTTTCTTTGTGGCATTTTTCAATGTGTTTGTGTGCGTTTTATTCTTTTATTTTTTTAAATTTTTGGGATTTTCTTAAAAATCACATAATAAATATGTAGTAGAAGTATAACTTCTTAGGTGCGTACAAAGTACACACAAATTCTTTTTTTATTTAGATTTAGTGCAATTCCGTTATCTGTGATGGCAACAACGAAGTGATTCACGGACCATTGTGTCCAGCCTGAACACAGGTTTACACTGGGAAAAAAATTGTACCAGTTTTTTATGACGGGAAATGTACCTAATGTTTTTTCGCTTTTTTGTTTTTAGTGTTAAACTTTCCAGTCGTAGCTTGTTGCATTTCTGTATTTATAATTTACTTTCATCGTCGAACCATAATTATGTTGTTTCTTGATAGACTTGCTAGTGTCATCTGCAACCACTTTTAGAATATGTTTAACCCTAGCACCACAAGGTGAAATTATGGAACGATTTTTACAAGGTGGGGTTACCGGCGACCCCATAATATCTTTCAAAATAAACGACATTTCAATATTTTTCTTATTTTTCAACTTATTTCAAAAAAAAATGTACTCAGTGATTGGATTTCTAATCAGAAATTTTATTGTTACACAACAATAAGCACAAATAATATACAGTGTGACTCAAAATATAAAAGCACTTATATTTGACATATACTTTTTAGGGTGGCAAAGGTAATTAAAAACCAAGTTAGGAGTTGAATAGTTTATTTTTATTTTATTTACAATTTTCTCAAATGCTAAATTGATGTTTTCCACATGTATTTTTTGCAGAGTAGACAAAAATATGGTGGCTTCTTGTATCCTCAGTTGGGGTAAAAAATCAGAAATGTGCTACTTATACGACTAAATGTGAACTGTCATTAAAACACCCATCACCAGTTACGAATCATGTGAAATACTGAAGGTAGATGGGAGGACAACATACAGGTTCATCAGAATCACGCAGATGTCAAAAAAAGTTGTGCGGTGGGGTCACTCGCTACCCCACCTTGTGGTTCTAGGGTTAAATTGTGCTCCACGTTTGTTCCACATTGTGATTTTCTATAGCAAGTTCCAATTTCTTATTGAGTGTCATCTAGTATTCCTTTTCTGCTTCTTCCATAATTTATAACCTGACTAGCTTGTTTGTTTTACATTTCTCTCTGCGTTTGCTTCTTTTTATAGGCATTATTTTGAGATGGTGCTTGGCCCAGTAAGTTATAAAACACATGCAAATTAAACAACATTATAACATTAATACAGGGTGAGTCATGAGGAACTGTACATACTCCTACCTCGTATAGAGGCCCCTATGAAGAATAACAAATGACCATTAAAAAGTGTCTGCTCCCATTGTTTAATAATATACAGGGCGAGTTTCGCATTTTGACAGAAATTTTATTCGTCATAATTTTTGAACGGTCAGATCGATGTGTCTCTTATTTTGGTCAATCGTTACACTATTACCACCTAATCAACTGATGTATTCAAACTAGAAAAAAATCAGGTCCGGCTTTAAAAAATTAGTTCGTTTGAGTCTTAGAAAAAATTTCGCCCTGTATACGCTTTTTGAAAACTCTAATATGAATTTTACAAATTAGACAAATAGCCAATTAAAATGGCATATTTTGTTTTTTCCCCACACGATTACTTAATTTTTTATAAAAAAAAATCAAATTTGACTATGAATTAAAAGTTTGGTAAAGTGAATCATAGATTTAAAAATATTAACTTTTATTACAAAAATTAATTTTTTTAAAACAAATATTTAATTTATGTTACCACCCAGTCAACTGATTTATTCAATTTAAAAAAAATCAGGTCCGGCTTTAAAAAATTAGTACGTTTTGGTCTTAGAGCAAATTTCACCCTGTATACGCTTTTTGAAAACTCTAATATGAATTTTACACATTAGACAAATAGGCAATTAAAATGGCGTATTTATTTTTCTCCCCACACGATTACTTAATTTTTTATAAAAAAATCAAATTTGACTATGAATTAAAAGTTTGGTAAATTTGTCAAAATCGCAATTTTACCTTAAAAATAAAAAAAATAAACAACGTTTTCCTTGAAATTAAAAGTTTCAATATTTTTTTCCATAACACGTCTAGATCTAAAACTAGTTTAACATAGACGTGATCAAATGGATAAATTTTGAATTTTTTCACTTAATTTTTGCGATTTAACTTTGCAATTCACGAATCTGCACCTTTTATTTTTAAAAATTCATAACTTTTACGAGAAGAAGACTGAAAGTCTACCACAATTTTCATAGTCTTCACAGACATGTGAGATATATTTATGTGCTGTAAAAATTTCAGAAAAAAAATATTAACATGGAACAGAGTTGTAGCGAGTTAAACCGTAATTTCAGTTTTTTTTTTATTTCTAGGTTAAAATTCCGGTTTTGGCAAATTTGATTTTTTAATAAAAAATGAAGAAATTTTGTGGGGAAAAAATAAATATGCCATTTTAATTGCCTATTTGTTTAATTTGTAAAATTCTTATTAGAGTTTTCAAAAAGCGTCTACAGAGTGAAATTTTTTCTAAGACCCAAACGAACTAATTTTTTAAAGCCGGACCTGATTTTTTTCTAGTTTGAATAAATCAGTTGATTGGGTGGTAACATAAATTAAATATTTGTTTAAAAAAAATTAATTTTTGTAATAAAAGTTAATTTTTTTAAATCTGTGGTTCACTTTAACAAACTTTTAATTCATAGTCAAATTAGATTTTTTTATAAAAAATTAAGTAATCGTGTGGGGAAAAAATAAGTATGCTATTCTAATTGCCTATTTGTCTAATTTGTAAAATTCATATTAGAGTTTTCAAGAAGCGTATACAGGTTGAAATTTTTTCTAAGACCCAAACGAACTAATTTTTTAAAGCCGGACCTGATTTTTTTCTAGTTTGAATAAATCAGTTGATTAGGTGGTAATAGTGTAACGATTGACCAAAATAAGAGACACATCGATCTGACTGTTCAAAAATTATGACGAATATAAGTTTCTGTCAAAATGCGAAACTCGCCCTGTATATTATTAAACAATGGGAGCAGACACTTTTTAATGGTCATTTGTTATTCCCCATAGGAGCCTCTATACGAGGTAGGAAAATGTACAGTTCCTCATGACTCACCCTGTATACTCAAACATTCCCGTCGAAGCAGGACAGTTTTATTACCTCTCCTTTAGTAAATTCAAATTCGCCCCTCAAATACATCAAACATCGTACATATTTATTCAATTAAAGACAAATTTTAAGAATTCAGTTTAAAAATATACGTGCAATCCGCCGTTGTTCCAGACCTCACCTATCGCAGTACCAAACCTGCGAAAATCTTCGTCCCTGATATTTCTATCTATCATCACATTGTGCTCTAAATGAAATAGTTGTTTCGATGTAGTTTATTTTATGTTCCTGCATTTTCCTGCGGTACTTATAATTGCCGCTATATTAAGTTCCTTTGACAAAGTTTCCGGCAAGCAAGGTGAGTTTTAGCAAATAAATTTAGTTTAAAAAGTAAACTCTCATCACAACTTGCACAATATTCAATATTACCTTTGCAAATGGCCTTTTATTTAGTCAGGTTGTCGAGCAGCATCTCCCTTAACCTACTTTCTTAAATATATGTATATACAAACAATAAGCTCCCGAGGAAGCTGAAGCTGTTTTCACTTGAAGATCCCTTTTTTGTGCGGGGATTATCCATTCTTGATTTGGTTTTACAGTTTCTGGTGTGACTTCGCTATTTCCACTACTTTCCTTCATACTTTCCTCACTTTGATCGTCTTTCTTATACTTCTAACTGTCATACTCCTTAACCCCTGTTCCACTTCCCTTTATCTCAGTTTAGGTCTTCCTTTGGTTATTTCACCTTATGGTATCCATTCTGTTATATCTCTTATCGTATTGCCCTTCTTCTTCTCATTATGTGTTTATATCATCCAATTCCCTGTGCTTTTATTGCTCTATCCCAGCTTGACCCATCCATTCTTGTATTTCGCGATTCATTTATTTTCTTGCATCACCTTCATTTTTCTTCTTTGGTTCCAGTACTTTCTCATAATTTTCCCCTCAAAAACTTTCAGTTGATTTTCTTCTCTTGCTGTTAATGTAAATGTATATAAAGTATACACCACTATTGGTGTTATTGTCATTTTTTAGATTTTCATTTTTCTATTTCGGCTTATCTTCTCATCTCTAATTTTTTTCATTTCTATAGAAGGCTTTATTTTTTGCTGGAATTCTTCTTTTCATATCTACACTTTCATTTTTCTTCTGTCATTCGAGTCTTCTTTTCTGGCTTGCTTTAATCTCTATCGTTTCATTTTCATTTACGTCCAGTCCTCTCAGTTTGGCTTCGTTTTCCAGTTCTTGGAAGGGTTTCCTTAATGCCCTTTTATCCGTTGCGATTAATCATATGCATATCGTAATATTTGTACTGCATTATTATTTTTTATAGTTCCTGCGTTTGGCAGCTTTTTTATTATCTTGTCTAGTAATCAACTATTTTCAATTTGAAATAAGCCACAATTTTACCAAAAAAATGATTTTATTAACGTTTCGAAGCCCAAATCGGGTTTCGTTGTCAAAATACAAAATGCTACTAAAATAAACAAAAATGTTGTTGCTAAGTAACAAAATTCTTCTAATAATTTATTTAATCTGACTCATTTATATTGGCAATTCAGACGTATATAGACTTTAAAATGATATCGCCAATATTTATGAGTTGCGTTCCTGGGACGACTTTACTAAAAGATAGTTCATTCGATTACGTGAAATCAATCCCAACTCAAGAATATCCGTCACAAAAAAATCATAGCATGTGCTCTGTCTTAAAAAAAAACAACCAAATGCAACGATGACAGTAAAATTCTTGCGTTAGAGATTCCATAGTAAATCACGAGGGAAAACCAGGAAAAAACCTCGTGATACTATCCCGACATTAATATGTTTAAATTATAAATAATATTAATAATACATAGATATACAATAAGTAATACTAAAATTTAAAATTTGTACTCGATATGTTATTGACTTACTAATCGCGGTACTTTCTTTCTATTAACTTCCTCTTTCAGTATTGGCAACCACATCCTACTGCATTCTATCGAGGAATTTGCGACACAATTGGTTTCATTTAGCATAATTAGAGCCGCTTCTTTGATTTTTCTCTTTTTACTGTCTGATTCTTTCAGGACTATACTTGAATCTCTCCACTGAACTCTATGTTCATTATCCCATGCTTGTTAACATATTTGAGATCTATTAAATTCTCTATTTTTAATATAAGACTGATGTTCACTTATTCTAAAGTTTAATGGTCTTGATGTTTCACCTAAATAAAATTGTTCGTATTCACAAGGTATTTTATAAATGCAATTCTTTGTTCTTTCTTGTTCATTGTTAGGTTTAGTTTTAGATATAATAGATCTCAATGTGTTTGTTGTTTTGAATGTTGTTGAAATGTTGAATTTATTTCCTATTGTTTTAAATTTCTCGGATAGTCCTTTTATATATGGTATTGATATTTTCCTCGTACTATTTCTTGTTAATGTTGTAGTATCCCGTTCTAAGTTGTTCTGTTCCATTCGATCTAATCTTGACAATTCCTTATTTATAAACGATAAAGGATAATCATTTTTTAATAAAACAGATGTTAACAATTGTTTTTCTTCTAAAAATAAAAATAGTTGATTATAAAAATGCCACTCGGAAATAGCTTCAGAACAACATATTGTCTGGTGAAAAATAAATAGTACCATTGAGAGAGCACCTCCTTGTCTTACCCCATTTTTTATTTTTATTATTTTTATTTTTATTTGTGTTCTTTCTCTTCCGGTGTCTATTGTGTCTTGAGAATCTCGCATTGTCATTTCTATCATTGTTATAATTTTTTTGGTGTTTTACTCTCTCGTAAGTCTTGGATAATTTTTCTTATTTTCAGTTTGTCAAACGCCTTTTTAAAATGTCTAGGAAAACGTTTGCTTTTGAGCACCTCAAATGCCTCAAACATCTTACATATTCATAAAATTATAGAAAAATTTTAAGAATTTACTAAAATATAGGTATGTGTACTTTTATCTGTTGTTGTTCGTACTAAGTTCTATGACCAGGCCTAAGAAAATCCTCGTCCCTGATGTTTGTATCTATCTTCACATTGTGCTCTAAACGAAATAGTTGTTTAGATGCAGTTTATTTTATATTCCTGAATTTTCCTGCGGTACTTATAATAGTCGCTGTATTAAGTTCCTTTGACGAAGTTTCCTCCAAGCAAGGTAAGTTTTAGCAAATAAATTTAGTTTAAAAAGTAAACTCTCATCACAACTTGCACAAAATTCAATATTGCCTTTGCAAAGGGCCTTTTATTTAGTCACGTTGTCGAGCAGCATCTCCCTTAACCTACTTTCTTAAATATGGTCTTATATTTTTAATGGTCTTTTTAAAAGCGCTGTTGACATTGAATGTAAAATGTGTCGGGGCATATTACATTAACGTCTTGCCAGCAGCAATTTCAGTCAAAATAACGGTGTAAAGAGTTAAAGGTCTTTTTATTTTATGTCAGTTAAAAACAGATGACTCTTCAAATCCTAAATGCCGTAGGTGCAAAGGACAAGTACACTAAGCGTCAAAATTCACGCACCACCTTATAATTGGAACATTTTTAATGTCTCATATTTCCTAAACCTGTTGTCCGATTGTAGTGATTTTTTTAACATGTTATAGCTTTATCCTTCAAAAATATCGATTTAATAATATTGTTGCTAAACAGATAAGTGTCATTGTATACCGGGTGTAACAATGATAGTGTGTTTTTTCCTCAAAGTTTGGAACACCCTGTGGAATATTCTAGCGTATATAAAATATTGAAATTAAAACTCAACTGTAGCCTTAGGCTTTCTTAACATTTCGCTTTTTGATTTATTTGATTATTTTGGATAATAATAAAGTTAGATACTTTAACAACTAGCAACGTACTTCATCAATACAGGGTGTTTCTAAATAAGTGCGATAAACTTTAAGGATTAATTCTGCATAAAATAATAATAACCGTTTACTTTATAAACATGTGTCCGCAAATGCTTCGTTTCTGAGATACGAAATGTTGAATTTTTTCTTACAAACTGACGATATATTTATTGTTCTAAAACCGGTTGAGGTATGCAAATGAAATTTAGTAGGTTTTAAGAGGGTAGTTATTGCGCATTTTTGACGTACAACTAAGAATTTTATATTCACCATTGGCGTGCATACGGGTCATATTACCCGGTCATATTACCCGTATGCACGCCAATGGTGAATATAGAATTCTTAATTGTATGCCAAAAAATGCCCAATAACTACCTCCTAAAACATACCAAATTTCATTTGCATATCTCAACTGGTTTTAGAGAAATAAATAAATCGTCAGTTTGTAAGAAAAAATTCAACATCCCCTATCTTGGAAACGAAGCACTTGCGGAAATATGTTTATAAAGCAAACGGTCATTATTTTCTCATGTAGAATTACCCCTTAAAGTTTGTCGCACTTATTTAGAAACACCATGTATTGATGAACAACGTTGCTAGTTGTTAAAGTACCTAACTCTTTTATTATCCAACATAAGTGAATAAATCAAAAAGCAAAATATTAAGATATCTTAAGGTTACAGGTACAGGGAGACACCATATCTCCAAAACTATTTACTGCCGCACTTGAAGACATCTTTAAATCATTAAATTGGGAAACAAAGAGACTCTCGATAAATGGAAAGTATTTAAACCACCTAAGATATGCAGATGACGTGGTACTATTAGCCGACAGCTGGAAAGAACTGAAGGTGATGATCGATGAGCTTCATAGAGAATCCTTTAAAAAAGGACTAAAAATGAACTTGAGCAAAACTAAGCTAATGTCGAACAAAGATCCAAGGAACAAAAGTGGAACATGTAAAAGAATATATATCTAGGTCAGAATATCAAGGTAAACAAAGAAAACCAAACTACTGAAATAAGCAGACGAGTAAGAATGGGATGGGCTGCATTCGGAAAACTCTCATATATACTAAAAGACAAAAAGATACCACAATACCTTCGAACCAAAGTGTTCGATTCTTGTATCCTTCCCGTTCTCACTTACTTTCATTTTCCCTTATTCACTTACGGAGCTCAAACCTGGACATTCACAAAAATGAACATGGACAAGATTAGAAAAACTCAAAGAGCCATGGAACGACAGATGCTTGGTATCTCACTCATAGATCGGCAAATAAACGAAGCAACCCGAAACAAAACAAAAGTAAGGGATGCCGTGGAACAAGCGGCTAAATTAAAATGGAAATGGGCTGGACACAACGAACGTCTCGAAAATGGTAGATGGAGCAAGGAAGTTGGAAACTGGCGACCGTACGAAGCGAAGAGACCAAGAGGAAGTCCTCAAATGCGCTGGAGCGATGACATCAGAAGAGTCGCAGGACCAATGTGGAAACGCCTCACACACAACAGAGATGAATGGCGAGAAATGGGAGAGGCCTTTATTCGACATTTCGAATAGAAAGAAGGCTATAAAAAAAAGGTTACAGTTAAGTTTTAATTTCAACATTTTATATATGCTAGAATATTTCACAGGATGTTCCAAACTTTGAGGAAAAAACACACTATCATTGTTACACCCGGTATACAATGACACTTATCTGTTTAGCAAGAATATTATTTCATCGATATTCTTGAAGAATAAAGCTATAACATATTAAAAATATCACTAAAATCGGATAACAGGTTTAGGAAATATGAGACATTAAAATGTCCCATTTTAATGAGACATCGAAAAGAGAACGCAGCAGGCCAAAAAAGCAGTAAACATTCTAAGCTCTCTACTGTGGTCTAAAGATATAAGACAAAAAACGAAATTGACAATCTATCGTACCTTGGTAGGGCCTATTATGACTTATGGGGCAGAAGTTTGGCAGATGACAAAAAAAGATAGAAACAGAATAGAAGTAGTAGAAATGGATTATCTAAGGAGAGCGTGTCTATATCTAAAAAAGATCACATGAGGAATGAAGATATTAGAAGGAGGGCACGTAGTGTATACTCCAGTGTAGATATAATTGAAACTAGACAACTAGTGTGGTATGATCACGTGAAACGAATGAATGAAGATAGATAGCCAAAGAAAGCTTTGAATTACATAGCACACCAAACAAGAAGAAGGGGAAGACCTTCAGTTGCCTGGAAAGAAAATGTACGGCACATCATGAAAGATAGGGCCATCAAAGAAGACGAATGGATGTATGGAAAACGATGGCGGTCGAAATGCGAGAAGCGGCAGAGGCTGTAGGAACCTCGCTTATAGATAGATAGAAAATGTCCCATTTTTAAGGTGGTGCGTTAATTTTGGCGCTTAGTATATGTTCCTTTTATATACAGTGAAAGTCAAGATTATGGAATAAATTCATTTTTTAGAGAATGGGAGATTACTGAGACAAATCCCGAAACAGGTTGATTTGTATTTTTAAAATATGATTTTTTGACATATATCATACAAGCGACGTTATCGATCTGAGATTAAAATAACGGTGTAAAAACTTAAAGGTCTTTTTATGTTGTCAGTTAAAAATAGATGTAGGTGAAGACAAGTATGCTCCTTTTATACAGTGAGGGATAAAATTATGGAATGAATTCAGTTTTTAGAGGATGGAAGAAGATGACGGAGACAAAACCCGAAACAATTCGATTTTTATTCTTAAAATATGATTTTTTGTTATACACATCATATATACCTGGATCCCGCGTACCAAAAAAAGTTAATTAATAGCAAGCAAAAAATTTGTCAATAACTTAACGGTGTCTAGTCGGACAAATTTTGATGTACGGGAAACACTGGAACAGGGGAAGTTTTAATTGTGAAACAGTTTATAAAGTTGGAACGTCAGATTACGAAAACGTCCCATGTATTTTGTCGGAGAGAACATCCATTTGATTTGCTACCCTTTTATTAAACGCAGGGCTGCTGTATTTTACCCAGTTTGTTCGAGATATATGTCGCAAAAGCACTAAACCAGTGGAAACATAAATGTCACGGTATAGGTGTAGACCACGGCGAGGTTTGTTTATATACCTTACAATACGCTGATGACAAAGTCATCATAGCTAATCATAAAGACGATCTAGAGTATATGGCAAGAAAACTAAAGGAGGAATATGAACAGTGGGGCTTGGAAATTAATGTTGAAAAACTAAATACCTACCCATAGGAGCTGATTTATCCAATATCGAACTGGAAGATAATGAAGAAATCGTATTTTGTAATGGATACACGTACCTTGGAGCAATCTTCGATAGAATGGAAAAATATTAGGAAATAAAGAAAATAGTAACACAAGCTAGAAGAACAATTAGCTGCCTAAATGGAATACTTTGGAGCTCCGAAGTAGGAATGCAGCAATAATACAATATCTATGAAACACTTATTAAAAGCAGTCTACTTTACGAAGTAGAAACTTGGAGAATAACCGAAAACAACAGAAAAAAATTATAAGCTGTAGAAATAGATCTATTTAGAAGATCTTTAGGTATATCACGCTGGGAAAGATTCCGAATGAAGAAGTTAGACGACGAATGGGAATAGATGACCACTTAATAACAGACATCGAGAGGAAACAGTAGATTTGGTATGGTCATATTGAAAGAATGGAAGACACAAAATTGCCCAAAAAGATTATGCAGTGCTTACCACCAAATCGCAAAAAACGAGGAAGACCTAAAAAGACATGGAAGGAAGTGGTAACCAAAGCAATGAGTACAAGGGACCTTAGAGATGGCCAAAGGGATTATAGAAGGACGTGGAAGTTAGGCATTTGACAACGTTGAAAGATATTCTAAAACCGATATATCCAGATACAATAACTTTAATTATACTGAGTCATGTATATATTATAATAATCATTTTACTCAGATTGTAATTCTTTTTAAACATAGTGTAATACTTACTTTTGCAACTGTGTCAATGGCCTTTGCTGCTGAGACAATTTAATTTAAATAAAAAAAATTCAATTTTTTTTAATGTTTGCTTTAATTACTTTAATTTATTTCCAATAGAGACCAGTAAGGATTTGTGAAAAAACGTCTATTTTTGGATGTGAGAGGTGGCATTCGGATTTTTGCATATAAAGTTAGGTGACACCTTCAGTAATAAAAATTGACTTATGCTCCTCAAATATGCCCGGAACATTAATAAAAAAATTTAAATATTTAAAAATTTCGAAAAACGTCGATTTTTTTCTGCTTTCTTTGCTTATAACTTTAAAACGTTTCGTTTTGGAACAAAGTCGTACAGAAATAAAATAAATATAATTAAATTTTGTATGATATACAACTGGTCAAAAATGTCTTAACATATTACCTTTTCTGCAATATAGCAATAAATACAAAATAAGGGGGCAAAATACGCCTGTTGTTATTCAATGTTTTTAACCACTTTGGTGGCACTTATAACCTTAGTAGTTCGCTTAGGAAATTCTTTGTAACATACTTAAACCGTGTACCAAATTTCATTAAAATCGACCTAACAGATTTTGCATAATAAATTTGCAATCTAAATGTTTTTAAAGAAGTTCAAATTTTTTAAAATCTTTCTGAACAAAAAGTAGACCAAAAGACTAAGTTTTCACTCTAATGGCATATAACATATCCCACCAGAATGAAAACAATGGGAACCTTCTCTGGTTACACCTCCGAGGCTTCTACAATTTGCAAGCCATACTCTCTGCAGCACTCTCTGATTGGACTGGAATATGGTTCGGCTGTATTTTCGTTTTGCAACGAAATTGAAAATGGTTATTCATTTTTGTTTTAAAAAGTAGACCATTTAGAAGTTGGCTAATTTTTTTACACATAAAGACGTGATCTGCCTATCTAATACACTTTACAGAATTAAAATCGGATTATTTAAGGGGCCTCAGCAATGTTTTAAACTTATAAAAAATTTTTGGCTTATAAACAAATAGCTTTGTTTAATAATAAAAAAAAAATCATTTTTAACAATGCAAATAATTAAAACAGGTATAATTTGACTTAAACTTTCAAATGCTGTCAGCAGAATTGCTATTTTATTTTTTAATCAAAAGTTATTCGCGTTCAAAAATTTGAATTTTTCGATTTTTTGAAAGTTCCACTTCGTTTATCTCGAAAACTATGCATCCTACGAAAAAACTTGTAAGAACATTTTTTGCGTAGAATTACCCAAGAAATACAAAAAAATGTTTTATTTTTCGAAAAATCGATGGTATGTAATTCCTCAAGTTCTTTGTTTATAACAATCTTATCGACATCCGGATCAACTGTTACCCAAAAAATCGTGTTCTACGGGTCAAAAAATACATAAAAATCTTGGGTAAGTCCATCTAAATAAAGGAGCGCGTAGCACCCCCTCCTGGCCACAGCACTAATTTGTTTATAAGCCAAAAAATTGTTTATAACTTTAAAACATTGCTGAGGCTGCTTAAACAATCCGATTTCAATTCTGTAAAGTGCATTCTGCAGAGTGCTTCTTTATATGTAAAAAAATTGACAAATCTTTGTATGTTCTAGTTTTTGTTGTGCAAGATGTTAAAAAATTTTAATTTTTTAAAAAAAGTTTGCAAAATTATTATAGTCCAAGTAATGAAGCTTGAAATAGGACAAAACCTCGCAATTTTTACAGAATGGATCGATTTGCTTGAAAATTTCAGAATAAATAGTGGATAGTCCAAGGATCAAAATCTATATGATGCCGAAAGGCGCTTTTACCATGGGGGGTGGTTGCCACCCCCTGTTCGGGGTGGAAATTTTTTATTATATTTTGACCGCAAAAGTTGGTAAAAACGTTCATTCTAAGCAAAAAATGTTCGATACATTTTTTTGATAAAATTAATAGTTTTCGATTTATTCGCTATCGAAAGTGTTAGTATTATATCGAAAAATCAAGGTTTTTAATCAGTTTTCTGCTAATAACTCCAAAAGTTTTCGTTTTATCAAAACAACCTTACTTAACAAAATTGTACTATTTGAAAAAATAAACAAAACCGTGTTTTTTAATTTTCTTTAAGACCAACAGTAATTAAGATATACTTTATTATATGTTAGCTCTCCTTTGTCAAATGCTAAATATTGTAGTTTCAAAGTCAAAAGACGGGAAAAATATGCTTTTTTCGAGAATATCTTGTTAAAACTAATTTAAAGAATTTAAAAATATCTATTTTCAGAAATAAAAAGAAGTCTATAGCTCAAAAATTAAGTGACTTATAATGAAAAGAATGTCAGTCCCTATTTTTTTCAGCGCAAAAGTGGTCGGAAGCAACCCCGTAATCACCACCCTAATGAAAACTAGTAATTGAACTTATTTAGTCTTATTTATTTATGAATTATTAATAGGTTAGAGAAGTTTGACAGACTTAGAATGATTCGTTTTTAAAAAAGGGAAGTTAACAGCGATTAACAAATTTTTGTAGTTTGGAAAAAATGGCCTTCTCTTCTGAATAGAAAGATTAGCATCAGAGATGTGAAAAAATGTTTAAATATTAAATTGTAGCTAATTAAATTCTCAAAAATACGGTATCAAAAAAATTTTTCTGTAGCAAAAATTAAGTGAGCTATTGACAATTAAAACTTGTAATAGCATGCAAAAACCACCTTTACCAACCCTTTCAAAGTCACCTCCTTTTGTGACTAAGGATTCTAATAAGATTCAATATTAATAGACGTGTAGATATTGTAAAAACCTACAAAATTCTTTTATACCACACTTTCTAAGATACAAAATAAAAAAGTTACGGTTAAAAAATCAATATATTTTTTTGAGAAAAAAAAAGGAGAAATCCTATTGTAAGCATAATAATGTAAGTTAGCGGTGTTTTTAGTCATTGGCCCTATTCATTCTTCTTTATTGTGTATTATTAATAGATTCTAGAAGTTTGACTGGCTTAAAATGATTAGTTTTTAGAAAATTGAAGTTAAAAGCGAATAAAGAATTTTTGTAGTTTTGTAAAAAATGCTATTTTCTTCAGAATAGAAAGATTAGCATCAAAGATAGGAAAAAAATGTTTAAATATGAAATTGTAGGTTAGTTAATTCTTAAGAACTTGGTGTGAAAAATTTTTTTCTACGACAAAAATTGAGTGAATAGTAAATGAGTATACTATAGAAGAACATTGATTTTTTCCATATAAAACTAACACTTTCGATAGCGAATAAATCGAAAGCTATTTGTTTTATCAAAAAAATGTATACAACATTTTTTGCTTAGAATGAATGTTTTTATCAATTTTTGCTGTCAAAATATAATAAAAAATTTCCACCCCCGAGATGGAGTGGCAACCATCCCCATAATAAAAGCGCCTTTCGGCATCATATAGATTTTGTTCCTTGGACCACCCACTACTTATTCTCAAATTTTCAAGCAAATCGATCCACTCTGTAAAAATTGCGGGGTGGAAATCTTCGATTCCTGGACTATTATTCAAAATCTAGTAAGTCAATTTTAATGAAATTTGGTGTACGGTTTTAGCACATTACAAAAATTTTCTAAGCGAATTAGGAAGATTCCAAGTGTAACCTAAGTGATGGAAAATCATTGAATGACAGGCTTGTTTTGCCCCCTTATTTTATATTTATTGCTATTTTGCAGCAAGGGTGATAAATTAAGACATTTTTAACTAATCGCATCTGATAGAAAATTTAATTATCTTTGTTTTATTCCTATATGACTTTGTTCCAAAATAAATCGTTTTAAAGTTATAAACAAAAAAAAGTAGAAAAAAATCGATGTTATTCGAAATTTTTAAATATTTGAATTTTTTTATTAATGTTCCGGGCATATTTGAGAAGGAGCATAAATCAATTATTATTAACGAAGTTATCACCTAACTTTATCCGCAAAAATCTGAATGCCACCTCTCACATCCACCTAAAAACAGTTCCTTACTGGTCTAATAACCCGTTGTTGAAAATATTGTCCGATTATTAGAGTTACCGGTTAACTACGGGTTTGAACGGACCTTAGCATTTCACACGTCCTCATTCCACTCCGTATACAGACAGGGATAACACATATACGTAACCGATCAATAGGTTCTTCATCTTTAAGCAGACACTACATTAAGTGTGCACTACTAAACTTGGCAGCAATCGATGTAACTTGTGCTTTACGGCATCCTTCTCGAACACCAATACAGCACTTTCCAATAAAATATGTAAAAGGGAAAGAGTCTTATATATGAGCTGATGATGGCCTTCGATGTTCAAATTTTTATTAAAGTTATTCGCCGTATCGGCCTGGAGGTATAATCAAAAATTCATTGAAAATGTTGTTCTTACAAAACTCTGAGGGTTTGCTGAACGGAAATACAAAAACATAGAGTAAATAATTTAAAAAGGCAACGTCAATGTACAAAGTTCTACTAAATTTTTAAATACAATTAAAAAAAGTAGGAAACATAAAGTTCTATAAGTTATCCAGGTAGTTTTAGGTTTTAAACATATTTTAGTTATTCAAGGAAAAGTCATTTCTAACATGTTATGAACTGATGTAAAATAAAGTAACTTGGATATAAACCCCTACGGTTTAAAGTAAAAACTTCCAATTTAAATGGTATATAATTATTTATTAACTTTTTTTTAACGGATTTATAAAATTAATTAAAACATTTTCGGTCCTATCGGATCATCATCAGTGGGTATCTAGAAATAAGTAATACCTTAAGAAGTAATACCATTTTAGAATTATTAAAGCAAGAACAGTAAAATTTTAACTGTTAAAAATTAGGCTTGTTGTATTTTAACTTTCATCGATGCATTAGTAGATAAAACTAAAAGCCACAGAATTGGACCAAAAGACCTTCAAATTATATAATAACAGTCATCATTCTTTTTGCCTTATCCCTATGCGGGGTCGGCTTCCCTAATTGCATTTCTCCACACAATTCCATCTTGGGTCTTAACAATGTTAATCCTTTTTACCAATATGCCCTGCCTTATCGTCTCCCCCAGGTCTCCTGAGGTCTTCCTCTTCTACTCCTTCCAGGAATCTGCACTTCAGCTATTCTTCGTATTGGGTGATTAATGTCTCGACGTTGAACATAACCAAACCATCTTAACCTATGCTCTCTCATTTTGGCATCAATTGGTGCCACACATATACTTCCCCTAATATACTCATTTCTAATTTTATCCTTCTTTGTCACTCCACTCATCTAAGCATTCTTATTTCCGCCACATACATTCGTTGTTCCTCTTTCTTTTTCACTGCACAACATTCAGTTCCGTACATTATAGCCGGTCTTATGGCTGTTTTATAGAATTTTCCCTTCAGCTTCATTGGAATTTTTCTGTCACACAACACACCACTCGCTTCTTTCCAGTTCATCCATCCAGCCCTAATTCTACTGCATGCATCTCCATCTATTTCTCCATTACTCTGTAATACCGATCCTAGGTACTTAAAACTATTGCTTTTCACAATCATTTCAACATCCAAAGATACCATTTTATTTGTAGTAACTCCATCTTTAAATGAACATTCCAAATACTCTCTTTTTGTCTTACTAAGTTTTAAACCTTTTTCCTCCAGAGCTTGTCTCCACTGTTCCAGTTTTTGTTCTATGTCTCTTTCACGATTTCTTATTAACACTACATCATCAGCATACATTAGGCACCATGGAATGCTACCCTGTAGTTTCGCTGTTATCTGGTCCAAAACTAATGAGAATAAATAAGGACTAAGCACCGAGCCTTGGTGCAATCCTACTTTCACCTGAAATTTATTAGTCACTCCCACACCAAATTATATAATAACAGTATGTATTATAATTAAATACACTAAGTCCATGCTGAAAGATATCATATTCTTAAGAAGATGCATTTCCTGACTTCAAAATTTACGAAAGTGGTATAATACGACTACCAATGAATTCTAACAATAAAACACTGAAAACGTTTGTTTTCTATACTTCCACAAAATTTATTATAACTAAGTGACTACAGCTGTTTCGGCGGAGTGCCTTTCTCAAGTGATATAGTTTACAATGTGTGTAGTCACTTAGTTATAATAAACAGCTGTAGTCACTTAGTTATAATAAATTTTGTGGAAGTATAGAAAACAAACGTTTTCAGTGTTTTATTGTTAGATAAAATGAACTTCCATCAAGTAACGGTCGAATCCATCAATTATTTACCAATGAATTGTTTCGCGCTGCGGTAAACAAAGTCAAGATAGCCATGATGACCGCCAACATCAGGAACGGATAGGCACCTTAAGACACCTTAAGAAGTAGAGGATATAAGCATCCTTGCCCGAGAACCAGGTACCAATTTGGTGAGAGGTGATGATCAATTGATCAAATCAATTAGTGATACAGTATTTCTCATGATCATTTTTCAGTACGTAACAAATGATACGAAAAGGGTAAGTCCGTCATAATACACATTTCTGACATTTATTCTAACATGACATTTTAGTTAAATCTGACAGTTGTCACATTTTATTTTCAATTTGTAATAAAAACAAATCAAAAGTGTTTCTTGCATTTATAAAATGATATTTTCTTTGATTTGTATAGTCTTATAAATTATACAGATTATATTTGTAATACTATTATCTAATTAAAAAAAATTATTTTTTTATTATGGCGCCATCTATCGACAACTAGAATAACTAGAATAGATGTTATAAAAATGACACCGACGAAATGTAATCACCGACGTGCCTTTTTTTCTGTCACATACAATTTAATGCGTTAGAAAGAAATCGAAAAACTGTGACGCACTGAAAGATGATCATGAGAAATACTGTAGTTACTTTTAAGTGAAAAGACTCCCAGATATATAAATTGGCTCATCTTTCAATTGACTTGGTATTAGGTGTTATGGTGGAGTTTTGCACTTGAAAACTCCACCATAAAACTGAATACCAAGTCCATTGAAAAAGTGAGCAAATTAAAATACCTGAGAAAGTGGCTTTTTGAAGACTGCGCATCGGACTGGGCATCGTGGATTCAAAAGATATTACTTGCATTAAAAATGTAATAAATGCTTGAAAAATGTTGTCAAAAGGATAAACTGACAAAAGCAGATCGTTAAATACCTAAGAGATAAAAGAGATAAAAGAAGCTGTGCAAGCTCTTATTGGACTTATTCGTGAATGTGGATTTTCAAGAAACAAAAGAGTTAATTACTACTCTAATTTAATGAAACTATTACTATAAAAATTCCAACAACAACTTTTGGAGCTGTGTGTGATGGCCAGGAAGAAGAATTTTGTCAGACATTTCAGTAATCGAAACAAAGTATTAATGTCATTGTAACGAAGTTGTTCTTTGAGGTCAATGTTAGCTTTTATGTAGAAATAAATGCACGCAATAGAGATATGCCTTCATGCCTTGCTCAAATTTCTAAAGAAATTAAATAATATAAAGTTGGTGGTATCTTAGTCTTAGTGAGTTACGGTAAAATTGAATGGGGAAATACATTAACATGGACGGCGAACTTCTAATATACTCTGGTAAAAGGAATGGAAGAAAGCATGAAAATAGGGTAGGAATCCTGTTAAATAAAGCAACAAAAAACTGTAAGTAACTCGGATCACCCGTAACTATCTCCTGCTGTATAGTCTTTGGGCACGAAATCTTTTTCTTTTCATTTCAACTGAAACAATTACTCTTTTATCTTCCAAAAGCTGGTTTTGGATCTTGGGGTGAAAAATTGTTAAGTATCTTCTAGCTACTTAAACAATAAAAGTATCTTGGCGAGCCCTTGTCACTTTTTGGCAACTTTTTCTTAGTTAATTGTTAAGCGTTCCTAATTAAATTCTTAATACAATAAATTCTTAATAGACTTTTGATATAATGCATTGTGTTATGCCTACCCCGGTAGATATATCCCTCTGAGGTATTTCTTGCTCCACAAGACCAATAATCTTTCCCTACTGCACGTCCGTTAACCCCACATAAGGCATATTTTCGTTGTTAAACGCAAAAGTTAGTTTATATATTTTCGTTCAATTTACAACTAAAGCAAATAAATAGGTCATCTTAAAAACGACATATATCCACATTATGTCAAAATTAACTTTATAACATTTTTATGGGGTTGATACCAGTCTTTACTATTTTGTAAAAAAAATCACACTAATCCGACCCCCGAATGTGTTGAATAAGTAAGTACCAAGCCACGATAATTGCCCTCTCAAACAATATATTCCATTTAAAATGGTTGTTCTAAAAAGTACTTCAGTGGATATAATTATATCGTTTTTAAAATGACCAATTCAAAGAATCTATAACGTACTGCGTAACGTACGTACGTAACACCGAATTGAAAATGGTTATTCATTTTTTTATTTACATTTACTCTGTGTGGAGTATGAAGGGAACCCTTCTCGTTGGAACTTTACCGCGCTGAGCAGATGGGACGTGAATTGTAAATTGTAGAATTCCCGCATCTTCCTTAGTCTCAGCATCCGTATGGCTTGCAAATTGTAGAAGCCTCGGAGGTGTAACCAGAGAAGGTTCCCATTGTTTTCATTCTGGTGGGATGTAGAATAGCATTATGTTGTTTTATATGCCATTAGAGTGAAAACTTAGTCTTTTTGCTAGCAGTTGCCGCTAGGGCATCTATGCCATTTCGTTCGTTGCAATCCGGGACTGCACGCTGGGGTCTGTTTTGGTTGGATCAGGGAGAGCAGTATATGTGCTTCCTGATGAGAGACTAATAAGTTTCGAAACCGGTAGGGGTGCTTGCAGCACTCTCTGATTGGACTAGAATATGGTGTGTTTTTCGTTTTGCAACGAATTGAAAATGGTTATTCATTTTTTTTTATTTACATTTACTCTGTGTGGAGTATGAAGGGAACCATTCTCGTTGGAACTTTACCGCGCTGAGCTGATGGGACGTGAATTGTAAATTGTAGAATTCCCTCATCTTCCTTAGTCTCAGCATCCGTATGGCTTGCAAATTGTAGAAGCCTCGGAGGTGTAACCAGAGAAGGTTCCAATTGTTTTCATTCTGGTGGGATGTAGAATAGCATTATGTTGTTTTATATGCCATTAGAGTGAAAACTTAGTCTTTTTAAATAAATATTTGTTTGAAATACATGTCGATTCCTTATAGTAAGTTTAGTTGCGTAGATCCAATATAGAGTGAGGACGTTTAGGTTGGAATAATTTCTTTTTTATTTTTAAATTATGGTTAAACAATAACAAATTTTTTTAAAATAAATAAATATTTGTTTGAAATATATGTCGAGTCCTTATAGTAAGTTTAGTTGCGTAGATCCAATATAGAGTGAGAACGTTTAGGTTAAAATAATTTCATTTTTATTTTTATACTGTATTGTATAACATACATTTAATATATAACATACTAGTGACGTCATCCATCTGGGGGTGGCGACGTAATCGATGATTTTTTTAATGAGAGTAGGAGTCGTGTGCTAGTTCATTTGAAATGTAATTTAATTCTCTATTCAGTAATAGGATCGGTAATATAATAATTATTTATACAGTGAGTCCAAATATTTTTTATAAAATTTAAAGAGGCAAAAAGAAGAATGTATGTAATTCATTTAGTTCAAAATAAATTTGAGTGCTGTCATAACACAGAAAAAATGTTTACTTGGCAAATAAAGATTGGTTTTCTCTTAAATTCAATATTAAAACTGCCACCCACCTGTCTCTTAGCAGTTTGAACATTGAATTTAAGCGAAAAGTAATGTTTATTTGTACTCTGGGCTAATTAGCAAAATACAAGGAAAAGTCATTTACCAGCAATTTTATTGCTGGAATCGAATCTTATTATTGTATGTATTAATAATACAAGTATGCAAAGTCCGCAGATAGTGTGCTACTTTTTTTATAAACAAAATGGCGCCCGAAAATCGTGTTTTTTTCAATTTTTGCTCTATAACTCCAAAGATTTTAACGTTACACCAAAAACACTCAAATAAAAATTCACCGCAATTAAATTCTATATACAGGGTGTTTCATTAATAATTGTCCATATAGTAACTGGAGAAACCTTAGCACAAAATACGAAGATGTAACCTAAAACACTTAAATAAAATGTGGTTCCTTATTGAGTTACAGGGTGTTTTATCTAAAAATTTAAAAATTATTTTTGCTCAACATTTTAAAACTGTTTGACGTATCCTTTTTATACTTGGCAAAAAGTGCGACTACTATACACCCTACTAAATTATGATAAACAAACGTTTCTAGCTACTACCAGAGGCGTACGACAGGGGATAGTGAATGGTTGACACTTCTTAAATTCTACGCCACTGGAGAAATTACTATTTTAGTGCCATTTTTAGATTCTTCAATACTTTCTACGTAAATAATATACTCTTTATTGGTAACGATAAAGTTATTAGTTTTCGAGATATTTGAAGTTAAATATGAAACGGCACAGTTATTTTGATTAATTTATGGTATGATTCATATGATTAAAATTTAAAAATTATTTGTACCCAGTACTTTAAAACTATTTGGCGTATCTTTATCATACTTAACAGCAAGTGTAGGCACTGTACACCCTACTAAATTAAGATAAATAAACGTTTCTAGCTACTACCAGAGGCGTACGACAGGGGATAGTGGCTGGTTGACCCTTCCCAAATTCTACGCAACTGACGAAATTGCTATTTTAGTGTAATTTTTTAATTTTCCAATACTTTTTATGTAAATAATATACTCTTCATTCGTAACGATAAAATGATTAGTTTTCGAGATATTTGAAATTAAAAATGAAGCGACACAATACATTATTCAAAATAACCGTGCCGTTTCATATTTTACTTCAAATATCTCGAAAACTAATAACTTTATCGTTACCAATGAAGAGTATATTATTTACGTAGAAAGTATTGGAGAATCTAAAAATGGCACTAAAATAGTATTTGCTCCAGTGGCGTAGAATTTAAGAAGGGTCAACCATTCACTATCCCCTGTCGTACGCCTCTGGTAATAGCTAGAAACGTTTGTTTATCACAATTTAGTAGGGTGTATAGTAGTTGTACTTTCTGCCAAGTATGAAAAGGATACGTCTAAAAGTTTTAAAATGCTGAGCATAAATAATTTTTAAATTTTTAGATAAAACGCCCTGTAACTCAGTAAGGAACCACATTTTATTTAAGTGTTTTAGGTTAAATCTTCGTATTTTGTGCTAAGGGTTCTTTAGTTACTATATGGACAATTATTAATGAAACACCCTGTAGAAACGTGTTTTTCTCGATTCACTTCGACGAAAACTTTCCCCGGAAAAAGCGGGTTTTCCAACAAAATCTTTAATTTTCAACTAAAATTTTAGATAAGTAATTGTTAATTAATAATTAAATAACTTAGTAATATAAAAGCCCTTTTCGTATAAATTATAATTCCAGAAGCCGATGAAAATTGAATGAACAGTTTAGCAACAATTGAATTGTTAATTAAAAATTTTCGGTCGCCATAATAACGACAATATTTATGATGCATAAGAACAACTATGATTTTTTCATAAAATGACACCATACCTATCTAATGTACTTTACAGAATTGAAATTGGACTATTAAACCGGCCTCAGGAATATTTTAAAATTATAAACAATTTTTTGGCTTATAAACAAATAGAATATCTCGGGAAATACTAAATTAAGTTAAATTTTGAAAACAGTATTCGAAAAGCAGCGGCAGGAGGCTTCTTTTAGAAGAAAAAACGTTTAATTATGACGAGTGGTTCCTGAGATACAACCGGTGAAAGTTGACCAGAATTTACGGCGAAGATATAAATAGTAGGATCATAATTTTCAAACCGTCACCTTTTTATTTCTGTCCTCTTTCTCCACAAAAATTTTCATATCTTTAAAGTACTCATAACATACATTATTATAATAAAAACTATCGATAATACGTGTGAAAATTGCCAAAAATAGCAAAATTCCAATCAAAAATTAGGTTGGAGAAAATGTAACCCATGCCCTGCGAACTCAATGGAAAAAATTGGTTCCATATATATAGTGAGCTTCCGGAATTAGAGATGGCGACACATAATGTGGATCGCTAATATATGTGGTACAAGGCTAATTGAAAAGAAGAAGAATATTTGACAATTGAATTTTGAGTTGGACAGTTGTGTTTATTTTGTAACAGCGTTGCCACATTCAGCAGATTTCTACTTTTTGGATAGATTTTTGATATATTTTTTTTTTAATTCTAGTAGGCAATATTTTTTAGTAGGTTTTTGGTATACAGTGATGAGCACGCTAATAACCGGCAAAAAAGCTCAAAAGATGGAAAACATAATACATTGCGAAACAAAAAGAGATGAAACTAGTGGAGGTGGAAATTATCGTTATAAACGTATTAATTAACATTACATTACATAGTTTTCCACCTGTAGACGTCTGTGACAGGAGTATTTTATAAAATTCTACTCTCACAGTGACATTTGTCATACCTCTGATACGTCTAAAGGTGGGAAACTATGTAATGTAATGGTATTTTAGACGTTTATAACGATAATTTCCGCCTCCACTAGTTTCATCTCTTATTGTTTCGCAATGTATTATGTTTTCCATCTTTTGAGCTATTTTGCCGGTTATTAGCGCGCTCATAACTGTATATCAACATTTTCTGTGCTATGCATTATGACTAAAATGAAATTAACTCTTTAATAGTATTTACATTTGACATTTTGTTACAATTTCCTAATGTCATTACCGAAAATAAGATTCAGGACGTAGGTATGAATACATAGAGATTAGAGAAATGAAACTGGAGTCTGATACCAAACTTTCTTGTTTCAAGCAGCAGTGCAGTAGTGTTTCGGGTAATATTTATATAACGAAGAGTTTTGACATTCGGTGAGGCTATTAAAATTAAGCTAACGACGGAAAATAAAATATGTATGTAAAATGTAACTTTGCAAAAATAATGTGTTTACCCGTTTCTATTAACGTAAAATGAGAAAGATTTTTTTCCGGTTTTAATCGTATTACAACTGATGATCGCAATAAACTTTTGAATAAATAGTTATTTATGATATAAGTGTTAAAAGTACACGTTTAAGGCACGCATGTGAAAGTTTGCAGAATGAGCGAAGCGAGTTCTGCAAATTCACATGAGTGCCTTAAACATGTACTTTTTAACACGCATATCATACAAAATTTTTTCTACAAACGTAATTACAGGACAATATCTACAAAAACTTTTACTTGAACTTGACGGACATTCCATTTTTATATTTTTTTGACATTACATCAAATTGCCTATACGGTCAATACGAACTGCAGTGCCTTAAAATTTTTAAAGTACTAGTTCCTTGAAGTAGCATTTTTAACGCTCGTATGGAGTGCTAAAAATTGCATTTTTAACACGGTTGTAGAAAAAAATGTATTTTCATGATTATTTGTCAAAGAATGAGGTTGGGAATTGTACCAAATTTGATCCAGACATGCATATGTTAAAATCAATGGATGACAAAATATTATATAAAAATATTAAATATAAAACTGATAAAAATTAATTATAGTACCTAGGTCATTTTGTTTCCCTGTTAAAATGTAAAAAAAGTTTGTTTTTTTTACATTCACGTTATACTTATTTATTTCCAGTTAAGTTAGCTGCTGTTTTTATTATAAAAAAACCTAAATTATATTCAAATAATAAAGTTTCAATTCTTGATTTAGTAGATTTTAGCCAAACATGCAATATATTTCCTAAATAAAATACGGCAACGTTGTCTTGTATTGAATTGAGTGCGTCATTTTGTAATTGTTGTGTTGTGTATGCGTTTTATATCAATTTTATATTTGTGTATTAAGTTTTTGTTTTTATCCCGTACCCAAGTGATTAGTGAAGTGAATGTTTCATATTTTAGTTATTAATAGACATTTTTTCAGTGTATAAATTATTTTTCTTCCCTCAACTGTACCTAGTTGTTTTCAGGTAATGTTAATAATTCCTAAGGTAGAAAGACAATTATTTTACATTATATGTTATGAAAACAATGAATTCATGTCAAAATTTATATAAATAATAATTATTACTGTCATTTGTTGGTTTCATTATTGTTCTTACATACATACTTATCATTTTTTAAATATAATCGCTGCTCATGCTAAATTCTATGCTTGTGCATGTTATTAATTTTTTGTTTTTGCAATAATTATTTTTATTTTTATGGTTTCTGTAATAAAAATATTTTATTGCAAAAACTAAAAATTAATAACTTGCACATTATAGAATTTGGTATGCCTAGCGAAGCTTTCAAAACGGTACAGATATCTTCCAAAACGTTACAGAGATCTTCCAAATCGTTACAGAAATTTTCCAATTTAAAACGCTTAGTTGGCTTCCAAAAATATCGATGGTGTTGGAATACGGGACCAGTTCTGCCTATAGAGTTCCCTTTCTACCCCACCCACTCTTCTATGATGTAACCCTCAAAGTTCAAAATCGGTATATGTTAAAAAAAATGCATTTCTCGGCTTCCCATGGAGCAATTTCTTTCATTCTTTTTTTGTTCCCTAATAACTCGAGTAGAGCCATCGAACTAACTCATTATTAAATGTCAAACTTGCTTTTGTTTTGTTATAATAGATTAATTTATTTATAAGAACAGAAAACTACATATTTTTTTCAGTTGTAGGCTTTTTTTTAGGTAAACTTACTACAAGTGTACCTTTTAAAGTTAAAAACATAAATATTTTCATTTGAAAGCTGTATAATTATTTAAACAATTTTTATTTAAACAAATTAAAATTTTGTGTTATAATAAATAAATTAATTTATTATAACAAAACAAATGCAAGTCTGACATTTAGTAATGCATTAGTTCGATGGCTCTCCTCGAGTTACTTGGGAACAAAAAAAGAATAAAGGAAATTGCTCCATGGGAAGCCGAGAAAATGCATTTTTTTAACGTATACCGATTTTGAACTTTGAGGGTTACATTTTCTCCAATCTAATTTTTGATTGGAATTTTGCTATTTTTGGCAATTTTCACACGTATTATCGATAGTTTTTATTATAATAATATATGTTATGAGTATTTTAAGGATATGAAAATTGGTGTCGAGAAAGAGGACAAAAATAAAAAGGTGATAGTTTGAAAATTATGATTCTATTGTTTATATCTTTGCTGTAAATTCCGGTCAAATTTCACCGGTTTTATCTCAGGAACCACTCGTCGTAATTAAACGTTTTTTCTTTTAAAAGAAGCGTCCTGCCGTTTTTTTTTTTCGAATACCGTTTTCACAATTTAATTTAGTTTAATATTTCCCGAGATATTCTATTTGTTTATAAGCCAAAAAATTGTTTATAATTTTAAAATACTCCTGAGGCCGCTTAAACAGTCCAATTTCAATTCTGTAATATACATTAGCTAGGTATAGTGTCTTTTTATGAAAAAATCATAATTATTCTTATGCATCATAATTATTGTCGTTATTAAAGCGACCGTAAATTTTTAATTAACAATTCAATTGTTGCCAAACTGTTCATTGAATTTCCATCGGCTTCTGGAATTATAATCTATACAAAAGGGGCTTTTACATTACCAAGTTATTTAATTATTGATTAACAATTACTTACCTAAAAGTTTAGTTGAAAATTAAAGATATTGTTGGAAATACCCGCTTTTTCCGGGGAAAGTTTTCGTCGAAGTAAATCGGAAAAAACACGTTTCTATGCAGAATTTAATTCCGGTGAATTTTTATTTGAGTGTTTTTGGTGTAAAGTTAAAATCTTAGGAGTTATAGATCAAAAATTGAAGAAAACACGATTTTCGGGCGCCATTTTGTTTATAAAAAAAGTAGCACACTATCTGCGGACTTTGCATACCTATATTATTAATATATACAATCATAAGATTCGATTTCAGCAATAAAATTGCTGGTAAATAACTTTTCCCAAAAATGGCCTATTCTCCGATAATCACCCCAGACTATTGTGAAATAAACATTTTTACCTGTTTTCTGACTGCAATAAAATATATTTTGAATTAAATGAATTGCGTACATTCTCCTTTTTTGTCAATTAATTTAATAAAAAAAATGTTTGACACTCTGTATAAGTAATTATGTTAATGTTTATATTGCTGTATACATAATTGAATACCCTTTTAAATAAGCTAGCACACGACTCATCGATTACGACATCCATTACGCCATCACGCTCAAATTGATGATGTCACTATCTAGTAGGATATCTCTCTCTTGTCGTTTCCCCATTACTGAGGATCGTGATTCCTTCCAATATTCCTAACAATGTTTCTCCATTGGTCTCTATCTTCAGCTGCTCTAAGAGCTTCGCAGAATAAGTTTCCAGCTGAATGCTTTATTTGGTCAGACCATCTAGTTGGTGATCGTCCTCTTGATCTTCTCCCCGGAACGTTTCCAGAAACAATTAATCTCTCCAAACAGTAAGATATACACGCCAAAAAATCATAATTCAACAATAAAAATCGACCTAATTCGGAATTTATCTCCAAAATCGCCCATTCTTGAAAGAATTTATTTATTTCAGCCTAATGGTCATCACTGTGTAAATTTTTGTATAAAATAATAAATATGCACTTCCATTTTTCATGATTACTCTTCTTTTTCGAATTAAAGAAGTCTTAGGTATATCAAAATATTTCCGAGCTGAGTGAACACGATGTAAACATAAATTATAACGATATGAAGCACATTATCAAAAAACATTACGTAACTAGAATCAATTGTATCACGTCTTAGCGTAAGGGGTATATATTATTTTGAATTTTATGTAATTGGAATCTTTGTAATTACTAAATAAATAACAACTGACATAACTGGTTAAATCTTCTCCACGTCCAAAATATTACGACTACATAGTTGACAGACATCTAGTTGAGGAAGCTGAGATGTATACGGCTCGCTCATGAATATTCTAAATTAGTAGGGGATGGTATTTTTCTACCGTCCCGGAAAAAATAATAATAAAATATTTCGTCCGTCATGCAATAATATGAAATTCCGTCGTTGTCACGTATTTTTGTTTTGAACAAGAGAAAAAAGGATTTGATGTTGAAGGCCACAACGCGTAGTTTTGTATATTCTCGCATAATGTAAAATATCAACAGTCAGTTTGATAACATTGTGTGTAGAATTACAAACCAACATTTTCTGATTTTAATAAAAATTTTACTATGAAAGAAAATATTTAAATATCAATTTCAAAATATTAAATAAAGACAGTATAAATTTAATTTTTTTTCAGAGACCACCACTATCTGCTTATGGACATTTCGATCTCTTGATCTCTTCTCAATAGCCCGTGGTGTGCTAAGAATTGAAAGCAAATCCAACTATCATGTAGGCAAATTAATAAAAAATAATTTGCAAACAGACGGAATAGCGACAACTATTCATCAAAGGCAACGCCAAACCTAAAAGATTTAAAAATCTAAAAGGTTTCTTAAGTCGGTAACAAATTCTAATCTCCACCTTCAATAATTATTCTAAAGTATTCCTTTACTTTACACTTAGAGTGCTTTTACAGCTTTTATTAATATTGGTGGAGCTTCGACGTTTTCTATTACTTCCTTACTTCCCATAGCTTGATTCTAGGTTTCGAGTCATAGGCCTTCTTAGCCCATTAACGCTGAGAAAAAAACTTTGGTTTTCGACAAAATTTATTATGCTGGAGCCACAGTAACGTCTAATGCCGTTAATTAACGCATTATCTCTGTAATGCAAATAATGCGTTAATTAACGGCATTAGATGTTACTGTGGCCCCAGCATTAAAAATCGTTAAATGTAACAGTATTCTGTACAAAAGGTAAGAAAATTTTTTTTTTTGTAAATGAAATATTTATTGAGAAAAAAACTGTTCCCATATGGGACCAGTAAGCGCGAACCCGGTAGATGTTCGTTAAGGGTTACTTGGTATGAAAATTGCGAAAGAGTCAATACAAAGGACTACATTATATTTTTGTAGCACATTTTTCTCCCTCGGTCTAAAAATCCAATGCATCTTCTTCTTTTGTTTTCTGGTACATAAACCACAAAATGATTTAATCCCTCGTACCGAATATCTCCAATTCGCGAGTCATTTCTTGCAGCTGCGGACACTCTTCCTGGTGCTTTCGGCGGGATTTTATATCTTATTGGATACATTTGGATATATCCCGTGTAAATTCAAATTGGCTAATGTTACAACCAGATTTTCTATACAACTTTCAGGCATTTTTAATGTTCGCGTCCACTAGATATGTAAACATAGGCCAATACCATTTTTTTGAAACGGATTTCAATTCGATAGCAAGATAGGTACATCGTTATCCGTCAAATCAGTACCACCTGTATTATTATTGTATTGTGAAACACTATTTTTGGCCTCGGAACAACAATGTATTTCTTTCTCCTGTCTTGAAAACCTTTTAACAGGTCTAGTTACTGTAATCTAAAAAGTTCTGAAGGGCTTGAACCAGCATACTTTAAGTAATCAGACTCTAGAAAATCATAAAATGTAGAAACCAAATCCCTTTTTTGCAAAAACCTGCATTTTGCTGCAGCGTGAACATATCGCCATTGTATAACTAGACCAATGTGTAGATAAACAATGATATCGCCTAATGAGAACAATAGTGGCGGAACTCGAAAATTAACGTTTTTGAGTTAAGTCCATCAATCGGCATCTAAATATACCCTCTTTTATGTGCAATATCGGCTAACAATTATTTAATTTCCTTATTACTAGAGGGCGCCTACAAGTCTTTATGGTATTGTGAATTTGTCAAATATTGTGATGCATTAACGACGAAAGCACACCAAACTTTATATCAATACTGGCGAATCTGTAATTACGCCGTGCCTACATGTATTTGAAATATTAGATATTTTATTAAAGATAGTAGTACAATGTGCAATAGTGGCGAATGAGCACTTTTGTCGTCTGTGTGGTCGTTTTTGCTTTTGTGTTTTTTTTTATAAAACTTCTTACAGAGAAACTCGGTTTCAATCGTTCTTAGGTACTTAGAAATAGCAAATCAAGAAAGCGTCTATCCACTTTGGATCAGTATTGTTTAATTCCACACTATCGAGAACCAATATTCATTTCTAAAAAGAAGTCTTACAAAATAAATCAATTCCTTCTACCCACAATAATTTCTTTAGTAGTTTGAAATACGAAACATACGTGAGTGAAATGATGAATTTAATTTTACTATTCATAGTTCTTTTGCTTACTTTTTATCTTTTATCATGTTTATCGTTTTCATAATTATTACTTAAGATCTTATTTTGTTATTTTTCTATTGTACTTTAGTTTCATTTTGCGCATAACTGGTGTGTACAATAAAATATTTTATTTGATGCGTTTAATTTATTTTTAAAAGTAAATTTTTTAATTATTTAAAACAGAAACTAAACTGTTGTAGTATAGTAGTATTAAAGTATAGTGGCGAAACATCAAATTAAACATCTTCGATAATGCAATAATGGCGTAACGCAGAAAAAAAATCAAAAATAAATACAATAGCCATCTTTTCTTCAAATAAAATTACTTCTACTAATTGGTTTACATATCTAGAAAATACATTATTAGAAAAATTTTGCAAAATGATTACCTATAAGTCAGTTATACTGTTTAGCAGTTTCATCAAAACTTCAAATACGATTATCTCTAAATGCTCATTTTGAAGTTTCGTCACTATTGTTCTCACCAGGCGATATTTAGAGCGCCATCAGTTGGCACAGATGGAATTGCTCTGCTAGTACGGGGTGGATCTAAGTGGTTTCTTCTACGATCGTGTCTTCAGCAGTGCCCTCGATTCTAGTATCATTCGAAAATCCAATTTCCGCGCCTAAAGACAGCTGGTTACGATTTCGATTATCAATAAAACCCGCGTCATTTTCATCTGCCGAATCTTCGTCTCTCAAAATGTTAGTATCTGGAGATTCTATGTAAATGGCAGAAACATCATTATTACTTTCGTTTTCCTCAAAAGCTACATCGAGACCTTTTTTCAAAGAAATTCCTCTAAAAATAAGAAAAGTAAAAAAAGAATAATGAAAACAATATATTCAGCAAACCGCCTAGCCGTTCCATTTGGGAACACCCATATTTTGGCCTATTTACGAAAAAACAAAAAGATAACATATTATGAAAACCTGTACAAGTTATTTATTAAAGTTTGTAGAACATCTTTTGAAAACAAAAACGGGAATAATACTGCAAAAAAATATTAAAGAAAACACTTACACGAAACGAATGTCCATATTTTGGCACAAACAAAACCAATCGTAAATTCAAACATTTATTACACTGGAAAATAGGTATAAAACTAAATTTGGGTTGTTCGTTTAATAAGAGGTAACCTTGAACTACAAATAGGCCGAAACTTTTCTACTAAATTTTACCTAATATGGTAAATAGACTCCGATGCGTACGCAATTTGTTGGCTCCATATGGTACCCGTAGGCGTTAATGGGTTTAAGATCTAAAAAAGCCAGATGGATGGATCTATTTTTGGCCATTATTTTTTTATTAGTTCGATCGTGTAAAAATGACATAAGAATGCTTTTTCACAGCAAACCCTGCCTGGTCTTCTCCGATTTTCTCATTTATATCTATTTCTAGTTTTTCCTTTTAGGCGAGGAAATGAAGCATTACACTTCTAACCCTTTTAATGTCAGACAGATCATTATGAAACCTCTTGCATTCGATTCGGAAGAGCTTCAGAAAAATTGTTGACCACTTGTCATGGGGGACAAATAAAAATTGCAGTTTGTAGGTGGAAATGCATTTTCTAAAGTGTATCTCAAAGTGTTCAAAAAATAAAAATTCACAACTCACAAAAAAATTACATAAATGATTTCAATTTCCATACTCGGGGTTTTTCAGGTCTCTGAACAGGAAAATCGTGTCGGCAAAGCTTTAAGAGATATCTAGTGCCCGGTATAACGGTTTGCACGTCGTCTCCTTGAGTTTTATGGAAATTCATTCTGAAAATTTGTACCACTTCTGACCCCGATGTTTTTGAGGTCGTTGAACACGAATATTGCTTTTTCGATGCTGTACGAGGTACCTGGTGCCCAATATCTACGTCATCTCCTGGAGTTTTATGAAAATTCGTTATGAAAATAGTTGAAATTTATTATCTCTGGGTTTTTGGTGCGGTACGAGCAGTGATGTGGGAGGGAGGGGATGTGATATGAGGTGAAGTAGATGGGATCGCTTTCGCGGACTAAATGGGGAACTCAATATGGCGGAACAACTCTTTGGTAGTATATTCTCTTCTATATAAAGTATATAATTATAAAATTATATATATATATAAATATATATATATATATATATATATATATATATATATATATATATATATATATATATATATATATATATATACATCCTACTATCAATTTGGCATCGATACATTATGCATTTACCATCGATTTGGCATCGTCTTGCAAAGTGGCATCTGTATATCGATGCCACTTTACACTACCTTAATAACTTTATTCCTGTACTTGCTACCAGAAGTCTAATCAGCTCGGTAGTTAGAGATTTGATTCCTTGATGTTACTTTAATATATCAGCTTTCCTTGTTTACCTCTTACTAAGTTATATAAGTTTATTCCATAAAATGTTTGAGTCCAAAATGATCGTACAGTGAAAATATTATATACATTTAGTTCAGTGTTTTACCGTTTTGTCGCTGCCGTTATATACATGAAAACGTATATCCCACTTTCATTATCAATCATTTTGGCATCAGAAATTTGGCATCACTGTTGAATACAATATTATTCACAACGAAAAATAGACAATTTGAGAATGTATATATTATTTTCATAAAGAAATCAGTCTGGCATCATGTTTTATTGTTTTCACCCAATTTTGAAAAAATGTGAAAACTTTGTATTATCCACGTCCGTCTGTCCGTCTGTCTGTAACCACAACTCCTCCGTCAATATACCAGCTAGAATGACAAATGAGGTATCAAATGAAAGCTGATAATCCAATGATGGTACTAAAGGTGAGATATTTGACCTTGGCGGTCTGTCCGTCGGTCTTTACGACCGCGAATATAACTCCTCCATCATTATACCAGGTAGAATGACAAATGAGGTGTCAAATGAAAGCATATAATCCAAGGATGGTACTAACGGTGAGATATTTGACCTAGGCTGTCTTTCCGTCGGTCCCTCCGACCGCAAATATAACTCCTCCGTCATTATACCAGGTAGAATGACAAATGAGGTGTCAAAAGAAAGCTTATAATACAAGGATGGTACTAAAGGTGAGATATTTGACTTAGGCGGTCTGTGACTCGGTCCCTCCGACCGCGAATATAACTTATCCGTCATTATACCAGGTAGAATGACAAATGAGGTGTCAAATGAAAGCTGATAATCCTAGGATGGTACTAAAGGTGAGATATTTGACCTAGGCTGTCTTTCCGTCGGTCCCTCCTACCGCGAATATAACTCCTCCGTCATTATACCAGGTAGAATGACAAATGAGGTGTCAAAAGAAAGCTTATAATACAAGGATGGTACTAAAGGTGAGATATTTAACTTAGGCGATCTGTGCGCCGGTCCCTCCGACCGCCAATATAACTCCTCCATCATTATACCAGGTAGAATGACAAGTGAGGTGTCAAATGAAAGCTTATATTCCAAGGATGGTAATAAAGGTGAGATATTTGACCTAGGCTGTCTTTCCGACGGTCCGTACGACCGGGAATATAACTACTCCGTCATTATACCATGTAGAATGAGAAATGAGGTGTCAAATGAAGGCAGATATTCCAAGGATGGTACTAAAGGTGAGATATTTGACCTACATGGTCTGTCCGTCGGTCCGTCCGACCGCGAGTATAACTCCTCAATCATTATACCAGGTAGAATGATAAATGAGGTGTCAAATGAAAGCTTATAATCCAAGGATGGTACTAAAGGTGAGATATTTGGCCTAGGCAATCTTTCTGTCGGTCCGTACGACCGCGAATATAACTCCTCCGTCATTATACCATGTAGAATGAGAAATGAGGTGTCAAATGAAGGCTGATATTCCAAGGATGGTACTAAAGGTGAGATATTTGACCTACATGGTCTGTCCGTCGGTCCGTCCGACCGCGAGTATAACTCCTCAATCATTATACCAGGTAGAATGATAAATGAGGTGTCAAATGAAAGCTTATAATCCAAGGATGGTACTAAAGGTGAGATATTTGGCCTAGGCAATCTTTCTGTCGGTCCGTACGACCGCGAATATAACTTCTCCGTCATTATACCAGGTAGAATGACAAATGAGGTGTCAAATGAAAGCTTATATTCCAAGGATGGTACTAAAGGTGAGATATTTGACCCAGGCTGTCTTTCCGTCGGTCCGTACGACCGCGCATATAACCCCTCCGTCGTTATACCAGGTAGAATGACAAATGAGGTGTCAAATGAAAGCTGATAATCCAATGATAGTACTACAGGTGAGCGATTTGACCTAGGCTGTCTTTCCGCCGGTCCGTACGACCGCGACTATAACTTCTGCGTCTTTATACCAAGTAGAATGACAAATGAGGTGTCAAATGAAAGCTGATAATCCAATGATGGTACTACAGGTGAGCGATTTGACCTAAGCTGTCTTTCCGCCGGTCCGTACGACCGCGACTATAACTTCTGCGTCTTTATACCAAGTAGAATGATAAATAAGGTGTCAAATGAAAGCTTATAATCCAAGGATGGTACTAAAAGTGAGATATTTGGCCTAGACAATCTTTCTGTCGGTCCGTACGACCGCGAATATAACTTCTCCGTCATTATACCAGGTAGAACGACAAATAAGGTGTCAAATGTAAGCTGGTAATACAAGGATGGTACTAAATGTGAGATATTTGACCTAGGCGGTCTGTCGGTGGGTCCGTCCGACCGCGAATGTAACTCCTCTATCATTATACCAGCTATAATAATAAATGAGGTGTCAAATGAAAGCTTATAATCCAAGGATGGTACTAAAGGTGAGATATTTGAGCTGGGTACTCTTTCTGTCGGTCCGTACGACCGCCAATATAACTCCTCCGCCATTATACCGGGTAGAATGACAAATGAGGTGTCAAATAAAAGCTTGTGGGTGAAAACCTAGGACTTACGAAGTCCAATTTAAAAATAGGGCATATCAGAGATATGCCTTAGACATCATAGAAGACAATGACACAGAAAAATCAAACAAGCAATATGTCAAAAGGGCCTTAGTTATGTATCTTCGGTCCTGTTGGTCCAATCGTGATGTATAGCACCTCAAATGATAGGATTTGACAAACAGAATACAATGAGAGAAAAATCAAATACAACCTCATGTCAAAAGGGCCTTAGTCGCGTATCTTCGGTCCTATAAGACCAATCGTGACGTACGGCATCTCAAATAATAGGACTTGACAAATAAAATACAATGACACAGAAAAATCAAATACAGCAACAAGTCAAAAGGGCCCTAGTTATGTATATCTAGTCCTATTGGTCCAATGGTGACGTACAGCAGCTCAAATGGTAGGGTTTAATGAACAGAATACAATGACACAGAAAAATCAAATACAGCAATATGTCAAAAGGGCCTTATTTACGTATCTTCGCTCCTATTGGTCCAATCGTGGCGTACAGCACTTAAAATAACTGGATGTGACTAATATAATACAATGACGTATGAAAATCAATTACAGCATCATGTCAAAAGGGCCTTAGTCTTGTATCTACGGTTCTATTGGTTCAATCGTGACGTACAGCGTCTGAAATGATGGGATTTAACTGGCAGAATAAGATGGTGTAGACAAATGAAAATGACGGCATGTAATAACACTTTAAAATTGTAGAAATAAAATGGATTAACACACATGGTATGACATATTAGGTGAGAGTATTTAACAAATAGAATACGATTACATACGTCCAGTTTTTGACAAGCGACTTCTCTACATATGATAAACGCGAAAGGGCCCCAACGTTCACTGCTCGACATAGGCCTCCCGTTCACTGCATATACCCACTGCTTTCTGACGCTGTGACTTGAGAGGATAGGATTTAACGAATAGAACGACAAAGAAGACTAAACAAGGCAGCTCACGGGAAAAACACAACTGTCCGTTTTATACTCTACAGGGAAGCATCAAATATTCAACGTAAGAATATATTAGAGTATAACGGTATGATAAATCTTTTTCTTCTTTTTTTCATTTAGTGCATTCCGTACGTTTTTTAAACATAATCAGGAGAAGTTGTTGAATTTCTGAAGTCTATAAAAGAATTTCTTAACAAACCTTTTTTTAATTGTGTTATGGATTATTTTTAAGAATGTGTTTAAAAGGCAGTTCGCAGGCTTATTGTTCAATGGTCTTATCACTTTCAAGCGCCTGTCTTTTTTGTAGGACTATTAATTGTTACTTGTGATTTCAACCATTCTAGCGGGGCAATGCCTTTTCTATAACTGAAATGAATATTGTTATCCATTTAATTTTTTTCCTCAATTAATTGAATGCCTCCTACTGGTGTTTGGTCTAAGCTTACCGCTTTTCCCCATTTAAGCTAAACTGCTCGTCAAAAGTTAGGGATATAGAAAATTATGCTCATTTTCATAGCTAATTTTTTCGAGAACAGATTAACGGATTCCACTATTTTTTTTTAATATTTTAGATTTTTCTTTAGTATTTACACAGTTGTGCAAAGGTTTACACAAACTTCTTTTTTGTACTTATACCGAGTGGTAGGTATAAGTACAGAAAAGAAGTTTGAGTAAACCTCTTGATAGGTATTAGTTACGTATCTTCACTCCCATTGGTCCCAACGTGTCGTACGGCGGCTCAAATCATTGGAATCAGCCAACAGAATACAATGACTAGGGAGCGGATTTATATGCGATCAATTTTGATGAAATATTCGCATATATATGCGGTAAAAAATTACGAAATATGCGCAAGATATGCACAAAAATTCAAAAAATGCGCATTTCGGGAAACCACAAATTTTCTGTCTTATTTAGTAATCTTATTTATTATTTTTCAAATAAAATCATTTTTTATATATGCAATTTATTCACAGTTTTTACAAAAACTGCTACCAATAGTTACCTATTTAAAATAAAACAACAATATCACTATAAATATATCTTCGATTATAATTCACTACAATGTGTTTTTCCAAATTCTTTACGAGGAAACATATTCTTTGATCAGACAAAATATTTTTATAACTTGAAAAACTCCTTTCAACATCGATAATTGGTGCGTATTTAAAATAACTTGTTAATTTCCGTTAGAAAATCGTAAAACTTTGGCTAAAGGTGTAAATTCTCTTAACAATAGAGGATTTAAAAAATCACCAGAATTATAGGTAGGCACCTACCCTAATAGCACAAGGACGTCCAATGGACGTCCTTCACGGACTTTAGGGACGTCCATTGGACGTCCGTTTTCGTCCGAGGAACGTCCTTTATACGTCCTATTTTGGTCCAAATGTCGCGCTACCGAACGTCCATTGGACGTCCATCTAATGTCCGAGGGGACATATATTGGATCTTAATCGGACGTAAATTGGACCTTAATCGGACGTCCTAGGGGACGTAAATTGGACCCTAATCGGACGTAAATTGGACCTTAATCGGACGTAAATTGAACCTTAATCGGACGTAAATTGGACCTTAATCGGACGTAAATTGAACCTTAATCGGACGTAAATTGGACTTTAATCGGACGTAAATTGGACCTTAATCGGACGTAAATGGGACCTTAATTGGACGTAAATTGGACCTTAATCGGAGTAAATTGGATCTTAATCGGACGTCTTAGGGGACGTGAATTGGACCTTAACAGGACGTCCAATTTTGGTCCAAATTCCACGTTGCCAAACGCCCAATGGAGGTCCACCTAACGTCCGAAGGGACGTTCGGTGGACGTCAATTGGGCCTTCATAGGACGTCCCAGTTTGGTCCAATGTATTGCTGCCGATCATCCATCTAACGTCCTGGGAGGACGTTCGGTGGACGTCTAGAGACGATATTTATACCTGTGGAGAATGTATTGTGGGAAATAAAAAATATATTTTTTAAGGAACTTATATTACATCTTATATTAATTTACAATTATTGGATATTAGATTATTTACATTAAATTATAATTACATTTCTCCAAGAAATTAACGCACCACCTTAAAAATGGGCCATTTTTGATGTCTCGAATTTCCTAAAGCCATTGTCCCATCTAAGTGATTTTTTTAATAATATTATAGCCTAGGCTATATGGGCTACCTCCATAAGCTTGTCATGCACGGGGAGCTATACTGTAATAATATTATATCACATCGCTGAGGGAACTCTACATTACATATACTTTTCGAATCAAAACTTTTATTCTCTTAATATTATTACTTAAAAAATATATACTACATTCGTCTCGCTAAACTCGAAAAATAACTTATAAACCATAAAAATCTCCAAAAATATAAATGACATAAATGAGAATTGGCACAATTATTATTATGGTTTTAAGTTGATTTTTCGGATTTAACTACAATATTATGCAAAAAATTATGTTATATCGCAGATTTAAAATGGGTTTATCTCGAAAACAGTTATATTAAGTTTAGCGAGATGATTGTAGTACACTTTTTTTAAGTAAAAATATTAAGAGAATAAAAGTAGACTGGTACGCAGTCTGATTTTTGCATAAGAGTTTAATGAAATGGTAACAAATCAATTGGAAGTTCTGTCCGACAAAATACATGGAACGTTTTCGGAAGTCTGATGTTCCAAGTTTTTAACCTGTTCCACAATTAAAACTTCCCCGGTTCCAGTATTCCCGTACATGAAAGTTTGTCCGACTAGACACCGTGAAGCTATTAACAAATTTTCAGCTTGCTGTTAATCAACTTTTTTTATTACGCGGGATCCAGGTCTATAAATGAATACAATAAATAAGTAGGTAGGTACATATTATACACTTATTTATACGAGTACAATTAATAGTAGAGCTGGTTTTTGGGATGTTACAAGCAGCATTTGCATTTGCACTGAGATACTTATGACAGAAATAATAAAATACCGAGACGGACTATTATTATAATAATTTACAATACGACCCGACGGCCGACGCTATAGGGACAGGTAAAATTTATGACTGAACAATGCACCGAGCATCGATACAAGCAATATGTACCGGTCGAAGGTTATTTTTTATTGTGCCAAATGGACGTATATAGTACCTACCTTTAAAAATCGAATACACAAATTAAAAGATATTTAACAACCATAAAGATTTGTCAAACTCTATCACCGACTTCATGAAAACAAGTATTACTACATTCTTTGATGGTTTTTGCTGTAAATTTTAAAGGATTGACATGAAATTTGGCATACGCATAGCTAACATGCCAAAGAAAAAAAGTGATATTGTGCCAATGTGTGCTATTGCCCTGGGGTGAGTTTCACTCTTTCTCTGGGGTGAAAAACGTTCAAAATAAGTCCGGACTTCGATAAACTGATTAATATTAAGCAACCTTTATTCCATACTTACAAAGTATGTGTACTTACAAATTAGTATGTGAATTTGGGGGGTGAGTTTCACCCCGAGGAGGGGTGATATACAAAATATAGATAGATACACAAAAGATATACAAAAATGTTTCAAAACATCGAAAAAATGTGGTAAAATGCAAATATACATATCATATTATGATAAAATTGCGATTTTGGCGATTTGCCTTTTTGGATAGAATGATGATGATGTTGATTAGGATAAAACTGCGAAGAATTTTTTTATCGAAATATAGTAAAAAATATGAAAAATATACCAAAAAGCTTGAAAAAATATGTAAGTATGTAAGGAAAAACATAAATAATTAAATAAACTTTTGACAACACAACACAAAAGTTTGAAACACTCACTATTTGGATTGGTTGTCCTGGCTTGTGATTTTCTTCTTTGCAGATGACGCTCACGGATCGATGTCAATGTCCAACGGACGTCCAATGGACGTCCAAAGGACGTTCATATTTATTCAACACGTAAGTACGTCCAAAGTCGGACGTCCGAAGGACGTTCATTTATAGTCCATCCGCATTAGGACTAAAACTGGACCTATTTTGGGCACACGTACGCTCAACTTCAAAAAGATGCTCTCAATATTCATCTGTAGTAAGGATACATTGATAAAAATTATATTCTTGCTTATTAGAATTAACCACCAAACTTCTATCACCTTGGTAACGGGAATAATAAAACATTATAAAGTCCACTTTACATCAACAATAATTGAACAAGAAATTGACGACAAGTTATTCAAGGTCAAATTTGGCTTATACAAAACACAATTCTACTTCCAATTTTGCCGTGAATAAACAGAAAATAAAGAAATTTGACAAAATAAAACATATCCAATTGTTCTATTTCATCAAATTCCTTCATTTTCTTTTACAAATCATACATTTTGTACTCGTCAAATTTGGCCTTGGATAACTTAGTCAATTTCTTGTTCAATTTATTGTTGATGTAGAGTGGACATAACGAATAATTTACCGATCAGATTTTCACACTTTACATAAAAACAAAAACATGTATTAGATATTAAACTACATATACAGTTTTGAATTAAATATGATTTATAATCTTTTCCATTTAAACTATTTTATTAACATAATTAAGTTAATATTTTATTAAATAATTTTGCTGTTTAATCCCCTTATTGGTAGAATATGTCCAATATGGACGATTGGAAAAGGTCCGTATTTCGTCCGAGTACGGACGTCCAAAGGACGTTCATATTTATTCCACCCGAAGGACGTCCAACACCGGACGTCCGAAGGACGTACATATTTAGTCCACCCGAAGGACGTCCAACGCCGGACGTCCAAAGGACGTACATATTTAGTCCACCTGAAGGACGTCCAACGCCGGACGTCCAACGCCGGACGTCCAAAGGACGTACATATTTAGTACACCCGAAGTACGTCCAGCATCGGACGTCCAAAGGACGTCCGTTTATGGTCCATGGACGTTAGGACCAAAAATTGACCTATTTTGGACGTCCAAAGGACGTCGTGTGCTATTAGGGTATTAAATATAACAAAAGTATTTAAAATTCGGATTTCCGGGTAAAACATCCTTCGTCATTTTAACATCCTACAATCATTTCATAACGGCGGCGTATTATCCTATAAGTACTTTGTGTAGAGATCGTTTATTTTCTAAGAAAAAATGAAAGGCGGTTAATGAGCTGTCTCTCTTGGTTCTCGAATTAATACAGACCACAGCCTGTGCGTGGAAATATTTTGTCGAATTAAAAAATTTAAATTTTGTTTTGGACTAATGAAATAAAACATTTTAGTAGTTCCAAAATGACACAAAATCTAGGCATCGGATAAAAAAGTTTATTTGAAGAAAGTGTATTTTTTTGTTCTTCTTAATGGCGGTACAGGCTCGTTTTTTTAATATTGTATTTAATTGCAGAATAATTTTCAAATATTACCTAATATATTTTTCAAATTGGGCTCTGTACCGCCATTCTTTATTATATTACGGATACGTGTGCCAAATATCTTGAAAAAATATTCAAAATTACAGCCGCAATTTTGGAACGCGTTTTGGCTACCTGTTGATCGCTACTGTATCACCTTAAACAATTTTTTAAACAAATTCACAAAAATAATTTTTTCATTACGAACGATTTTTTAGATAAGTTGGGTTATTCTGAGCAAAAAAGGTATCTTGAGATTTTTCTCTAAAATTGATTTTTGTCGAGTTATATGGCCATTTTCGCATTTTTCAGGTTTTAAATCGCGTATAACTCGACAACAATCAATTTTAGAGAAAATTGACAAGAGACCTTTTTTGTTCAGAATGTACAAAATTATCTAAAAAAAAATTGTTCAAAGTGAAAAAATTATTTTTGTGGATTTGTTTAAAAAATTGTTTAAACAATTTTTCGACCACGGCACCTTGTGAATATGTTATAAGGACCTCTTTTTGAGTAAGTTTGTGCAAAAAAATCGAATCGGAATAATTTCACTAACAGGGGCGACGATAAATCCGGGATTATAGCGCTAATTATTAATAATTAAAAATAACAGCTTTGTAATAAAATAATGACAAAAATCTCTTAAGGACCTTGAAGCAAGGGTTTGAAACTTGATCTGCTCACTTTTTAATTTCATAATAATAACTTTTAATCGAGTTATTAAGACTTAAAAATGGCCATTTTCGCATTTTTCAAATTTTTAATCGCATATAACTCGACAACAATCAATTTTAAACAAAAATGGCAAGACACCTTTTTTGCCCAGAATGACACAAGTTATCTAAAAAAAATTGTTCGAAATGAAAAAATTGTTTTTGTGAATTTGTTTCAAAAAAATTTTTTAAACAATTTTTCGACCAATGCACCGCCCGGCACCCTTTGGATATGTTATAAGGACCTCTTTTTGAGTAAGTTTGTGCAAAAAAATCGAATCGGAATAATTTCGCTAGCGGGGGCGACGATACTGCCCGGTCTACTTTTGATGCTGATGGTGATAGAATAGATACTTTTTATATAACAAAAATAAAACTTTTTTTAAACTCTTTAAAAAATTTGTGGCGGGTTTTCCCCGAAAAGTGCGTTATTTTTTGGACATTTTACGTTGAACTAGTCGATTTGGAATTTGACGAATAAGAACCAACTTTTGATTAGCTCCAACTCTGTTTTTATTGTGTGTCCAGACTTCATACATACATCATTTTTTTTACTGTTTTATAAGCTTTATATTTGCTAGGAATAGTTTTTCGATCAAATACTTACTTTTTGATTTATTTGCGAAAAACCATCTAAAAACAAAAGTTACAAGGAATTTAATTAGTTTATCCACTTACGGACTTATTTGGACCTATATTTTTTCACACTCGAGAAGGGGGTGGTACTCATCCCCAGAAAAAAAGCACACACTGGCACTCTGATGTTCATTTCGCGAAATATCGCAGGGTTCGTATTTAAAATTTTTAATTTACTCCTCACCCCTTTCCGTGGGGGTTCGTTTTTGGTATCATTCGATAGACTTTTGAAAAATATTGAACACGCATTTTTTAGTTTTTCGATCTGACGTTCATTTCGCGAAATATTCGCTTTTTTGTGAAACTTTGTGACTCGCCCATCATTTCTTCAGATTTGGGAACACTTAATAATCGGAGGGGGCCAAGTCAGGAGAGTAAGCCGCATGAGAAAGTAATTAGAACCCCAACTCGAATTTTTGCTACTGTCACAACGCTCTTGTGAGTCGATGTATTGTCTTAGGTCTTGAGAACACTTTTTTCTTCTGCTTATGGAGTCGTTTTTCATTCATCACATACCGGAACTCACCACATAAATTTTGAAGACCCTGACATCAAAACTGTATTAAATTATATGTGATTTAAGTAAGTTAATGAAAAGTCAGAATAGATAGAGTAGAACACTTGTCTTATAAAAAAAATTGTAACAAGCAATTGGACATCGTAAGTTCTAATTTTTCACAAAAAGTGACCGGAAGTTGAACCGGCAGTCGATATTTGAACCCTTCGTGTAACTTTTTGTCAGCTGATATGACGGATGAATTTTGTTCACCTACAGATATGGACGAACAGACAGGCATGAAACCGGAAGTATGTATTTGTTCTGGTCTTTCTTAGTCGTGTTGACCAATAGTTTGTACTATTTCGACGAATTTAAAACAGTACTTTCGGTTGCAACTCTGGAACAGGCAGTCCGAGGTCAAACTTCTCACATGTAATATCATATTTTGGTTATAGGCTTTCATTTGACACCTTATTTGTCATTCTTTCTGTCCTACTAATAGACGAGTTGTGTTTATTGACGGACAGACATGGATAATTCTAGGTTTTCACATTTAATGATAAAAACAATAATTATACAATTCAGTTAACCTGACTATATCATTGTGATAATGACTTCTTATCTAAAAGTGACAACGGCAATAATTGCCGTTGTAATAATTATTATTCCATTCACTCACGATAAAATATCGCAAAACCTCCAGATTTTAAAGAACCGCTTGGATTGACATAAAATTTGGCACACACGTAGCTAAAATGCCAAAGAAAAAAGTGAGATTATGCCGATATGTTCTCTTGTCCTGGATGTGACTTTCACCCCTTCTTGGAGGTGAAAAAACATACGTGCAAAATAAGTCCGGAAGTGGATAAACTGACTAATTCTAATTCTAAGCAAATTTTGTTCTATAAAAGTTTTAGGTCAATACTTTTCGAGGTATGTGCGAGTGAATATGTTTATTTTTCATAGAAAAACACGTTTTGGACGGATTTTCGCAAATAACTCAAAAAGTAAGTATGTACATATTTTATCGAAGAAAATATTCCTAGCAATAATATAGCTTATGAAAAAGAGGTGTCAGTATAAGGTCTGTAGACCCAGTAGAAGCAGGGTTGCAGCTAATGAAAAATAGGTTATTATTCGTCAAATACCAAATCGAATATTTCAACGTAAAATAACCAAAAAAATAAAGCACTTTTCGGGAAACACTCATCATAACTCTTTTAAAGTGTTTAAAAAAAATTTTTTTGGTGTTTTTAAAACAGTTTCTAGCGTGAAAAGTAAGCAAGTTACGCTGAAAATAAAATCGTTCCCTTTTTTTTGGCAAAAGAAAGTCATGAAAATTAATTGTTACCGCTTCACACGTTACTTTAGATAAATGTATTGTTTATACAGGGTGTCTCCGAAAATAGTGCGTTCCTTTAAGGTGTGGATATAATACACAATTTAGAACAAAAAGGTGTTGTAACATTTTTTCCTAAAGTTAACCGTTTCAACAAAAATTACGTTGTTCTCCATAAGAGTAAATTTTTATTTTCATAAATTTATATGACCTGGCAACATGGCGTAGAAGAACCTGTGACTGTGAAATTTAATCTAATGGGACCCCTTGTTTATTTACTAATTGAGTATCAATTTGCATATCAAAATGTATTTTCGTTTTTTGGTCAAACGGTTGAATTTAGAATAAAATGTTATAAGACTTTTTTGCTCTACATTGTGCTTTCTATCTATACCTTTAAGGAACGCACTATTTTCGGGGAAACCCTGTATATGATCTGTAAGTTGCATTGGTTCAAAATGCTTATTTTTGAAAGGGGTTTTGTTGAAAGGCCTCGAACGAATCACTAGTCACGAGTATGTATATGCAAATTTTGAACAGCCATATCTTAACCAATTTTTGTCTTCCAGAAAATCAAAAAATTCCAAATATTTAAAAAAGCAACACCTACATTTTTTACTCTTTAAGATATTTGGTATCACTAATAATTTTTAAGTTATTTTGACAAAAGTCTTTCTTTCAAAATTAAAGATTTAAAAAAATTTACTTTAAAACCAAATTTTTCCACAAATAAGCACTTTGAACTGATGAAACTTACAAACACAAACAATACATAAAGTTACTTGTGAAGTGGTAACGATTAATTCCATTTGGGCTGTTAATTAGAGGGAGTTTTTAGAATATTTTTAACCAAAAAAAAGGAACAACTGTATTTTGAGCGTAACCTGCTTACTCTTGCTGCTGGAAACTTAAAAAAAAATAAAAATAAACGTTTTCTTAAACACTTTAAGAAAGTTGTAATAAGTTTTCCCAGAAAAGTGTTTCATTTTTTTTTATTTCACGTTAAAATATTCGATTTGGAATTTGAGATATAAGAGCTTATTTTTCACTATAGTCTGTTTTTAAACAAGAGGAGTCATTCAAATTTCCCGCGCCGTACACCTTGTTTGTAATTGGTACAACCTCAGGCAATTTTACTCATATCAAATTTTATTTATTTTATCAGCAATTTTTGTATTTTCTGCGTTCTTCCTTTTATTTTTAGATTTTTAGTCAAGATTACCGTCAAAGGCCGATATGATCAACCAAAAAAGAAGATTTATCTGATGATATTTCTAGTGACTTTCTTGGGTGTGAATCTGCCATTTAGTTTACCTACTCCTCTTGGTTTTAAAACAAAGCTTAGCAATAACTCTGCTTCTACTGGGTCTACAGACCTGACACATATACCATTTTTTCACTTTTTTATAAGCTATATTTACTATTTGCTAATTTTTTTTTCAATAAAGTACCTACTTTTTGAGTTATTTGCGAAAAACCGTATAAAAACGTTTTTTTTTTGTTGAAAAATGAACATATTCACTCGCAAATATCTCTAAAAGTATTGACTTAGTGAAAAACGCGATAAAATAGAAGTGGCTTAGAATTAGTCAGTTTATCCAATTCCGGACTTATTTGAACGTATTTGTTTTCATACCCTATAACCGACGAAACTCACCTCCAGATCAAAAGCACATATCGGCACAATATCACTTTTTTTCTTTAACATATTAGCTATAGGTACGTGTCCCAAATTTTATGTCAAACCAAGCGTTTCTTCAAAATTCTGACCAAAAACCCTAAGTAAATTAAACGAAAATATAAAATGAATTTTTCAAACAAATATTTTAAGTCGGTATGAGAAATTTTAATTTAACAGATGAAATCAAATAAACACAATTCAACTCGTAAAATATTTAGACCCTTGCTTGGTAATCCAGCTGAACAGGTAAAGAACCTACCTTTTATGTAGTTTATAATCTGAGAGGATGGAATATTTTACCAAAATATTCCATCCTCTAAGTTTACAATAGACCTTTTCTACCTGTCCTCAAAAGATCGGTATTTTTAACTCGTGGCAACGTCGAAAAGCGGCAAAATGATGGGAAATACACATTTTTATGTGGTGGAAGTCAAAATGGTTATGAAGTGTAAAAATTTTTGTATATAATTTAAATTTTTAAAATTAAAATTTTAGAAAACTGAGAACGATACAGGGCGTTAAAAAATGCGCTCAACAAACATACACGAATTAAAATTCGAAAATGATAGTATTTCTTGGTGATGCCAAATGACTGCAACATGAAAAGATGAAATAATGATAGCGGGATGTATATATATATATATATATATATATATATATATATATATATATATATATATGTCTTCATATCAAGGCGAGATCCGTTTGTATCATAAGCTATACAAGATGAGATCCGTTTTGCAAGGCGAGATCCGATTTTGGATCTCACCTTGTATTCACGTGTATATAGTGACATCTCGATGTAACAATGGTTAGGGTACAAGGAAATCGATTTTTGCCTGGACCTCATTTTGCACCCCTTTTGGTGAATTTTATATTGCAGTGGTTCCACTAAATCCGCTGTAGAGGGCAGCGCGCGCGATCCGTTGTGTATATGGTAAATATATATTTTGCAGACAACCCGAGATCCGGTAAATTTGGAAACATCGCAAATGAATTTCACGGTCAGCTCTCTCACTCGGCTTATGTCTAGCTTGAATAAGAATGTTTACATTATTTAAGGGCTCTGTCCAGAAAGGCGATTGTCGAATATCTCGAGATCTAGACGGCATATCGAAAAAACTTTGGAATGCTTTTTGAATGGTTTTTCAAAATCTATATACTTATGCAATAGCAGGGTTCTTATTCTGCCTGCGAAAGCGGTGGGTGTAGCAACTTTGAAATTTCAACTGAAACACTTTATTTTTAATTAAATAGTTGAAATTTAGAATTAAAAATACACAACTTTTGTTTGAATCGATAATAGCTTCTTTAATCCAGTCGGAAGAGCTTCAAAATCGTCGTTTTGATGACATTTTTAGGGTTTAGGGGTACCTCAGATAGTTAGCTTAAAACGTAAGAAATAAATTTGAATAGTTAATGTTTATTGATAAACAAAGCTCCAATTCTATTTTACTTCAACTCATTTTAAGGCTATTTCAATAAACTAATCGGTTCTTTTTTCAGTTTTTTCGTAAAACATGGTAACTTATAGACGAAAATTCTTAAAATCGGCTATTTTTCATTTAAATTGTCAATAAATAATTAAATTGAGAAAAAATTGGTCAGATTTACATAAATTTTGTTATTCCGTCCATATAGAAACTAAAACAATTGTTACGTAGTTACACTGAGTGTCATAAAAACCGTGTATTTTTACTCATTTCTTTGAGCTATTTCACGTAATATCGAGATATAAGTTGTATTTTTTACATAAGTTATATTAACGTTAAACTGACTTAATTTATAGTTTTATAAGCAACAATTAAGTATAGCGAAATTTATAAAACCTTGTTTAAATTGTTTTACATGCTCTATAATGCGGTTATCTTAAATTTTGTTTTGAATGTTTTTCTTCTTACTGGTAGACAAAAAATGGCAAAATGTGCATTTTTGACATCAAATTGTTGATAACCAACATAGTTACTACTCAAAATATTAAAAAAACTAACCGTCGGTATAACAGGTTGTCTGGAAACCAGATGCAGAACAGTACCATAAATGTTTTAGACTTTTTAGCACTTTCTTTAAGTGAAATTTAAAATCATTTACCACCCATGTACACTCATTACGGAATCTGTTAAAAGAATTTCAGCGATTTCAGCCATTTTTTCAAAATTTATTTGGATTTTCTCTAGTAATCCTTCCAAAAGACAATACATAAATGGTGAATACCTTTTACACCAACTTCAAGGAGGGTAATTTATACAGGTACATATCTGGAATTATTATATGGACCGTTCACTCTTGTTAGAGTATAGTTCGCTCAAATATGAGCTCTTTTAATCCATTTCACGCGGTAAATTAGTCCGCTTTTCCTTTAGGTCTTAGTTCATAGGTTGTGATGTTTTTTTGCCCTCTCTACTATCTTCTTCCACTCTCTCCGGTCCTGAATCTTTTCTCTCCAGTTTGCAATTTCCATCTTTGATATATCGTCTAGCAGTTGATCTTCCCATCTAATTTTTGGTCTTCCTCTTGGTCTATTTTTTACTGGTTTCCAGTTCATTATCTTCCTGATTAGTTCTTCTACCCCTCTTCTTTGTGTGTGCCCAAACCATCTGAGGCTTTGTGCTTTAATGAATTTTACTATATCTTCTCCTTTATTTATATTTATTATTTCATGGTTCATCAGCTTTCAATATTCCCCTGTTTCTGTCTTTACTGGGCCATGTATCCTTATAATTTTTCTCTCAATTATTTTTAACTTTTCTTCGTCTTTTTTCGTAAGGCACATTACTTCTGCTCCATAGGCTATCACTGATCTGATTGCTGTTGTGTATATTTTTGATTTTGTTTTTTTTGCTCAGGTTTTTGTCCTTGAGTAGTTGGTGATATTTCCAATATACTCTATTACCTGCTTTAATTCTGTCGTTTATCTCTATACTCCTTCCGTTTTTGCCGTCCACCATCAGCCCCAGGTATTTGAAGCAATCTACTCTCTGGAATGTATTTTCACCTATCTTTATTTCTGCTATTCTGTTTACATTGTCTCGTGTGCTTATAAGATATTTTGTTTTATTCTGATTGATTATTAGTCCTCTCGTCTTTGCTTCTCTTACCAGGGTTAAAAGTGCCTCTTCTAGTCTTTGTTTATCTCGTGCTACCAGTCCCAGTTCATCTGCATATCCTATGATCTGTGTTGAGCTTTGAATAATTGCCTTTTTCAGCCCTGTGTCCCCAATTACTCCTTCTAGAGCGATATTAAATAGTGTCGTTTGTCGTTGACAGACTGTCTCCTTGTGTTACTTCAAGTTCTATTTTGATGTCATTTGTATCGCCCTCATTTGTTTTAACTTTTGCTGTTGAGTCTTTTATTGTCATTCTAGTTAGTCTTATTAATTTTGCCGGTATCTCCATTTTTTTCATTTCTTTTAATAATTGTTGTCTGTATATGCTGTTGAAGGCCTGTTGGAAGTCGATGAATAGTATGTGTAATTCTATGTCATGTTCATAGCTTTTTTCAATTGTTTGTGTCAGTACGTGTATTGCATCTATTGTTGATCTTCCTTTGATCTATTGTTCTAAAACCCTGTTGATATGGTCCTATAATTTTTTCTGTGTATTGATTTAGTCGGTTTCTTATAATTGTGGTCAATATCTTATACGTTGTATTTAGTAGCATAATTGGTCTGTAGTTGCAGCACTTAGTTGGATCTCCTTTCTTAAAGATTGGTGCGATGTGTCCGTTTTTCCATTCTATGGGCATGCTTTCGTCCTTCCAAATTGTAACCATTAACTTGTGCATTCGCTTCGTGAGCTCCTCTCCGCCGTTGATAATCAGTTCGTTGTTGATTTCATCTGGCCCTGGCGTTTTGTTTACTTTTAGTTGTTTTAATACCTCCATGAATTCCTAATAAGTAGGTGCGACTTCCTCTTCATCTCTGTTATCTCTTATATCCTCATCCTCTGAATATGCCTTATTGTCGTTTTTGTATAGGTCCGTGAAATGTTTTTCCCAATTTTTTTTGTTTATTTTTGTGACAGATTTTTTGGTACTGTGTTGTTGTTTTATCTATTCGAACAATTTCTTGTTGTCTTTATTATTCGTTTCTAATTCTTGCATTTGTTCAGAGATCCATGTGTTCTTCTTTCTTCTATAGAGTTTCAATGCTTCTTGTTTTTCTTTTCTATATTGGTCCAGTTGTTCCTGTTCGGCACTTTGTAGCCATTTGTTTCTTGCGAGATGCTTCAGTTGACTTTTTTGGTGACATTCCTCATCAAACCATTCTTTCGATTCTTTGTTTTTTTTGGAATCCTATTATTTGTTCTGCTGTCTCTATTATGCTGTTCTTTATGTTTTTCCATTCTCCTTCTATTTCTATGTGCTCGTACTGACCCAATTTCTGTTCCAGTTGTTCTGTATATTGTTGCTTTGTTTCTTGCGTTTTCAGATTGGCTATATTCCATTTCTTCCTTTTTCCTTTCTTATGATTATTTGCTTTGATTATTTTCATCTTAAGTTTTGCTATCAACAATATGTGGTCAGTGCCTCCATTTGCCCCTCTATATGACCTTACGTCTTGTACTATTTGTGTCCATTTTTTCGAAATTATAGTATGATTTATTTGGTTTCCATCCATTCTTCCTGGTATCATCCATGTTATTTTGTTTTCTTTTTTATGTTTATGCCCAGTACTAACTATATATGTATTTGTTGCTGCTGCTAGGTTGCAGATTTCTCCTCCATTATCATTCGTAGTTTCATGAATGGTTTCTTTGCCAGCTACATTACGATTATAGTCCTCCTTTCCGATCTTTGCATTGAAATCACCCAATATTATTAATATGTCATTCCTCGGAATATTTTTACAGGTTTCTTCCAGGATGTCTTAGAATTCTGTTTTATCTTCTTGGTTTGCTTCTTCGGTGGGTGCATAGCAATTGACTATCGAGATGTGGGCTTGTTTATTTTCTTATGAAGATATCCTTTCATTAACTGCTTTGAATTTTATCAGTTTTTTCCTCATTTTTTTGTTCACCATAAATGCCGTACCATTCGTTCCCTGTTTGTTTTCTCCCGAATAATACATGCTAAAGTTTTTCTTCTCAATTTTTCCTTCTTTCTTCCATCGTATTTCCTGTACGGCTAGGATTTCTAGTTGGTATTTTTTCATTTCAAGAGCTATTTATTGCATCTTACCTGCTGCCAGCATGGTTCTAATATTCCAAGAGCCCATTCTAATGGGTTTTGTTCTTTTCTTCTTATTGAGATTCTTTCTTTATTTTGTGTGCGTTATTTTGTTTTCGTTAACCGTTTGCATTTCCGAGTCTTTTTTTGCCATGTCAATATCATATTTCAGCCGCTGTTCTTCGTTTATTAGTTTTTTGAATTTTCTCTCAGCTGTTCTCTCTCTCTTCGTCCCATATCTAGATTTTGCCATTCACTATTAATTTCTTGTAGCCGATTTTCGTTTGCTTACCTTTGCTTCTTTCGTCCTTTGCTATTTTAGTTATTTCCTTTTGTATTTCTTTTTCTTTCGATGTCCAATCGTTGTTTATATAGATACGATCTTTATGCTGTTTTAGTTTACGTTTCTTGTTTAGGATTTCCATTTTATCCGTGAGGGCTTCTGTTTCTATTGCGCATACTGTTTCTCCTATTTTTTTTGCACTTCTTAGTTTTATTTGTATTTGCAACTCTTGGGCTCTGAAATTTTCCATTTCTTCTTTTAATTTCTTATAATCATTTGTTTCTACTTTCAACCCAGTTACGATCAAGCTTTTCTTTTTGCTAAATTTCTCCAGTTGCTCCATTCATTCATGTAGCTGTTTTACTTCTTTTTTTAGTTTTTGTTTCTCTGCTTTTACACCCATTAACTCTTTATTGGTTTGTTGTTATTCTTTCCTTATTGGTTTTATTTCCTGAAGCATTTCATCGTTTTTATTCATTAGCTCTTTCATTATTGTAATCATAACATTTTCCATGTCTTCCTTGTTTTCGTTGCCTGCTTTGCTTGGTGACCGTTTTTTAATTTTACTTCTATTAAAACAATCATCCAAGTTTTCTCTGTTGCGTTTCGTTTCATCATCGGTTTCACTTCCTGTAACATTTTTTCCATTTTCTAGGAGTGTAGCGCTAAATACCTGGAATACCGATATTAGATTATCAACAATACTTAAAAAATGAAAGTTACCAATTCACCGGTAGTTATATATATATATATAATCGGTTTATAACGTTCTACGACGTCTTCCGATTCCCAATCGCCATTGCTCTCGATCGTAGCACATGTCTTCGTTCAAGCCTCTTTCTCCGATTTCCCTATGGATTCCTTCTATCCAGCTTTTCCTAGGTCTTCCTCTCTTCCGCCGTCCTTTTGGTGCCCATCGTAGCACTTGCTTGGGTAATCTGTCTTCTTCCATACGTTGTACGTGGCCAAACCATCTTAGTTGCTTTGTTTTTATATCGTCCATTATTGTATGCTTTACATCCATTATCTCCAATATTCTTGTATTTAAAAACGCACACCGGTAGTTAATGCGTTATTTAAAAATTACTTGCGCACCAGAGTTGCCAGTTGGTCTGTAATTAGGATGGGGATTAAAATAGATACGAATTCACCGGGACCCGGAAATATGCACACCCTGATATTCTAGTTGCGTAAGCTCGTCCGATTGCATGACGTTAACAACAGAGTAAAGCATAGTCCCGTCTATGCGTTCGTAATACGAACGCGAATGAAATTTGAGAATAGTACAAATGAATGAATTGTGACTAAAAGAAACTAAGTGATTTTTATAGTTTAGAGGAAAATTATTAAACTATTTACTTTTATTTAAATTGATTTTCAGTTATTTGTAAAGTTTCCAGTTTCTTGATTATATTGGTATCCGGAAAATAAAAATATTCATATAATCGATATCTACTAAAATTATTATATTTCGTTAGTTGGCAAAAATTGATTAGTGGCCTACACATTAGTAAATATAATTTTTACCAAGGGGAAGAAAAGCCCCAAAATAAAACCATAAATTTAATGGATTGATAAAAAAACAAAATTTTTTACTTTTTAAATAATGTATTTCATCAGATTTAAGTAAGAGGCTTGGAAAAGACAAAAATAAGTTTTACAGTTTTCATGCCATGCACTTTATTTAAATTTTGTGCATGTGAAATAGACGTACATACAGCAACTATGTAGCAGTTTTCATAATTTTTCTTTTACGCAATGTCAGGTTGTTAAGAGACTTGTTTAAAAAACTTCTTTAATTCGGAAGTACATCCGAGACCTAAAAAATAACTTGTTCGCTTTGTTAGAACAGTCTACAGTTACACTTTTGGACATAATGTCTGTTTTGGAAAAATTGTCTCCAGTTACTTAATATATGACAAGAGAGTGTCTGATGGTTTACATAAACCACACTTACTCAAATGATCAACCCACGTGTACGTTGAAACATCTTCGGATTGAATACTGGAGTCCTTCAATTTATGGCAGATATAACCAGCCAAAGTCTCCAAACCATCATACCTGAGGTCACTAATGTTTTTTCATTCTAACTCTCATTGAAAACTTGAAAATCCACAACTGTTTCGTTGTTAGAATCCAGCCTTTGGATCAATTGTCCAGAAATTGGTAAATCTGGAATGTCGTCTGTTTAAACATTCGAAAATTCGTTCCGTTGTCTCTCCTACCCGTATATAACTTTTATAAAATAAAATAAAGCTTTTTGTTAACACTTTAAAAAAATTTTAATGGGTTTTCCCCGAAAAGAGCTTCAATTTTTGGTACTATGTATCACGTTAAAATATTTGATTTGGAATTTGAAGGATAAGATCGTCTTTTTTATGAGCTACAAATTTACTTTTACTGGTTCTATAGACTAAGAATATACCATTTTTTCGTTTTTTTTTATATGCTACATTTTTTCCAAGAATTAGACCTACTACTAAATTAACCTAGTACCTAAGTTAAAAAAACTCTATAGAACAAAAGTTGCTTAAACTTAGTCAGATCTGTTTCCGGACTTATTTTAAACGTATATTTTTTCACCCTCCAAGTAAAAGCAATCAACGGCACAAATTCAACTTTGAAGTGGGGGATGGGTAGAATCTAAATCCAAATTTTCATGCAATTAGGAGTTGACCCTGAAAATTATGTGTGTTTCTTTTTATCTTTTAAATCATTTTACTTAAAATCATTTTTTAACTATCAAATAATAATTACATATTGAGTTATTTTATTTTTTAAACTTTAATAATATTTATAAAAAATTTTACTTTCTTGTAATGTATTTTTAAAACAAGCAATCATTTAAATAATTACTTTGTAACAATTTGTATTATTTAAGAATATAATAATTACATTTTGGTTTCGTAGTAAGTGTTTTTTAAGAATATTAATGTATAGTTTTAAAATATTGTATTGCAAATAATTATCATTATTAAATGGTTATTATTTGTCAAGTATTCTTTTTCTTTTTTCACACCCTTATGTATGTAATAAAACTAAGGGACTTTCTGAAAGGTCAATCGTAGACTTTAAAGACACAAAAGAAGCGATACTTAAAAGTTACGCCCATTATATATCTTTATATCGTGGGAAATATACAATACAACACGAGCTCCAACCGCTCGACTAATACTCTTTAGAGCTGGCATCAGTGTGTGATCTCGCGTTGAACGGTAAATATCTAAAATTTCGTATATAAGTCCTCCCCCTTACTTTTCAGCGACGGATCTCGTTTCGCTGTAAATTTATCAGAAAAATTTAAGTACAAAAATCTTTTCCCCTCTAAGTGTGCCATGATTAATATGTTAATTATAAAGATACTTATGAACAATATACTCCAATAATTAATTTCCTATTGGTGGATCTCGGGTTGTCCTCGATTTAGTCGGATCTCGCCTTGATATGAAGACGTATATATATATATATATATATATATAAATAATAATTTTAATAATTAATTAATAACATATTTATATTCCATGTATAACATAAAAAACCTGCCCGCCGCCATATTGTCGTCCCCACATGTGTCAAATCAAGTGGTCCCATTTAGTGAACACATTACATCACTGGGTACGAGGTACCTGATGCCCGGTGTCTTCGTCGTCTCATGGAGTTTTATGGAAATTCGTTATAAAATTCAACATCAGTAACAGTAACAATAAGTTATTTTACTTAAAGAGCATAAATGATTAAAATAAACTAAAATAAATTTGAATTTTTTTTTAGATTTGATAATAATTTTTTAGATATAAAGATAGGAGAACCTTGAGTATGTGACTAAAGTTCTCAGTAACATTAAAAACCCCGGAATAACAAGTTTTAACAAATTTTAATATGAATTTTCATAAAATTCCTGAAGTCCACGTATATACCGGGCATCAAGTACCTCGTATATCATATTTGATGCAACATTCGTGTTCAGCGACTTCAAAAACCCCGATATAATAAATTTCAACTATTTTAATAACGAATTATCATAAAACTCCACTAGATTACGTATATACCGTGTACCAGGTACGTCGTACAGCATCGTTGAAGCAATATTCGTATTCAGCGGCCTCAAAAACTTCGACATGACAAGTTTCAAAGATTTTTCATAATGAATTTCCATAAAACTCCAAGAGACGACGTACATAGCGGAATACCGGGCACCAGGTACCTCCTGCAGCTTCACCGAACCGATATTCCTGTTCAGAGACCTCAAAAACTTTTGAATATGAAAATTGAAATCATTTTCATAATTATTTTCCGCGTTGTGAATTTTTATTTTTTTAACAATTTGAGATACACTTTAGAAAATTCATTTTCCGCCTACAAAACTGCAATTTTCATTTCTACCTCATGCAAAGTGGTCAACAATTTTTTTGAAGCTCTCTCAAATCCAATACAAAAGGTTTCATAGCCATTCTTCTTACTTTAAAGAAGGTAGAGGTTTAGGTTTTGCCTATTTTAATGCTTTATTTATTTTCTCCCTTATTTATGTTTCCATGTATGTTTCCATACAGTCTCCCATAGACGATATAATGCTAATTCCTCGATAGTTTTGTAGTTTTTTATTTCTTATATTGATGTTATATATGCTTGAGTCCATTCTACCGGCAAGTCTTCTCTATTCAGTGCTCTCTCAAATATTTTACGTATTATGTGGAATAGCTTTACCGATCTATGTTTCGGATACAGAGAAACTCATATACAATACGAATACAATAAATAACATTATCACGGTAGTAATATTGTTGATAAGCAGGTAATTATTTATTGTATACCCGGTGTACTAATCAAACTGTGTTTTTTCTCAAAGTTCGCATCACTCTCTGGAATATTCTGGCATCTATAAAATACTAAAATGAAAACCCAACTACAGCTTCATGTATTCTAAACATTCTGTTTTGTGATTCATTTATTTATTTTGGATAATAAAAAAGTTAGGGACTTTAACAAATAGCCATGTTTTTTATCAATATAGGGTGTTTTAAAATAAGTATTAAAAACTTTAAGGGGTAATTTTGCATGAAAAATAATAACAGTTTGCTTTATAAACCTACGTCCGCAAATGCTTCGTTTCAGAGATAGGGGGTGTTGAAATTTTTCTGACAAACTGAAAATTTTGTTGCTTTAAAACCGGTTGAGATATGCAAATGGAGTTTAGTAGGTTTTAAGAGGAAGTTATTGCACATTTTTTAACATACAATTAAGACTTTTGACATAAAATTAAGATTTTTAGCACTGGCGCGCATACGGGTAATTTGAGCCGTCATATTACCCGTTTGCGCGCCAATAATGAATATTAAATTCTTAATTGTATGTCAAAAATGTGCAATGCCTAGCTATTAAAACCCACCAAATTTCATGTGCATATCTCAACCGGTTTTAAAGCAATAGCAATAAATCAATCGTCAGTTTGTCAGAAAAATTTTAACACCGCCTATTTCGGAAACGAAGCATTTGCGGACATACGTTTATAACGCAACCTGTCATTATTTTTCATGTAAAATTACCCCTTAAAGTTTACCATACTTATTTTAAAACACCCTGTATTGATGAAAAACATGGCTAGTTGTTAAAGCCCCTAACTTTTTTATTATCCAAAATAAACGAATGAATAAAAAAAGACAAAGTTTAGAAAACATAAAGCTATAGTCGGGTTTTAATTTTAGTATTTTATAGATGCCAGAATATTCCACAGGGTGACGCAAACTTTGAGGAAAAAACACAGTTGGATTCATATACCCGGTATACAATTAAAAATTACCTGTTTAGCAACAATACTTGTTACAGTGATATTGTTACAGAATAAGACATAAGATATTGAAAAAATCACTTAAATAGGACAACACGTTTAGTAAATACGAGACATCAAAAATGACCCATTTTTAAAGTGGGCGGTTAATTTTGGCCCAGAGTGTACAAAAATCCTATACAAATAAAGTAAACAGCAGTAACACGAATTTAGCAATTGGTACACACTTCTAACAAAGCATTAAATTTTTCGACATATATTTATTAACTACGTCACCCACGACAAACATTCCCCACATGCAATCGCAAAAAGCAGTAGTTTACTTAACCTGATTTTCCTGATTTATCTGTTGACCAACTTTCAAAGGTTGTTAGCCTGTTTATGTTTACTGCGTTAAAAGAAAACTTATCGCACATCTTCAGCTACGTCTCATGTTTACCTTGAGTCATAACTTTAAAATATTGTGCAGATCAAGTTTTCGCAAGAACAACAAGTTTTCCTATAAGGAATCTACTTCGTTTTTCTTTATTCGCCGTGATACTTAAAAGTTTTGTAGTGGTCTAATATCATTTAAAAATAATTCAAGGTTCGGCGATGTTGTTAACTTAAGAAGGGATGTAGTTCGGAGTATGTAAAGGGACCATTTTTATATTGGTTTTAAATGATTAGGTTCTGAAACTCGACTTGTGGTATGTTTCAAGTTAAATGTTATTTGGTATATAGCCCGATAAAGGAACACAGAACTTTACGAAAACCTCCAAAAAAATAAACGAAGGATGAAAATTTGGGAACAGGTAGTTGAAATTGTCTACTAAATAAGAAAAAGTTTACAGTTCTACATCCCCTTCATTTTACAAAAATGGAGGGGAATACCCCCTTCTCGTGGGTGAAAATATTCTTTCAAAATAAGTCTGGAATTGGATAAAATTACCAATTCTAAGCAACTTTTGTTCCATAGCGTTTTTTCACTAAGTCAGTACTTTTCGAGTTATTTGCGAGTGAAAATGTTCAATTTTAACAAAAAAAAAACATGCTTTTGGACGGTTTTCGCAATAAACTGAAACAGGATGTATTTTATCGAAAAACATAATATTCTTAGCGAAAATATAGCTTATAAAAAAGTGAAAAAATGGTGTATGCATGAAGACTGTTGACCCAGTTGAAGCAGAGTTGTAGCTAATGAGAAGTAGCTTCTTCTTCGTCAAATTTCAAATCGAATATTTCAACGTGAAATAACCAAAAAACGGAGCATTTTTCGGGAAAAACTCATTAACACTTTTGAAAGTGTATAAGAAAAAAGTTTACTTTTGTTTTTTAAAAAACTTATAACATTAAAAGTAAGTGAGTTACGCTCAAAATATCGTTGGTCGCTTTTATTTTTTGGTAAAATATCACGAAAATCATTCCCTAATTAGCATCCCAAATAAAATGAATCGTTACCGCTTCACCAGTTACTACTTTGCTTATGTGTTCTTTATACAGTATGGTGCAAATATCTGGAATAAATTCGATATTTCGTAAATCGGCGACTTTAAGGAAAAATCTCGAAACAGGTAGATTTTTATTTTTAAATTACGATATTTTGGCATATATTTCATACGAGTGACGTCATCCATATGGACGTGATGACGTAATCGATGATTTTTTTTTAAATAAAACTAGGGGTCGTGTGATAACTCATTTGAAAGGGTATTCAATTTTGTATTCAGTAATATAAATATTAACACAATTGTTTATACACAGTGTGCAAGAATTTTTTTTTAATTAAATTAATTGACAAAAAAGAAGAATGTATGTAATTTATTTAATTCAAAATACACTTTACTATTGTCAGAAAACAAAAAAAAATAAATGTTTACTTGACAATAATTGTGTTTCGCTTAAATTCAATGTTAAAACCAGCTCCACCTGCCTCTTGGAAGTTTGAACATTTAATTTAAGCGAAAGACAATGCTTATTTGTCAAATAAACATTTTTTTCTGTATTCTGACAACAATAAAATGTATTTTAAATTAAATAAATTACATACGTTCTTCTTTTTTTGTCAATTAATTTAATTGAAATTTTTTTTGAAACTGTGTATAAACAATTATATAAATATTTATATTACTGAATACATAATTGAATACCCTTTCAAATGAGCTATCACACGACCCCTAGTCTCATTAAAAAAATCATCGATTACGTCATAACGTCCATATGGATGACGTCACTCGTATTGAAATGTATGCCGAAATATCGTAATTTAAAAATACAAATCAACCTGTTTCGGGATTTTTCCTTAAAGTCGCCAGTTTACGAAATATCGAATTTATTCCAGACATTTGCACCATACTGTATGATCTCTAAGTTTCATCGGTTCGAAGTGCTTGTTTTTGAAAAGGCTGTAGTTAAAATGGATTGGACGAGTCACTAATCACGAGTGTATGCAATTTTTGAACAGTCAGTCATAGCATAACCAATTTTTGTCTACCAGGAAAACAAAAAATCCAAAATATTCAAAAAAGCCAAACGTGCATTTTATTACTCTTTAAAATTTTTGCTATTACTAATAATTTTAAGTTAATTTAAAAAAAATGGAATTTTTTCAAAATTAGAAAACATTTTTTATTTTAAAACCCACTTTTTTCAAAAACGAACACTTTGAACCAATGAAACTTACATATTTTATATAAAGAATACATAAGCAAAGTAACTTGTGAAGCGGAAACGAATCGTTTTATTTGGGATGATAATTAGTGGGTGATTTTCGTTATTTTTTTACCAAAAAATAAAAGCGACCAACGATATTTTGAGCGTAGCTCACTTACTTTTAATGTTAGAAGTTTTTTTAAAAACAAAAATAAACCTTTTTTAAACACTTTAAAAAAGTTATAACGAGTTTTCCCAGGAAAGTCTTCCGTTTTTTGGTTATTTCACGTTGAAATATTCGATTTGGAATTGGAAAAAGAACCTACCTTTTATTAGCTAGAACTCCGCTTCTTCTGGATATACAGACTTCATGCATACACCATTTTTTTCACTTTTTTATAGGCTATATTTTTTCTACGAATATTTTTTCGATAAAATATTTATTTTTTAATTTATTTTCAAAATACCGTCCAAAAACATGTTTTTTTTTCTCAAAAATGAACATATGTTCACTCGCCAAAACTCGAAACGTATTGACTTAGTGAAAAAACTCTTTAGGACAAAAGTTGCTTAGAATAAGCCATTTGATCCAATTCCGGACTTATTTTGAATGTACCTATATAGACCAGTAAGGATCTGTTTTTAGGTGGATGTGAGAGGTGGCATTCAGATTTTTGCGGATAAAGTTAGGTGATAGCTTCGTTCATATTAATTGATTTATGTTCCTTCTCAAATATGCCCGGAACATTAATAAAAAAAATAAAATATTTAAAAATTTCAAAAATTTTCGTTTTTTTTTTTAATTTTTTTGCTTATAACTTTAAAATGATTCATTTTGTAACAAAGTCGTATAGGAATAACACAAAGATAATTATATTTTCTATCAGATGCGATTAGTTAAAAATGTCTTAATTTATCACATCACCCTTGCTGCAAAATAGCAATAAATATAAAATAAGGGGGCAAAACAAGCCTGTCGTTATTCAATGATTTTCCATCACTTAGGATATACTTGGAACCTTCCTAATTCGCTTAGAAAATTTTTGTAATGTGCTAAAACCGTACACCAAATTTCATTAAAATTGACTTACTAGATTTTGAATAATAATTTTGCAATCTAAACTTTTTTTACAAAATTAAAATTTTTTAAAATCTTGCACAACAAAAACTAGAACATACAAATATTTGTCAATTTTTTTACATATAAAGAAGCACTCTGCAGAATGCACTTTACAGAATTGAAATCGGATTGTTTAAGCAGCCTCAGCAATGTTTTAAAATTATAAACAATTTTTTGGCTTATAAACAAATTAGTCCTGTGGCCAGGAGGGTGTGCTATGGGCTCCTTTATTTAGATGGACTTACCCAAGATTTTAATGTATTTTTTGACCCGTAGAACACGATTTTTTTGGGTAACAGTGGATCCGGATGTCGATAAGATTGGTATAAACAAAGAACTTGAGGAATTACATAACATCGATTTTTCGCAAAATAAAATATTTTTTTGTATTTCTTGGGTAATTCTAAGCAAAAAATGTTCTTACAAGTTTTTCGTAGGATGCATAGTTTTCGAGATAAACGCGGTGGAACTTTCAAAAAATCGAGAAATTGCAATTTTTGAACGCGAATAACGTTTAGCAGAAACTGCAGTAATACATCATCATCATCATCATCATCATCATCATCATCATTATCGTCTAACCGCTATTGTCCACTGCTGAACATAGGCCTCTTTTAAGTTTCTCCATGTCTCCCTATCTTGAGCTACCACTATTTAGTTCCCAGAAGTACTATATAATAGTTTATTTACTTTTTTGGTTTACTCTATGTGAATGAATTAAAATATTTTTTTAGCTTTACTAGCGAAAAGTTCTGAAATCACATTTTCTATATTTATGTTTTGTGTTGCTTCATGTTCGATAGTTAATCATCATCATCCAGCCTCAAAAGTCCACTGCTGAACATAGGCCTCCTCCCCTCGTTTCCACCCCCATCTATCCTGCTCCTCTCTGATCCAGGTTTTTTTTTAGCTTTCTTAAGTCGTCAGTCCATCTTGTAGGCGGTCGACCGACGCTTCTCTTGTCTTCTCTTGACCTCCATTCCAGTAACCTCTTCGTTCATCGCCCATCTGTCGTTCTGGCTATGTGTCCTGCCCATCTCCACTTCAACCTGGCTATCCTTTCGATGACGTCAGTCACATTTGTTCTTCTCCTGATTTCTTCGTTTTTGATTTTGTCTCAGATTGTTATTCCTAACATTGACCGCTCCATTCTCCTAACATATATATCGCTCCGTTCGATAGTTAATAAACCGAGGTTATTTAGCCTTGTTGACGTCATTGTTTCTCGCAAGTAATTCTTGATTGATTTTAGCTTCCCAAAACTTCTCTCACGAAGCAACCAATGCAAAAATGGTCATAAACAATTTTAAGGCGACCAAGTTTGGGAGAGATTCCATAAAATCCCATTCCACAATGAATTTTAAAAAGTCTACAGCTAACCATTTAGATGCTGTAATATTGGCCGCTTGTAAAAGTCTTCTGAGCCTTGGTATTTCTAGCAGGAGGTCTTCTTCTGATACCTCTTCATGGTAAAAGTCACAAAATGTTGAAACAGCTAATTTCAACTGTTCACTGTTCGTGGAAAAGCAAAGTGTGTGTCTGCACAGCCTCGAACAATGAAGCCATATGAATGGACTGATCTGGTTTCTGATAATATTATCTTTTTGAAGTTCGACTCGAAGTGTAAGTCCTATATAGGTAGCTCACTCACCATTCATTCGTTTTCTACGTCGAATTAGTTTTTAGGTGGAAATGTCGTCCTCATATTTTGTCGTTGCAAAATCTATGTATTACTTTATTTTATAATATGATTACGTTTTTCTTCAATATAAAGACGAAGTGCCCCTATTTTAATCGCTGATTGATCAATGCCTTTAATTATACAAAGCGGGCATAAGGTTATGTGCAGCACCTCTGGTGTATAAATTTTCTTGTTGATGGGAGAATTTGCAAATTGAAGAAACAACACTATAAAAATGTTCTGCCATTACTTGAACTGCAGCCAGTATAGTGCGCAGTGACTGAGAACTCCAACGCGTTGTGGAAAGTCGCTTAACAGATGTTTTGCTGTGTTTAATAAGCACTTCCTAGCAGCTAATGGAAACACATAAAAAAACTTAAAAATTGCTTCTTCAGTTCTGGAAAATGTTACACATGATATGTTTTGTGCAAAAGAATGCTGGCCACATAAATTAATTAAATGATCAATAGATCCGAGGAAAATTGCCTTTTTGATTGTTGCTTTAATAATAGCTTGTATTCCTCCATGTTCGCCGCTCATAACAGCTGCATTATCATGTCCCTGTGAATGGTACTTCATAATATTTCTACACCATCAATTTCAAGCTTCTTGGGAATTTTATTACTTAGATTAACTGTTTTTTTCCTTTTAACGGAAAAAAATCCAAGAAATGCTTCTTTGACCCCGACTTCTCTCGGTTTCGTCACAGTATAAAGAGGAACAGTAAAATTTCTTCTATGGAGGCACTTTGATCTCAAGAAGTACCACCGGCAGTTAACCTGTACGTTTCTACGCGACCAGCAATGCGAGAGTGGTACTCTAGCGATCTAGCGACTGGGAACCTTGCGCGGTCGCCATGCGCCTTTTTTACTTCTTACTTCTTTACTTCTTTTTACGATTTTACTTCCAAGTTCTAGTGTACCTATTTATACTGTGGTTTCGTGTGTTCACAAAATAATATCGAACTTTAGATTGATACGTGAGTAAAGTCACAAAGTAATGATTTATTCTTGTGTGATCGGGTCTCTCGGGTGTCACCCCTGCAGGGGTGACACACGGGGCAAACTGCCCCCCCCGCCCCACCCTAGCTAAGCCACTGTTAATAAGGGCGATTAACAATTGAGATATTTTAACGCGTGAGTGGCGCTAGCGCGTTGACGTTCGAGATTGTTAATCGCCGTTTTAATTCACGAGTTCGTTACAAAACTTTTCCGTCGACCGTACTTTTCAGAAATAAAGATATATCCATCTTTTGATTTTTCAAACACACAGAATTTTAAACAATAAAGGAAATAATGACATACAATGACAGATAGTACTAACAGCGGCTACTTGATTTTAAATATTTTAGTGGGAATATAAATAGGTATATGTTTGGTTGCCTACACCACAGGTCACTGCCAATCACAGAGCGTTTAATTAATTTATGCAAGCAATATATGTTGTGTTGCCTATAATGAAATCGTTTATTAATAGAAAATCATTCATTAATAGGGGTCATCAATCAATGATTTTGAGGGTGTTAAAATTGATTATAAATGGACGGTCGACGGAAATATAATATTAATCTATATTAAGTTATTAATTTAATAATGCACCAAAAAACTGCTAACATTCCTTATTTTTGTCCAGTGGCGTGCGGACAATCCTGGTCCTTCCCCTGGATACAAATTCTTAAAAAAATTATATAGACTGTTCTTTCTGGTTATTGTTCTGAATCGATAGTCTAGTCGATAGTACTCAGTTTTTGCTACCACATGGCGTGGTATAGAAAAGCCAAAATTCATGAAAAAGTGACATTCCTTGTTTTTTCTCTGTACTCCTCACATAATATCTTACAACAATCTAGTAACAATAAATTTTACAACCTCTTTATTTTGGCGCATCATGGACGGCTAATGGCACCATTTACAGGCAGGGTGAGAAAGGAGGAAGTTTTAAGAAGAGCAAGTACTTAGAGAGAATTGGTGAACTTGATCAAGGCACGAAAAATTGGATACCTGGGCCGTTTGATTCTATAGAGTTAGAAAAAGCACTGGAAGCCCTACAGCAAAGCCGAATAGGCTACAGGAACACGTCACTATATAGAACAAATGGACAAACTATATAGGGTGAGGCAGATAACTGGCCTATTAGAAATATCTCGAGAACCACAGGCAACAGAATAATGAAAATTGGAATAAAGGGGTTTTGAGGGATAATCTATTAAATGAAAATATTTTCATCTCTTTGCAACTTCCGATTATACCGGAAGTTGCTTATAACTTGGTTTTTTAAATTGGACACCGTGTATATTTTTACATTTTTGGATTCTCCTCAATATCTTCTTTCTTAAAATATGAGATTTTGTAATATTATATAGGGTATTTTAAAAGATATTTACGTTTTTTTATTAATTTCGTAGCAACATTCACGCCCTGTAGAATTGTAATAGTTTGACATTAAAGCTCTGCTTACGTTCAAGTGATTTTTAATATAGGCTATTATTGTTAAGAATCATTAGTATAGCTAATTTTGAAATTTTAGTATACAGGGTTGGTCGAAACTCGGAATAAATATTTTCTGAGTTTTCTTAAATAGAACATCCTGTATTTTAGTATTGTAATGAAATGATATTTCATAGTACTTTTTTATTTTATAAGTATTCCCTATACCTAACTGCTTTAATTTGTGAGCTTTTGGTGATTCAAGCTAAACATTAATTGCAACAAACAATAAGTAAAAGTTTATTACGTTGGCCGTGAAAATATGCAATTACAAATAATTTTTCATAAATAAATACATTTTTATTATTTATTAAATTAACAATGCACCTAGTCTTAAGACTAACCAGAATTTTACATTTAACTTAATCTACTACTGTACTGTCCTAGGTATTCCCAACGGTTCACCTTAGAATTTAATAATTATTGTTGCACACATCCCTGTTGTGGCTAGGTTCACTGTCCGAATTTAAACTGACACTGACATTTTTATAGATTTATCACTATCACACAAGTTCAAAAGGTTTGGTGCGTTTGAGCCTGCGGACTAGGTTTTGATTATCTAAAAGTTCTAACACTTCCCTGTTTGTATGGTTGTGGAGTCGTTTTTCGTGACCCTTGGCAATCTTCTTTATTTCTTCTTTGATTGTTGCTATACGAAGTTCCCGATGTAGGTCTTTGTTGCGGATATACCATGGAGCGTTGACTATGTTTCTTAGTATTCGGTTTTGGACTCTTTGAAGGCAAGCATAGTTACTCTCACTAGTACAGCCCCATAACTGTAAACCATAGGACCATACTGGTTGGAGCATTTGTTTGTAAACTAATACTTTGTTTTTGATTGTAAGTTGTGAGCTTCTACCTAATAACCAATATAACTTCTTGTACTTCAGTTTCAGTTTCAGTTTTAGGGTTGGTCGAAACTAGGAATGAATATTTTCTGAGTTTTCTTAAATAGAACATCATGTATTTTAGTATTGTAATGAAATGATATTTCATAGTATTTTTTTATTTTATAAGTATTCCCTATACCTAACTGCTTTAATTTTTGAGTTATTGGTGATTCAAACTAAACATTAATTGCAACAAACAATACGTAAAATTTTATTAGGTTGGCCGTGAAAATATGCAATTATAAGTAATTTTTCATAAATAAATAAATATAAATACCTACTGATCCTTAAAATTACCAATAACGGTTTAGCTATCAAAATACCTACGTAGTTAAGATTGTTGGTGCGACTAACAATTAAGCACAAATTAAAGCAGTTAGGTATAGGGAATGCTTAAGAAATAAAAAAGTACCATAAAATATCATTTTATTACAATACTAAAATACAGGGTGTTCCATTTAAGAAAACTCAGAAAATACTCATTCCGAGTTTCGACCAACCCTGTATACTAAAATTAAAAATTTAGCTATACTAATGATTCTTAACAATAGTAGACTATATTAAAAATCATTTGAATGTAAGTAGAGTTTTAGTTGTCAAACTACTACAATTCTACAGGGTGTGAATTTTGCTACGAAATTAATAAAAAAAACGTAATTATCTTTTAAAATACCCTGTATAACATTACAAATTCTCATATTTTAAGAAAGAGACATCGAAGAGAATCCAAAAATGTAAAAATATATAGGGTGTCCCATTTAAAAAAAATTAGTTAAAAGCGACTTCCGGTATAACCGGAAGTTGCAAAGAGATGAAAATAATTTCATTTAATAGATCATCCTTCAAAACGCCAGCTGTTTAACGACAACCGAGACACAATAGATAACGAATATTTCGTTGAAGAGATTGGATCAGAAATAACAGAAAGTAAGGTAAAACACACCATTAAAGAACTGAAAACTGGGAAAGCTGTAGGACCAGACGAAAAACCGACAGAAATATTGCAACTTATAGCCGACTGCAATATACAAGTAATCGTCGAATTATTTAATATCATATACAGAACAGGTATATTACCTAAAGAATGGCTTCTATTAACATTCGTGACTATACGGAAAAAGAGAAACACGCCAGACAATGTTGCGGACACCGTACCATCAGTCTAATGTGCCACATACTCAATATATTTCTAAAGATTATTCATCGTAGAATATACAAAGAGTTAGAACAAGACATTGGACAAACTCAGTTCGTATTTAGAAATGCTCAAGGAACCAGAGAAGCATTATTTGCAGTAAATGTGCTAATACAGAGATGTTTAGATGTAAAACAGGACATCTATGTCTGCTTCCTAGATTATAACAAGGCATTCGATACGGTGAAACATAATCCGTTAATAAAACTACTGAGAACAAAGAACATCGACACACGGGATATAAGAATAATAAATAATCTGTATTATGAACAAGAAGCTGTCATAAGAATAAATAATTTATACAGCAATGAAATAAAAATCAAAAGAGGCGTTAGACAGGGCTGTGTCTTGTCGCCATTACTGTTTAACGTATACTCAGAAGAAATATTTAAAAAAGCATTAGAAGATGAAGTAGCAGGCATAAAAATAAATAGCCTACCCATAAAATATGTGAAATTACATACGGCGATGACACAATACTAATAGCAGAAACTATTACAGATCTGCAAAGAATTTTAGATAAGGTTGTTGCAACGAGTGAAGAATTTGGTCTGTCACTAAACATGAAGAAATCGAAATTCATGGTTATATCAAAGAAAAATATTAGAAACATAAATCTACACGTAAATAATAAGACGATAGAACGGGTTCAGCATTATAACTATTTAGGGACAAACATTAGTGAAACAGACGATTATACCAAAGAAATCCGAATTAGAATAGAAGTGCATTCACTAATATGAAACAAATATTATGTAATAGAAACATCAGCCTAAATCGTAGAAAGCGAGTACTAAAATGTTATGTATTTTCTGTTCTTTTATATGGTCCGGAGACATGGATTCTCAATAAACAATGCCTCAATAGGTTGGAAGCATTTGAGATGTGGACGTATCGAAGAATGCTGAGAATCTCCTGGACAGACAGAATAGCCAATGAGGAAGTACTAAGGAAAATACAGAGCAGGACATCGATTTTTGATCCCTCGCTTCGTTATCGAACGTGTGCGCCTTATATCTGTTTATTATACGAAGCAAATACGTTCGATAACGAAGCGAAGGGTCAAAAATCGGGGTCCATCAGGGAGATACTGGATTCCATCAAAATAAGAAAACTTCAATACTTGGGTGATATAATACGTGGTGTCAGATATGAACTCCTAAAATTAATTATACAGGGAAAGATTTAAGGAAGATGCAGCATACTTAGAAGAAAAATGTCCTGGCTGAGAAATCTCAGAGAATGGTTTGGATGCAACTCAACTGAACTCTTTCGGGCTGTAGTATCAAAAGTGAGAATAGCAACGATGATTGCCAACCTTCATCGCGGAGATGGCACGTAAAGAAGAAGAAGAAGACACGTCACTAATCAAAAATATCTATGAGAACGCCACATCAAGTATGCGACTACACAAAGAGACATAAAAATTCAGCTTAGGCCGAAGAGTAAGATGAGGAGAAAATAGTTTATCTAAATTATTCACGACAGCTCTAGACTCAATATTTAAGAACACTCAATGGCAAGATATGGGTATCAATTTAGATGGAGAGAGATAAAATCATCTGAGATTTGCGGATGATGTTGTATTAATCGCAAAAAGTTACAGGATACAGTTTCTATGATACATTCACTTAAAACTCTGTCTGAGTGAGCAGGATTGAAAATAAGCTTTGAGAAAACTAAATTTTGGACAAATCTCGTAATAAGTGGAAATATAACTAGGCATTGAAATACTGTGGAACCACGATAACTCGGATTAATCGGGACCGCGGCCGATCCGGGTTATCTAAAATCCGGGTTATCCGGAGAATATGGTAAAAATTAATAAAATACGGTATACTTACAGATACCCTCCATTATAATAAAAAAAAACATGAAACACATATGCACAGTACACATCTGAATTACGTATAGTTGTAGAGAGTGTAAAGTTTTGTTCATTTCTTGGTAAAAAACTCAGTCATGCTGTAGATTTACCGACACCATATGATGCTGCAATAAATTGATTTTAAAGATTCGCCTTTATCAATCCTACCTAATACTTCTAGTCTCTTTTCCATTGTCACTACAACATTTTTACGTTTTGTTGCCATTACGTAGACAAAAAACACGCAAACACAATCTGAAGCACTATTACAGAACGGAAGTGAACAATACGACTGTACTACACACAATACGGTCACAAGGAACAATGTTGTTATTTAAGAAGAGACTAAGACCATTGTTTTAAAAAAGAATTTTTTAAATAGTCTTTTAGTCGATTTTAAACAATGCTGAGAAAGTTTGACATAAATAAAGGAAAAGGAATACAGACAGGTGCCTGTTCTTTCCGATAAGCTGATACGGTCGCTCTGCCACTCTGTGCCTTGAATCATTTTTACTATCGTATATCACTCCGGGCTAATTAGCAAAATTCATGGAAAAGTTATTTACCAGCAATTTTTTTTGCTGGAATCGAATTATAAGATCCTATATATTAATAATATAGGTCTGCAAAGTCCGCAGATAGTGTGCTACTGTTTTTATAAACAAAATGGCGCCGACAAATCGTATTTTTTTTCAATGATTGCTCTATAACTCCGAAGAGTTTAACTTTACAACGAAAACACTCAAATAAAAATTCACCGCAATTAAATTCTGCATAGAGATATGTTTTCCCGGTTTGCTCCGACGAAAATTTTCCTCGGAAAATCTTTAATTTTCAAATAAAGTTTTAGGTAAGTAATTATTAATCAATAATTAAATAACTTAGCGACATCAAAGCTTTCTTAGTATATATTGTAATTCCAGAAGCCGGTGAAAATTAAACGAATATTTTAGCAACAATTCAATTGTTAATTAACAATTTAGGATCGCAATAATAATCAAAATAATCATGATACATTGATCAAACTTATAAATATTATAAAGATGGGATGCTTATTTAATATTTTATCGACAAAATACAAATTTTTCGTTTTTTTGCATAATCTTTAAATTTTGAAAAAAAAAATAGTTATAATACGCTGGTCTAATTAGTAAAGTACAAAGAAAGGTTATTTACCAGCAATTTTATTACTGGAATCGAATATTATGATCCTATATATTAATAACATAGGTATGCAAAGTCCGTAGATAGTGTGCTACTTTTTTTATTAAAAAAATGGCGCCCCCAAATCGTGTTTTTTTCAATTATTGGTCTATAACTCCGAAGATTTTACCTTTACACCAAAAACACTCAAATAAAAATTCACCCCAATTTAATTTTACATAGAGGCATGTCTTTCCGGATTTGTTTCGATTAAAATTTTCCTCGGAAAATGCGGGTTTCCCAACAAAATCTCTAATTTTCAAATAAATTTTTTGGGCAAGTAATTATTTATCAATAATTAAATAACTTGGAAAAATAAAAGCTTTCTTGGTATAGATTATAACTGCTGAAGCCGGTGAAAATTAAACGAATATTTTAGCACCAATTCAATTGTTAATTAACAATTTACAGTCGCAATAACAACCAAAATAATCATGAGACATTGATCAAACTTAGAAAGATTATAAAAATGTAATGCCTATTTAATATTTTGTCGTATTTAATATTTTGTCGACAAAATATAAATTTTTCATTTTTTTGCATATTCCTTAAATGTTTAAAATGCTTAAAAAGGACTTGGAAATGAATGCTTAAAAATTTTTTCCAACCATTTCCAAAAATTTATGAAACAGCAAAATAAACATACGATTATTCCGTTGTTTATAATTTGTTTTAATTGTTTCAAAGCTTAAAAGTGAGTTTATGGTACAAACTAATTACTCTCAAAAAATATCAAATATTAGTTCAATGGTTATAATATAATCAAAGATTAAAAATGTTTTTTTTTTGTAATTTTTAGCGCGAAAGTAGGCTTGATACAGAGCCGGAGATAAAATGTTCACTCGAAGCGACTGACACGATTTAAACTCGCGCGAGTTGTGTATGTGGACGGGTAGCTACGGTACTGTATTAGTCTACTTTCGCGCGTGTAAATTACAAAAAATATATTTATAATCTTTAATTAAAATATAACCATTAAACTAATAATCAATATTTTTTAAGTAATTAGCTTGTACTTTAAACTCACTTTTACGCTTTGAAAGAATTAAAAAAAAATTATAAACAATGTAGTAATCGTATGTTTATTTTGTTGTTTCATAACTTTTTTGCAAATGGCTGCAAAAAAGTTCTAAAGCATTCATTTTAAAGATCTTTGAAATACGCATTTTAAATATTTTTTAAAATTAGAATACAATAAAAACTCTCTGAGGAACGTTAATTTGTTTATACCTATTTTTTTTAAACATTTAAAGATTATTCAAAAAAATTAAAAATTAATATTTTGCCGACAAAATATTAAATAGGCATCTCATCTTTATAAGATTTCAAAGTTTGATCAGTGTATCATATTTATTTTGGTTATTATTGTGACCGTAAATTATTAATTAACAATTGAATTATTGCTAAAATATTAGTTTAATTTTCACCGGTTTCTGAAACTATAACCTAAACCAAGAAAGCTTTTATGTCACCGAGTTATTTAATTATTGGTAGATAATTACTTATCTAAAACTTTATTTGAAATTTAATGATTTTGTTGGGAAAACCCGCATTTTCCGAGGAAAATTTTCGTCGGAGCAGATCGGGAAAAACATGTCTTTATGCAGAATTTAATTTTGGTGAATTTTTATTTGGGTGTTTTTGGTGTAAATTTAAAATCTTTGGAGTTATAGAGCAAAAATTTAAAAAGACACGATTTTCGGGCGCCATTTTGTTTATAAAAAGAAGTAGCACACTATCTGCGGACTTTGCATACCTATATTATTAATATATATAATCATAAGCTTCGATTCCAGCCATAAAATTGCTGGTAAATAACTTTTCCCAAAAATGGCCTATTCTCCGATATGCCCAGACTATAATATGTAGTTTAAATTACACAAATACACATTATCTCTCACATATTATTTTGCCTACATACATTTTTATTTGATAAAATTGTTAAATTGTTTATTTGTTAAAATGTTTGTCTGATGAAAATCGGTCCGGGTTAGCCGGACTTCCGGGTTATCGGGGGCCGACTTATCGGGGTTCCACTGTAATACCATACTACAAACAGACACTTACAAATATCTAGGACACGAGATCAAACTAAAAAAAACAATCAAACACATGAAATACAGAGGCAAATTTAGACCTTAACATGGGCAGCATTTGTCGAATTAAGCCATATTCTAAGAAGTTTCATTCCCATGTATCTCAAGCGAAAGGTTTGTAACCAATGCCTTTTGCATGTGCAGAGTTATGGAGCAGACACTTTACACTTTACACTGACGCAAAAATCCGCGAATAAGCTTTAATTTACACAACGAGCCATGGAATGTGCAATGCTCACCGTTAGCCTTCGAGACCACATAACAAACCAACAAATCAGGCAAATATCAGTTCAAGACGTCATCGAAAGAGCTACGACAGTGGAACTGGGCAGAGCACTTAGATAGAACATAAGATGGCCGGTGGACACGACGAATTATGGAATGAAGGACCAGAAACTATAAAGAAGCTGAGGACGACAACCGACTGGATGGACTGAAGACATAAAAAGAGTAGCGGAAACTGGCTACAACTGGCCCAGTGTAGAAAACACTGGAAAGAAATTAGGGAGGCCTATGTCCTGATGATGATGGTGATGAATTGTTAGATACCTGTACCAGACAGTGTTTTGGGGAAATCGTTATACCCCTGGTCTACTAGGGAATAAATGCAGTAGATTAAGCTAAATACAAAATGATGGTTAGCAGTGGGATTACCAGCATTCTTTTGGTATAATACAACAATCCCCAAGAAATTCGCACGGAAGCTAAAATGCCCCAATACAAATAATATTTTAGTGAAAAATGGTCTCTATATCGCGTTAGTGAAGCACCTCCCTATATAAATTTGATATTATTTCAGTAAACCATACAAATCGATATTTAAGCAAAAAGTGGCGCCCGATACACAGAGCAGTTTGATATATCGCCACAAACATATATCATATTAGTGCCGTTGAAATATTCTCTGAATCAATATTTTTAGTAACTGTTTTTAATGAACGCATAAATAACGTATCAGTGCGTTTATCGATCATCGGTCGGTGTAAAATAGGTGTCTATAAACAGTTTTAGAACAAGAAATTAGGGTTTTCTTTCAATTTTTTAAACGCCGACGACCTAAACAGTTTAATATTCTAATTCCATAGTAAGTTTTGTTTTTAATTAGCGAAAGTTGGTATAAATTTAATAAGCGAAAGTTGGTACTTCATGGCATAACTTAAAAGTCTTTTCTAGAAAGGGACAAATAAAAACATGAGGAATGTGTGGGGTAAACGTGAAAATTATAGAGGTATCGCGATGCTAAAAGTCATTTACAAAATCTTGAAAAACATCATAAAAAAAGCTTAATCAATACAGGGAAAATATATTGGGCAAATATCAGGCAGGATTCAGAGACAATAGGTCGACGACAGACCAAATATTTGCATTAAAAGAAATTTAGACTACGTGCTACGAACATAAAATAGCAGTATATGTTCTGTTCGTTGACTTTAAACAGGCCTACGATACGGTAAAGCGGCAACAAATGTACGAATTAATGAAAGAGATTGTCCAGGGATGGAATAAGACAAGGAGACCCACTATCAATGACCCTTTTTAATGTAATACTGGAAGGAATAATTAGAAAAAGTAAAAAAACACACAGGAAACGATTTTTAAAAATGGCCATCAATGTATAGCATTCGCAGACGATATCTAACACTATTAACGACAAGTAAGACAGACCTAAAAAAAATTAATGAGAAATCTAATAAAAGAAGCAAAAAAGTTTGGTCTTCTCATAAATAAAAAAAAACAAAATACATGATAATGGGAGAAACAGATAAAGAAAAAGAGGACAATCTCACATTGGAGATAGAAGGAGAAAATTCAGAAAAGAGTTTCAGAATTTACTTATCTGGGTGTAAAAATAGATGAAAATGGACATGGGGAAGGCGAGATAAAAGCAAAAATAGCAAAAGGAAACAAAAAGTATGGGGCGCTGCGATCATTAATGAAATCAAAATATGTCTCAAGAAAAACAAAAATAAGAATCTACAAAACCGTTATCAGACTTACAGCTACATATGCATGTGAAACATGGGTGCTTAAAAATCAGAAATAGACCTTTTAGAAAGATGGGAACGAAAAATACAAAGAGCAATATATGGAGGAGTGAAAATAGATGGTCAATGGAGAAGAAGAAATAATAAGGAACTTGAAGAACTCTATAAAGAACCAGAAATAACGACGTCAATCATAGCACAGAGAATCCGATATTTAGGACACATTGAAAGAATGGGAAGGGAAATAATGCCAAAAATGGTACTATCACGTAAGCCAATCCAAAAAAGAAGAATAGGTAGACCAAGAAGGAGATGGAAAGAGAGCGTATATGAAGACTTACAAAAGAGTAACATTGTGAACTGGAAAGAAAAAGCTTTGGACAGAAAACAATGGAAGGAACTGGTCAAGAAATGTATGGAAATACTATAAGGAATATTAATGCCTGGTTGCACTAATAGATATTAAGCTCCAGCTTAGCTAAGCTCTACTTATAAATAGGGCCTCCTTAGTATCACTTACGTTGCACCATAATTTTAGATTCTTACCTTATTAGCAATTATATCTATTATTATATTATGGTATTCTTATTGTAATATATTATAATTATATTATATTAATTCTTATGATATTCTCGACTTAAGCTTAAGATCTGTTGGTGCAACTGGGCATTAGTGTTTTATATAAATGAATGTAATATTGTATATAGCAGCGTTTCCCAACCGGTGGGTCGCGGGCGGATTTCAGGTAAGTCGCGGCGTGGTTCTTACAGTAGCTGAATAACGTACTATATCATCATGGGTGAGGGATGGGTCGCGAATATGAAAAAACATCATAAGGTGGGTCGCCACACATAAAAGTTTGGGAATCACTGGTATATAGTATAGTAGTATAGGATATAGTGTTATAAATATATAATGTAATAGTAATTGTAAGAAAAAAATTAAATCTTTCAGACCTAGGTCTTCAAGGCCTGTTGAGCTTAATAAATAAAAAAAATAATAAACAGTTTTAGAACAAGAAATTAAGGTTTTCTTTTAATTTTTTAAACGCCTATAACCGAAACAGTTTAATATTCTAAGTCGATAGTAAGTTCTGTTTTTAATTGGCGAAATTTGGTATAAATTTAATTAGCGAAAGTTGGTACTTCATGGCATAACTTTAAAGTCTTTTCTAGAAAGGGACAAATGAAAAATGAGGAATGTGTGAGGTAGATGATATTACCGGTTTGTTGCTAATCAGAATAATTGAACGAACATATCAGAAGTGCGTAAGAAATGAAGAATAGTAACAATTCCTTTAGATAAATCACCATCACGACGGATAAGTGTAAGCCTATCTCGAATAACATGAAGGGACAATTTGAACATTGATGCAGGTGGATGCAGTTTAAACAGGCCATTCGCCTAGAATAAAGAAGGAAAAACAAGAAATATATCTGGTTGTATTGCAACGTTTTACCAAAGTATGAGACAGTTGGAAGTTACTGCTCAAAAGTTATAACCAGAAGAAATATCAGTCAACATTCTCAACTTGTCTTGATTGTTATTAAACCATGGGAACACTTTTTAATGTGCATTTGAGATTCCTCTTCCATAGAAGGTGAGAGTGTATCCAGTTCCTCATGCCTCGTCCAGTATTAAGGAATCACCCCGTATAATTAATACTGTTTTTCCTACATAGTACATCGCATTTGTTTATCACAAATTGCTGAAACAAATATTATCTCTGGAAAACAAAACTGTTGCATTAAATAATTGTAATTATCACAAACATTCAATTATCTGCTAGCTCATTATCCCAATATAAATTAAAACATAATATAAATGTATATTATTTTTAAGTATAATTATGCATAATACACATGAAATTACATTTGGGTATTTAAAGGTAAATAGCACATAAAAAAAGGTTTATTAGTAATATCAAATTAGTTCGAATGTTTTTAAAAGTATTTAGATAAATAAACTCACATACATATATAAGGGCTATTTGTTATTTATTAGGGGTGCTACTGACGCTCATTCGGAAGAAAAATGGCACAACTCAAAAAATGCGTAATTCCAGTTATCTATTTAAACTGACTCCAAAAATTTTTGTACCAGAAAATATGTCACGTAGATGTTTATTTTCGACTTCGTAAAATGGCGGCAGTGTCAGTATATTATTTACTTTTATATTATTATTAATAATAATTAATATTTTGATTTCAGAACAATGACATTTTCAGTTTTGTTATGACGTTCGAAATGAATGTATAGTAGTTATTTATCGCAAAAACCGGTGTATTTCGACAAGTGTCCTATAGTTCGTCCCACCTTGACTTTACAGTATAAGGAACATAGGCAATGCAGTCCTTATAAGAGTTTTTAGCGCGGTGATGCCGATCTTATTAAAAAGAATTTGTAATCGAACATTAGAGAGATTAAATTAAAACTATTTTAGAAAGGTAGTCTATGATTTTCGAATTCATATGCGCTTAAGTTTATTTGATATACTTACTAGAGTTATTACCATGGCCCCCACAAGGGTGGGGCTGGTGCAACTCTGGTCACAGGGCCCGGGCTCCTGGGGGGCCCAGGCCTAGCCCTGTTTTTTTTTAATTGCAGAATATTTACAGGGGATCATAGATTAAAAACTCAAATAGGCCTATATAATTATTACAAAGTCAGAGTGTTGTGAAATAATTATTAATTCTAGGTTATTGGTTATTTACGATATAATTAGGAATTAGGTGCGTACCGTACATGCTAGTTACTGTTGTTTGTATATTAGTGTACAACAGCCTGCTCGGGCCCCACACACTCTCTCTACCTTCCCCTTCCCCCAGGCGCCTAGCTGCCCCGCCCCCACTTCCGCGGCCAGTCCATCTTTGTCTCTCCGCTTTGTTCTAAAAATAAACACTTCTCATCAGTTCGTCAGTTCGTCTGTTGACTCCGTTTGATATGGGCGGAATTGTTTAATTGTTGTGCTCTGCTCTACTATTACTATTGACAGGTAATTATATAGTTGAATGTATCTTTGTTTAAAATGTTCTTAAACAGTAAAATTGTGTTTGTTTACAATTAAAGCCGTCTTGGTTTTTTGTTACGGTATTCAAGAGATTAGTGTTTAGACATACTGTATATGTACTGTAATCTGGCTTTCTTGCCGTCCCGAAACAAAAATAATAATTAATTTTAATACATTTTGAGAAAGCCGATCGTCACAATAGTGTAAAAAAGCAAATTTAAAGGAAAACAATAGTTGTATCTTTTTCAACTTAAACATGTAACCTACTCAATTGTTTTGTTTGTATACAATGGGAAAGCACATAACTTTACATTAGGTAACGGTAAAAGATCCAAATATTTATATGCTTATGCTTAGGATCGAAAACCATTGATCTTATTATGATTTTATCCGTCGTGTTTTGTTTCAGGTTAAGATGTCAAGCTATAAACATAAGTCTGGAGCTTTGAAAAGAAAGGTCCAGAAAGAAAAATTAGAACAATCTGCTAAAGGTCGCCAGGATATTAAGAAGTTTTTTAAGAGTAATGAAAAAGAAGAGTTGCAAGAATTTCAACCGGATTTCAATCCAGAACCTACATCAGCCTCACAGACCCAACCTTCTTCAGCTTCAATCCAAAATGCTTCTACGTCTACTGTATGTGAGGGAAGTAATGACGAATGTGCTAGTGCTGATCCAAATCTTAGTAAGGATACTGTCGATGACAATAAAACTTTTAATTTTGACGATCCTAATACGTGGCCTGCGGTGATGAGTGATAAAATACGGCAGGAAATAGTATTGTGCTACGGTGGTTTTCAAGCTTTTCAGGCCAGATCAAAATCATTTCCAGCTGACCCCTCAGGAAAACATTTCCATGAAACATTGTTGTACATGAAAACAGACAACAGAACATGTAAAGCAATTCCACGTGAATGGTTAATGTGGAGTGAAACAAAAAACAGCATTCATTGTTTACCCTGTAGCATTTTCCATTCAAACCAAAACAAAAGTAAACTTGCAAAAGAAGGTTTTTTCCCTGAAAAACAACAATACAAACGATTATACAGGTTATTTTCGATGCATGAAAGAAGCTCTGAGCACAGAAAACACTACCTAGAATGGAAAAGTCTTCAGATATCATTGAAAGGACATGGTGTCGACAGCAATCTGCAACAGATTATTAACTGTGTAGCAACAAGATGGAAAGCTATTCTTCAACGAATTTTGGACACAACAATATTCTTGAGTAGTAGAGGTTTAGCTTTCCAAGGGGAAAATACCCAGATCGGTGATGTTCACAATGGAAACTTTTTAGGAGTATTGGAATTAATAGGAAAATATGACGAAGTAACTCGTGAACATTTAGCCAAAGTAAAAGAAAACCAGTTGAATAAAAAAAGTATGATAGGTCAAGCTCACTATCTCTCATGGTACTCGCAGAATGAATTTATTTCTCTCTGTGGTAAAAAACTACTGAATACTATTTTGCACCAACGAGAAGAGTCTGTATTCTATGGGATTATTGCTGATGCCATGATTTCTTGTCAGTGTATTAAACACTTAAAAAACATTTTAATTGTTTAGCTCCTAACTTTCTTATAATCTCATTCTTAGTATTTTGTCAACTTGAATTTTATTCTTGGTCAGTAAGGGAAATCAATCTCAAAATGGAAATGTACTGTACTTTCAGTAAAATATAAATGATTTACTTTATGTTTGCAACAATTTTGTCAATAAAGTTTGGTTTTTAGATTAAAATAATAGCCTTAATTATTCCTTAATATCAATAATCATCAGTTTAAATAAAATTTGTAAACTAAAAAATTACCATGTAAATTGTTGAAACATAGCATAGCACGGGAACATAGGGGGGCCCGAGCCTGATCCTGGTTACAGGGCTCGCAATGGAATGTGGGGGCCATGGTTATTACGCATATGAATCCTAAAATTGTAGACTGCCTTTCTCAAATAGTTTTAATGTAATCTCTCTAATGTTCAATTACAAATTCTTTTTAATAAAATCGGCATTATCGGCAGAGACGACGAGAGTAGAAACAGCATGTGACGAGAATGGACAGCGAGAGAATAGCCCGTATAGCCAGGGCTTCGAAGCCAACAGGCAAGCGACCAATAGGAAGGCCCTTTAAAAGGTGGCGAGATAGCTGGCAGTCAACATCACAGCTACGAATACACGCGCAAAATCGGTAAGGATCAGGCCAAGAGGCCTATTATAAGAAGAAGAAAAAGAAGAAGGCATTACCGCGCTAAAACTCTCATGCATTGCCTATGCTTCTTATACTGCAAAGTCAAGGTGGGACGGACTATAGGTATTTTTTGGCGCTTCGACGGTTAGGTAACATATTTAGATTTGGGTTATTTTTCTCGAAACGGTAAATAGGGTTCTTATTATATTTTTAAATAGCTATAGTAATATTTTGGGCTATGTTATCATTGGTAAAATGTTTCACCAAAAAAATACTAATTTATCGTCACTGTTGAAGTGTTTAGATTAATTACTGTCTTCTTGCATTTTCTCGATATGTATCTATTTCTTTTGTGAATCAATAAACATTTTATTTATACTAAAACCTTACTACAAGAGGTTTCACCTTCTTCTTAAAATGGCGAAGGAATATAAACCAGGTGATATAAATAATGAAGAATGGAAATATATAAGCAAAGAACCAGATGGAGATTTAATGTTATTTTTCTACGAGCGTGCAAAAATGTCTACTTTCGCGCACGCATTTTAGTTTAGAAAGTTTTACTTTTCCGCACGCGTGTTACTTCTCCGCACGCGTTTTACTTTTCCACACGCCTTGTACTTTTCCGCGCACGTGTTAATTTAGATATGTTAATATGGCTTTAGAGTAATTGTAATACATGCAATAAACTAATATTTAGATATTATTTACTAATATATTTTAAATATATCTTATTGTGTTCATGTTTTAATGAAATTAACGCGAGAATTCGATGAAATAAAATAATTTTGACATAATATTCAAAAGTCAAATCAGTAGATAATAACAGTGGTTTTGAATCGTCGTCATGGAAACCAAGATCGTCGTCATGCTAACCAATTATGCTGAAACTTTGGTTTTGACAACCTTGTCAAAGAATTAATTTATTTATGTATTTTCATATTAATTAAATTAATTGATTAAGATTTGGTCATTTTTTAAAGACTCGTAGAAAAAATATTGTTCCTAACGCTTGCATAATGTCTCTTTTCCGCACTCGACTGCTTGCCGAACTCCTGCTTCGCGTCGTTCGGCAAACTGCAGTCGCGTGCGGAAAAGTATGACTTTCTGCAATTATTAGGAAAATAACTATTGTAGTAGCGAAATCAAAAACCCCATACGATAATATAAAATAGAAAACACTATTTTTCTGGAAAATTAAAAAGGTATTGAACTAATGTAATTATACTAATTGTAATGAACTAATGTGGTAATAAATAAATCGATTTTGGATAAGATTGTCTTGCTTTAAAATAGTGCCCTAATCAGAATCTTTCTAGTGGTCAGAAAAAGACAAAAATTCGCCAACAAAATATGCCAAATAATATAATAAAAATGATATATTCAGCCTCATTCGGCGAAATTTCTATAATCCCAATTTGACTTAAAGCAAATCCTTAAAATCACGTTTATCTCGTCCGTATTTACCATCTCTACTAAATAACGCAATTTTAATAGATCATGAGGAAACATTTCCATATTTCTCGACTGGCATCACATGTTTTAAAAGTGTCCATTAACAATCAATGTGACGTCGACTAAGTAGCACGCTCATAAATATCGGAAAGCTGGTATAGGAGCTGCGAATGAAGCAACGGTCATTCGGAAGAAAAGTGACACAACTCAAAAAATGCATAACTGCATAAGATTGCGGTAGTGTCATTATTCATTTGGCGCCAAAATGAACATTTTTTATTCGGTAATAATGACACTATTGTGTTATGCTCTGACGTTCGAAGTGAATTTATTATTATTTATCACAAAAACCGTTGTATTGGAGGTGTCCTAAAGTATTTTTCGGAGTTTCGACGGAAAAGTGGCATATTTAGATTTGGATCGCTTTTCCTGAATAGGTGAGTAGGTTTCCTATTACAATTTTTAAAATATTACAGTAATATTCTGAGTTATGTTATTATTGGCGAAGTGTTTTTATTTTATACATCTAATAGTAGTGGCATAATATACTGATTAGTGGCTGATAAACTCATGTTAATAGATAAATCAATTTTAGATGAGATTGTCCTGCTTTGTCAGACTGCCTGAATCAGTATCTTTCTGGTGATTAGAAAAAGACAAAAAGTCGCCATAGTATGCCGAATATAAATACTAAACCTGATATATTCAGTCTCATTCGTCGAAATTTACATATAGATCCCAATTTGATTTAAAGGAAATCCTTAAAATCCCGTTTATCTCCTCCGTAACTATCATCTCTACAAAATAACGCAATTTAAATTGATCATAAGGAAACAGTCTTTCCATATTTCTCGACTGGCATCACATGTTTGAAACTGTCCATTAACGATCAATGTGACGTCGATTAAGGAGAAGCCTCGTATCTGGAAAGATGGCGGAGGAGCCGGCGAATGACGCAAGGCTCATTCGGAAGAAAATTGACACAACTCAAAAAATGCATAATTCCAGTATATTGGTATGCTGAAATATCTATTTAAATTAACGCCAAAGAACCTATACTTTTACAAGCAAAAGTGTCACATAGATGTTTACTTTCAACTTCGTAAGATGGCGGTAGTGTTATTATTAATTTGGCGGCAAAATGAACATTTTTATTCCGGAACAATGTCACTTTTATGTTATGCTCTGACATTTGAAGTGAATGTATCATTATTTATCACAAAAGCCGTTGTATTTGGAGGTGCCCTAGGTATTTTTCGGCGTTTCGTCGGAAAAGTGATATATTTAGATTTGTGTCGTTTTTATTGAATAGCAGAGTAGGTCTCTTATTATATTTTAAAAAATACAGTAATATTTTGAGTTATGTCATTATTGGTGAAGTGGTTTTGCTTTTTACATCTAAAGTAGTGGCATAATATACTGATTAGTGCCTGATAAACTCATGTTAATAGATAAATAAATTTTAGATAAGATTGTCCTGCTTTATAATACTGCCTGAATCAGTATCTTTCTGGTGGTTAGAAAAAGACAAAAACTCGCCATCGTATGCCGAATATATAATAAAAATGATATATTCAGTCTCATTCGTCAAAATTTCTATATAGATCCCAATTCGATTTAAAGGAAATCCTTAAAATCCCGTTTATCTCCTCCGTAACTACCATCGCTACTAAATAACGCAACTTTCATTGATCATAACGAAACAGCCTTTCCATATTTCTCGGCTGGCATCACATGTTTCAAACTGTCCATTAACGATCAACGTGACGTCGATTAAGGAGAAGGCTCATATCAGGAAAGCTGGTATAGGAGCTGGCGAATGACGCAACGCTCATTCGGAAGAGAAGTGACACAACTCAAAAAATGCATAATTTCAATATATTGGTATGCTGGAATATCTATTTAAATTGACGGTAAAAAACCTATACGTTTACCAGCAAAAGTGTCGCATAGATATTTTCCTCCAACTTCTTAAAATTGCGGTAGTGTCATTATTCAGTTGGCGGCAAAATGAACATTTTTTGTTCGGTAACAATGACACTTTTCTGTTATGCTCTGACGTTCAAAGTGAATGTATCATTATTTATCACAAAAACCGTTGAATTTAGAGGTGTCCTATGGTATTTTTCATAGTTTCGACGGAAAAGTGATATATTTAGATATGGGTCGCTTTTCTTGAATAGGTGAGTAGGTTTGTTATTACAATTAAAAAAAATACAGTAATAGTTTGAGTTATGTCATTATTGGTGAACTGTTTTTAAATTTTACATCTAAAGTAGTGGCATAATATACTGATTAATCCCTGATAAACTCATGTTAATAGATAAATCAACTTTAGATAATATTGTCCTGCTTTATAATACTGCCTGAAGCAGTATTTTTCTGGTGGTTAGAAAAAGACTAAAACTCGCCCTCTTATGCCGAATATATAATAAAAATGATATATTCAGTCTCATTCGTCGAAGTTTCTATATAGATACCAATTTGATTTAAAGGAAATCCTTAAAATCCCGTTTATTTCCTCCGTAACTACCATTTCTACTAAATAACGCAATTTTCATTATTCATAAGGAAACAGCCTTTCCATATTTCTCGACTGGCATCACATATTTCAAACTGTCCATTAAAGATCAATGTAACTTTGGAGAAGCCTCATATCCGGAAAGATGGCGGAGGAGCCGACGAATGACGCAACGCTCATTCGGAAGAAAAGTGACATAAATCAAAAAATGTATAATTCCAGTATATTGGTATGCTGAAATATCTATTTAAATTATCACATAGATATTTAATTCCAACTTCGTAAATTGGCGGTAGTGTCATTATTCATTTTACGGCCAAATGAACATTTTTTATTCGGTAACAATGACACTTTTCTTTTATACTCTGACGTTCCAAATTAATGTATCATTATTTATCACAAAAACCGTTGTATTTAGAGGTGTCCTAAGGTATTTTTCGGATTTTCGACGGAAAAGTGACATATTTAGATTTGTGTCGCTTTTCTTGAATAGGTGAGTAGGTTTCTTATTACAATTTTTAAAATAGTACAGTAATATTTTGAGTTATGTCATTATTGGCGAAGTGGATTTTTTTACATCTATAATAGTGGCATAATATACTGATTCGTGCCTGATAAACTAATGTTAATAGATAAATCAATTTTACATAATATTGACTCCCTTTATAATACTGCCTGAATCAGTATCTTTCTAGTGGTTAGAAAGAGACAAAAATTCGCCATCGTATGCCGAATATATAATAAAAATGATATATTCGGTCTTATTCGTCGAAATTTCTATATACTGATGTGATCTTGATTATTGATATGAGATAATATTCTTATATGTCATTTAATTTAATCAATGCATTAATCATAATCTAATTAATTTACCAGATCACATATCAATATGTTTTCAATCTCAGGGCGAATTATAAAATTAATTACTTACTCTCGTGGCTTCTAAGTATTTCTCAATGGTTCCTAATCGGGATAGGAAAGAAAAAAGTAAAATAATACACACATATGGGTTACAATTATAATCAAAATATTGTTTATTTTATTTAAATGGCAATCACTGCTTAATATTTGCTATATCTTATTATTCTTAAACATAACATTTACATGGGAATCTTATTTCCTTTTGGTTTCCAATTGAAAGTTTTTATTAACATTTAACTATTATGATTTATTAGCAACAATTCTATTCAAGTTTGATGAAGCTTTTCTGATCTTATTGATTATGTTCTTCAATTTTAAATGTGGTATTTAATACGAAAAACCCATACATTCATGTCCTAACAAATTAAACTAACCTTTTTCTGGTGAACTGAGAATGTCTTCACACAAGACCCGTTTCCTGCTATCCTTGGCTGCGATCAAAACCTCGTCCTGGCTTTCAGTAATGTTCTCCTTTGAAAACTAGCTCGTATAGCTCTCGCTCCTGCTTCTGTAGTGATGCTGTATTCTACCATTTTCGAAACTGCAATCAGCTACCGGGACACTCTTGGCTCAAGGAGGTTCTTTTACTCTCAACCTGGCCTACCTCTCGTTCCACGATAGATACTCCACACTCACGGAACTATACCGGCTTTCTCACTCTCCGTACACTACCGTCTACTACTGGACTTCACTTCTCGACAGCTCAAAACATTCTGATCTCTCTTTTCAGTCATTCACCTACTTTCTAAATATCCCTTCCAGATTCACAAATCAACCTTCCACCACCAACTCTCATTCGCAGTATTCCTCAAAACCCATTTTTAATCTTTCTAAATATGCTTAATGGATTTCCAAAAAAAATAGTTAATTCCCATTCTAAAATTACTTTCTACTATTTACAAAATTTAATGACCTATTCTCTATTTCCACTAAGTCTTATTTAGCATCGGCTAATGATCGAACCTTCCGCGAACAACGATAATGACCTATTATCGATTTCACTTGAGTTTTGTTCTAAGCGCATTGTCCCGAGTTTCGTTTAATCACTTCTTAAAATTAAATATAACAATTTGTTGTATACAGGTTGTTCTAAATTTATATGCCCGTGGTTGAGAAAATTGAAAGTATTTTATATTAAATTGAATTCTGCTTATAATTATCAAAATTTAATTTTCAGATCAAATAGAAATATAACAAATCCCCGCCTTGTATTCGATAAAATTTATCTGCAATTTTAAATAAATTTTCTCGAGGCAAAACCAACTCCCTGTATATTTCCTTACTTTAATCTACGTCTTATACCCCTTCTTCTTGTATTACTCTAATTAGTCCCACCTGTAGAGTAATTGTTTCCTTATTTTCAGTGTCCTCATCCTGTGTTAGAGTGTCGGCTATTATGTTGTCCTTCCCTTTTTCCCATATCAATCTTCTGTCTCTTTCCTCAGATTTTTCACATACTTTTACCGTGTATTCTGCATCCTCGTTTTCATATGCCTCCTCTTCACATGCCACTGTTTCGATCATATCTTTTTCGCTTTCATTTGTTAGCTTTATTTCTTCTTCTCCTGAGCTCATCTCTTCTTTTGAGGAATCCCAGTTTTCTTTTGCTTTTGATACTCTCAATTTTTCTTCTTCTGGGCTCAACTCTTCTTTTGAGGAGCCACAGGTTTCGTTTTCTTTTGTCTTTTTCTGACTTTTTCTCCCTTTTCTTCTTTGTCCTTGCTTCGTTGCCAAATTCATTTCCACTGTTTGTTCTTTACCTGATTTGTCCGTATTTTGTTTCTCCTGTTCCTTGTCCTGTTCTTCTTCTTTTTCTTCTGTTAGATTCATCGTATTATTTTTAAAATCTATCACTACATGTTTTTCTGCCAATTCGTCAACTCCTACTATCATGTCATGTGACATGTTTGGCATTATTACACATTGTAGTGCATACATCTTCTTACCCAGTCGTACCATTACTCGTATGCCTTAATTTATAGTTGCCAATGTCCGTTTGTTTGCGCCCACTAAATTTACCCTAGGTATTTTGTAAATTAAATTTGTTAAGTTAACTTCTTCTATTAGTTTTCTGTTGACCAATGTTATTTCAGATCCAGTGTCTATCATAATTTTAATTGGTTTCTCGTTGATAAATCCATCCACAAATTTTAAATTAACTCCATTTTTCTTTTCGTTGTTTCTTGCCAATTTAATAAACTCCTTGGGGTTACAAAAGATTCCTGTCTGATTTTTGGTTTTTAGTGAGCGCCGTCGTGAAAAGACGCCGGTTGCTCATCGTTGTTTATATTTTCGTCATAATGTCTCTCTCCGTCATATTCATCTGTCTGGGTATTATTTACTTCTCTTCTATTTTCTCTTGGTCTGTCGGATCTGTTTCGGTTTTCTCGATATCCCTGTTCATTTTGTCTACCATTATTTCTGTTTTCTTGATTTGCGAGTGTGGTGTTTCTATTCTGGTATTCTCGATTTCTGTCCTCATTCCATTGCCTATTTCTTTGTTCATAATTTCCTCTTCCGTTGTCTCTATTTTCGTTTTCCCTTCTGCGATTAAAATCTCGTCTTGTATAGTCCCTCCTATTTTGATTTCTATCTCTGTAATCTTGTGTTTCTCGGGGCCTGTAATCTTCTCGCGACCTTCTTGATTTTCTTTCTCTTAGACGTGATTCTCTTATTTGTAGGAATTGGCATAAACTATCTATGTCTTTGTAATTTTGCAATGTGATATGGTCTTCCAGCGTTTCCTCGAAATGTCTTGCAATCAGTTCAACTAATTGTTCCGATGAGTAATTATATCGTAAATGTTTTGCGTTATAGTAAATTTGTAATGCATATGTCCTTTCTGATATACCCATCCTATCATTGTATTTCCCATTTTGCAATTCCTTGTTAATTTCCAATTGTTGGACTTTTCCCCAGAAATAATTCAAAAATTTTTGTTTAAAATTGTTGCCAACTGTCAAATTCTTCTTCTTTGCAATCGAACCATAAGCTTGCTTCATATTTTAGATGGTTTCTGATAGTTTCTTTTGCTGTTTCGAAATTTCCCATGTGCTGTATTTTCTTTTTCAGGCTATTTATGAACGGCACTGGGTGTAATCTTCTTACATCCCCGCCAAACCTTATCTTCACGTCATCTGTGCTATGTATAACCATTTCTCTTCTTTCTCCTACATTTTGTTGAATATTGATTTCCGCAATCTTTCTTTCCATTTCTTCTCTGATTGCTTGAATAGCATTTTCCAACTTGTTTTCCAAACTTTCCATTTCTTTTTTCTGGCAATTCGTTAACTCCTTCATTTTATTTTGAATTTTCATTTCTTGTTCTTTCATGTGGTCCTTCATTCTCATTTCTTGTTTTTGCATGTGATCTTTAATTTTCATTTCATACTTTTCTATGCGTTCCTCTATTTTCTTATTGTTCTCTTCTATCGCTTGTTTTGTTTCCTGTTGATTGTCATCCATTTTTTGCTCCACTTTATCCATTTTCTGTTCCATTTTTTGTTGTGATTCATCCATTTTTTTATTTGTTTCTCTTTGATTGTCATCCAGTTTTTGTTGTGTTTCATCCATTTTCTGTTCCATTCTTTGTGACTGGAGTTGCATCATTTGTAATAATTTATCTATACCTGATAATTCTTGCTGTTCTGATGCCATGATTGTCGTGTCTAAAATATCTTCTTGGTCTGAATTATTCTCTTGATTTGAATGTTCTTTTTGTTTTTTGTTGTCTTTGCTTTGGCTTCTTGTCACAGACATTTGTTTTCAAGAAGTACTGTCCCCGCCAAATATGAGATTTTACTAGTATGTTACCAAGACGACTTTTTCTCACCCAAATATTATAAATTGTCAATAAATATATCAAATGTAAATATCGTAAAAATAAAATATTAAATCAGTTATGTAAAATTTGTACCTAAAGAGATCTAAAATTTTATGTTATCAAATGTAAGTATCTCACTTTTTACCACAGGCATATAAATTTTCAAATACCGGCTTTACTCTTTTTATCCTTCAAATTTGCCACTAGAAATACTTATCAATGCTTTCCACGTTGGACGACAGTTGAATGTGATCTTTATTATTGATATGAGATAATATTCTTATATGTCATTTAATTTAATCAATGCATTAATCATAATCTAATTAATTTACCAGATCACATATCAATATGTTTTCAATCTCAGGGCGAATTATAAAATTAATTACTTACTCTCGTGGCTTCTAAGTATTTCTCAATGGTTCCTAATCGGGATAGGAAAGAAAAAAGTAAAATAATACACACATATGGGTTACAATTATAATCAAAATATTGTTTATTTTATTTAAATGGCAATCACTGCTTAATATTTGCTATATCTTATTATTCTTAAACATAACATTTACATGGGAATCTTATTTCCTTTTGGTTTCCAATTGAAAGTTTTTATTAACATTTAACTATTATGATTTATTAGCAACAATTCTATTCAAGTTTGATGAAGCTTTTCTGATCTTATTGATTATGTTCTTCAATTTTAAATGTGGTATTTAATACGAAAAACCCATACATTCATGTCCAAACAAATTAAACTAACCTTTTTCTGGTGAACTGAGAATGTCTTCACACAAGACCCGTTTCCTGCTATCCTTGGCTGCGATCAAAACCTCGTCCTGGCTTTCAGTAATGTTCTCCTTTGAAAACTAGCTCGTATAGCTCTCGCTCCTGCTTCTGTCGTGATGCTGTATTCTACCTTTTTCGAAACTGCAATCAGCTACCGGGACACTCTTGGCTCAAGGAGGTTCTTTTACTCTCAACCTGGCCTACCTCTCGTTCCACGATAGATACTCCACACTCACGGAACTATACCGGCTTTCTCACTCTCCGTACACTACCGTCTACTACTGGACTTCACTTCTCGACAGCTCAAAACATTCTGATCTCTCTTTTCAGTCATTCACCTACTTTCTAAATATCCCTTCCAGATTCACAAATCAACCTTCCACCACCAACTCTCATTCGCAGTATTCCTCAAAACCCATTTTTAATCTTTCTAAATATGCTTAATGGATTTCCAAAAAAAATAGTTAATTCCCATTCTAAAATTACTTTCTACTATTTACAAAATTTAATGACCTATTCTCTATTTCCACTAAGTCTTATTTAGCATCGGCTAATGATCGAACCTTCCGCGAACAACGATAATGACCTATTATCGATTTCACTTGAGTTTTATTCTAAGCGCATTGTCCCGAGTTTCGTTTAATCACTTCTTAAAATTAAATATAACAATTTGTTGTATACAGGTTGTTCTAAATTTATATGCCCGTGGTTGAGAAAATTGAAAATATTTTATATTAAATTGAATTCTGCTTATAATTATCAAAATTTAATTTTCAGATCAAATAGAAATATAATAATACATAGATCCCAATTTGATTTAAAGGAAATCCTTAAAATCCCGTTTATCTCCTCCGTAACTACCATCTCTTCTAAATAACGCAATTTTCATTGATCATAAGGAAACAGCCTTTTCATATTTCTCAACTGGCATCACATGTTTCAAACTGTCCATTAACGATCGATGTGAAGTCGATTCAGGAGAAGGCTCATATCAAGAAAGCTGGTGGAGGGGCCGGCGAATGACGCAACGCTCATTCGGAAGAAAAGTGACACAACTCAAAAAATTCATAATTCCAGTATAGTGTTATGCTGGAATATCTGTTTAAATTGACGGCAAAAATCCTATACGTTTACCAGCAAAAGTGTTGCATAAATGTTTTCTTCCAACCTCGTAAAATGGCGGTAGTGTCATTATTCATTTGGCGGCAAAACGAACATTTTTTATTCGGTAACAATGACACTTTTCTGTTATGCTCTGATGTTCGAAGTGAATGTATCATTATTTATCACAAAAAGCGTTGAATTTAGAAGTGTCCTAAGGTATTTTTCATAGTTTCGACGGAAAAGTGATATATTTAGATATGAGTGGCTTTTCTTGAATAAGTGAGTAAGTTTCTTATTAAAATTTTAAAAAAATACAATAATATTTTGAGTTGGGTCATTATTGGTGAAGTATTTTTTCTTTTTACATCTAAAGTAGTGGCAAAATATACTGATTAGTGCCTGATGAACTCATGTTAAGGGGGGGGGGGGTATGGTTTGAAATCAACATATCAGGCACATTTTTGTGAATTTTTTTCGACGCTATGGTAGAATTATTTTATTTTTAGATCAAATAAACATATTAAGTACAATTCAAAGAATATTTAGGAAAAAATTCAAACCAAAATATTGAAAAATAAGCCATTGGCGACCAATTTTGGCAGGCAGCTCAAAAAAAAATTGATTTTGCGGTGGACATCAGTACTCATCACTGGATAATACGAAACAAAAAATTCAAAAATATTTAATTAGCTTGTGAGTTCTACGAAGTAACAACGTCGAGTTTTTTTATTTTTAATGATTTTTGAATTTTTGGTATCACTCAGAATTCAAAAATACGAAATTTTTGATAAAAATTTTGTGAAAACCAAGAGATTTAATATTGTTGAAAAAAAAATAAGCACAAAACGAAAAATATCTCGACGTTGTTACCTCACGAAATGTCTATAGAAAATTTATGCAAAATTTCAGGTAGATCGGTCAAGTAGTTTTTTAGTTACAATGTCCACCGCATTTGAAAAAACAGTTTTGAGAAAAACGCGTTTAAAGTTTTGACAACTGCATCTTCATCTTCTTATTTGTCTGCCAAATCGTAAAGTGATGAACATTGGAATATGTTTTTTGAATTGCGGAGTAATCCACAAAAGAGAAGGCGAACAGTTGTTTAACGTTTCTCACTACGCTCAAGCGTGCTGGCGCGAAGCCGCAGCAAAGCGAGTCGAAGGTAGGGATATTCAACACCCTGTATCTCTGGTAATTTTATTCCGATTATTTTGAAATTTTCAGAGAGTATTCTTGAAAGTATGCACTTTTATTTGAAATAATAAAAAAAATTAAATATTTCAAACCATACCCCCCACCCTTAATAGATAAATCAATTTTATTGTCCTGCTTCATGCATCTTTCTGGTGGTTAGAAAAAGACAAAAACTCGCCATCATATGCCGAATATATAATAAACATGATATATTCAGTCTGAATCGTCGAAATTTCTATATAGATCCCAATTTGATTTAAAGGAAATCTTTAAAATCCCGTTTATCTCCTCCGTAACTACCATCTCTACTAAATAACGCAATTTTCATTATTCATAAGGAAACAGCCTTTCCATATTTCTCGACTGGCATCACATGTTTCAAACTGTCCATTAACGATCAATGTGACATCGATTCAGGAGAAGGCTCATATCAGGAAAGCTGGTGGAGGGGCCGGCGAATGACGCAACGCTCATTCGGGAGAAAAGTGACACAACTCAAAAAATGCATAATTCCAGTATATTTTTATGCTGGAATATCTATTTAAATTGACGGCAAAAAACCTATACGCTTACTAGCAAAATGTCGCATAGATGTTTTCTCCCAACTTCGTAAAATGACGGTAGTGTCATTATTCATTTGGCGGCAAAATGAACATTTTTTATTCTGTAACAATGACACTTTTCTGTTATGTTCTGACGTTCGAAGTGAATGTATCATTATTTATCACAAAAACCGTTGAATTTGGAGGTGTCCTAAAGTATTTTTCATAGTTTCGACGGAAAAGTGATATATTTAGATATGGGTCGCTTTTCTTGAATAGGTGAGTAGGTTTGTTATTACAATTTAAAAAAAATACAATAATATTTTGAGTTACGTCATTATTGGTGAATATTTTTATTTTTACATCTAAAGTAGTGGCATAATATCGCACTAATAATACAATAGTGTCGTAACTCAAAAAAGATGATTTTTCAGAATCAACGAAAAACTCATTACTCATTTCCTATTGCAAGTAAACAAAAAATTAATGCATAATGTGTTTCTAATTAATATTAAAGGAAGTTTCTTTGTACTTTTAGTTAAATAAAAATACTGTCAATGATGTTATTTAAGAATTTTGAGTTAAAACGGTATTGTTCTAAGCAAAATGTTCGAAATGGAATATTATTTTTAGTTATGACATTATTAGTGAAATATTCTGTGTTACTACAATTTGATTTACTAATTTTTTTCTGCGGTTTACGTCAGTTTTTGAGAAAGTTTGCGGACTCTTTGTCGCTCATTGTAAAACTAAAACAGTTAATTTTACTTCTATACAAAAATAATGAAACTTGGCCTCTTGGTACTGGCAGCACAGCTTGCAAGTCATATACGGCGAATATTGAATCTATGTTAGCATTTTTGTCTTTTTCTTTCTCCTTTCTGGACAGTTCTGTCTCTTTCAAGTGGTTTTCGTACGTCACAACAATACTGTCTTTTCCATCATAATCAGCATTTTTGAAATTTTCACAAAGATCACAGTGATCTTTTTTGGTGTATGGAAGGAGTTAAAATTTTTAGTAAAAATGCGGTTAAAAGTAGTTGCAGACGCAAATGATTTGAAGTTTTCTTCTGTACATTTATCTTTGTAGTCTCGATATAAATCAACTAAAGACTTGTCACACTGGATATATTCCCGTGATGTCTGAGCTCTAAGGTAATATTATTCGACGCGTGGTATAGCGTTTATAAAATGTTTGACACAGTCATAGATTCCCGGTTCCACAGTATGTTGTTTGCCATGTTTCCCGCGTAATTTGCCACGTTTTCTGTGTTTTCCAAGAGCTACTAGTAGAAGAGCTACTCGATGAAGAGCTTCTTGAAGAAGAGCTTCTTGAGGAAGAGCTACTTGATGGTTTGACTGTTCGAAATCGAAACAAACTATAGGTTTTCCTTTGCACAACAGGAACGAAATGCGTATCTCGGTCGGAATTATCGGAATCAAAGTCGCTCTGGTCTGAGTGCATCGGTGAAATATGATATTGCCTTTGGTTGGATTCTGTAATAGGTTTAATATGACTGACCTTACTAAAGGCCACTGTTTACGTCAATTTCTTGAAGTAGTTTGATGACTCATAAATGGTGAAGGTATAGGTGCCGGTTGTACTTTCGTAACGTCACTGTTCTCTATCTGGGCACCAGATTCATTATTTGTACTCACCAGTGGGAATAACGACGGTGAAGAGTTTTCCTGCTCGCCATCCTCAACATTTGTTGCCATAGCAACAAGTAATCGCCCACGATCACTTGTTGCTTTGAATCGCCCCCTTAAAAATGAATTAAGTAATTATTAACAAAGTTAATTGACGAAATGAACAAGAATGTCACGAATAGTGTGGTAACTCTAAATTTATAAAATAGTTAGTATTTAGTAAGCTTTTTTAATAACACTGCTGCACATTTTAAATGAGTTGTTCGTATATGTTGATTGAAAAATAGATAATGATTAATAAATGTTTTACAAACAACAAAAAAATGGTTAAAAGTTATGATTCAACAATAGTGTAGCATGTCAAAAATATTGAACTGAACCAATAATAGTGTCGTTAATAAAAATATTATTTTAAAACGTGCTTGTGTAAATCAGGAATAGTGTAATAAGTAGAAAAACAACAATGTTATGGTTAGGTTTAAATCAACAAGAATGCAATAACTCAAAATATAGATATGCAAATTACATACATGATTTAGCAATAACGTGGAAACTCAAAATGATGAGCAAAGCAACACGTACGTTCTCTATCACTGTTGGCCGCAACTAAAAGTGGCACAATATTGTGAGGGCGATAACGACAATCGGTCAGTCATGAATAGCGTCTTATGGCGCCATCCCTTATTAATTTTTTGCACTATTAAAACGACGGTTTTATTGACTTGTAGGGAATTGAATTTTACGTCTGAATAGAGTGTTATGTCAAATTCGAAACATTTTGAGTTACGACACTATTGTATTATTAGTGAAATATATTGATTAGTGCCTGATAAACTCATGTTAATAGATAAATCAATTCTAGATAAGATTGCCCTGCTTTATAATACTGCCTGAATCAGTATCTTTATGGTGGTTATAAAAAGACAAAACTGGCCATCGTATGCCGAATATATAATAAAAATGATATATTCAGTCTCATTCGTCGAAATTTCTATATAGATCCCAATTTGATTTAAAGGAAATCCTTAAAATCCCGTTTATCTCCTCCGTAACTACCATCTCTACTAAATAACGCAATTTTCATTGATCATAAGGAAACAGCCTTTCCATATTTCTCGACTGGCATCACATGTTTCAAACTGTCCATTAACGATCAATGTGACGTCGATTTAGGAGAAAGCTCATATCAGGAAAGCTGGTGGAGGAGCCGGAGAGTGACACAACGCTCAATCTGAAGAAAAGTGACACAACTCAAAAAATGCATAATTCCAGTATATAGGTATGCTGGAATATCTATTTAAATTGATGGCAAAAAACCTATACCTTTACCAGCAAAAGTGTCGCATATATATTTTCTTCCAACTTCGTAAGATGGCGGTAGTGTCATTATTCATTTGGCGGCAAAACGAACATTTTTTATTCGGTAACAATGACACTTTTCTGTTATGCTCTGACGTTCGAAGTGAATGTATCATTATTTATCACAAAAACCGTTGTATTTAGAGGTGACCTAAGGTGTTTTTCGGAGTTTCAACGAAAAAGTGACATATTTAGATTTGGGTAGGTGAGTAGATTTCTTATTACAATTTTTAAAATATTACAGTAATATTTTGAGTTATGTCATTATTGGTGAAGTGTTTTTACTTTTTACATCTAAAATAATGACATAAAAATATACTGATTAGTGCCTGATACACTCATGTTAAAGATATATCAATTTTAGATAAGATTGTCCTGCTTTATAATACTGCCTGAATCAGTATCTTTATGGTGGTTATAAAGAGACAAAACTGGCCGTCGTATGCCGAATATATAATAAAAATGATATATTCAGTCTCATTCGTCGAAATTTCTATATAGATCCCAATTTGATTTAAAGGAAATCCTTAAAATCCCGTTTATCTCCTCCGTAACTACCATCTCTACTAAATAACGCAATTTTCATTGATCATAAGGAAACAGCCTTTCCATATTTCTCGACTGGCATCACATGTTTCAAACTGTCCATTAACGATCAATGTGACGTCGATTAAGGAGGAGGCTCATATCCGGAAATCTGGTGGAGGAGCCGGCGAATGACGCAACTTACGCGAACGCTCTAAAATTTGGCGGAGGCCATTTTCCATCTCTATTTTCATAAGAATGGAATATTTGGCACGTTAAACAAGTTTATTAATGCAAACAGTGGTTCATAAATTAGTTTGGAGTTTGTCTTAACATTTGGGGAACATGGATTAGAGGATGCGCTCTCACATTTGCATTTTAGGGTTGTTGGGTACGAATGGAGGCTTCCAGATATCCTTGATATCCTTCATTTTTATTAATAATTAAATACTAAACTTATAGTTTAGTATAGTTTCTGCTATCGAGACAATTTTATTTGTTTGGATGCTATAAACTAAAAGTACAAATAAAAATTTTAAGCAGAATAATAATATTTATTTATGTATCAAAGGCGTAAAATAGGCGTTTATGGACCGCGACGTGTAAGTAAGAGCCCGAGCCGGTAGGCGAGGGCTATTAACACGTAAGGCCCATAAACGCTGTTTACGCCCGAAATACATACACATTTTTATGCACGACTGTTTTAATAATCATTTATTAATAAAGATACAAAATTCCTTGCACGATCGTCTTAGTGATTATTTTTTAATGCTTCTTTTTCTTTCCACCTTTTGCGAGCAATTTATTATAAATACCGTTTTAAAAGCTACATGAATTTTATAGCTAAATTTATTAAAACTCATCCTGTATAACAATTCACCGAATGATTTGTATTGGTTAGTTAATAAAAAATGTCATATTGAAAGAAATATGTGTAAGAAATAATAATATGATAGAACAGTAATCTCTATAGCCATGTTCGCGTTACCCTAGCAACACAGTAAATAGGACAAGAATAGTAAGTCGCCATTATTTATCGTATTGAAAGTTTCATAACACATTTTTAAAGAAGTTCTTTTATAATGGAAACTAGTGACGATGAGACATTTTCTGGAATACCACCGGAAATTTTTAAGGCAGCAGAAGATTCAAAATTAAGTTTACTACTCGTTAAATCTAAGAAAATATACGATAAGGTCTACGATGAATTTGTTAGTTGGTGCAAATTGGAAAATGTTAAAGACGGTAATTATACAGAAAATGTATTTCTTGCGTATTTTTTGGAGAAGTCTAAATGCCGTAGTTATTATTGTTATTGATATATGAGTTATTGGAAGTTCATAGCAACTTACAACAGAGCAAAATAGCAAATCCTAACATTTCTATAAATAATTGTTGAAATTGTGTTATAAATATAAAATTATAGATGTAGGAAACTTATGTTTGATTGCTAAATTTATAATTCCTTTATTAAAATAAAATACAATAAATAAAAGCTTTGTGTTTTACTAACCACACCCGCCATCTAACATTACCGTCCGGCGGGCGATAAAGAAGCCCAAAGATGGCTCTTTACGCCCGCCGAATATATACATAATATGGACTTTACCGCCCGGTCGTGCATAAACTAAATTGCCAGCGAAATTTGGCAGCGAAAATTGTACCTTCTATCTAAAATTTATTATAACAAAAATTTGGCCAATTTACCAAAAAAAAGGTTATAGTAAATAATTTTAAAACTACTGTTTAAATAAAGGGCCCGGATAATTCAGGCGGTAGCATGTCTGACTTCCACGCAAGTTAGGCTGGGATTGGAAACTCAGCGCCGGCGAGAAAATCTAGACATTTTTAAATATCTATAGGCACCAGATCAACTTAGCCTGAATCAAAATGAGTATCTTGGGTAAAACCAGGGGTAATAATAGGAGGTTGAAGTATAGCACTGGTCCTGTTACCTTCCTTGTATACCGTAGGCCCTAGATATAGAGACTACACTGCTATAATCCCAAAGCCGCGGCTATTTTAATATAGTTCCTTCAGCTTCGATATCGAGTATATCTTCCTCTTCTTCTTCCATCATCAGTCCAATATTCTTTTCAGCCACCTGTGCTCTGGCATTCTTTGTACATGCCGTTGCCACTGTAGGGCTCTGTTTTCCAAATTTTTTGTAATTGAGCATTCTACTTCCATTGTGTTGTATACTTCTTCTGATCTTATTCTATACTCATTGGTATTTGTAGACATCTTATCATAAAGTCCAATGCAACCCTTCGTATTTTATTTCGTACTGTTTTTGTCATTGACAACATATAGGCTTATATTCTCCATTTAGGGTTATATTCAGCACTATGCTCTGAAAGATCCCTTTTTGTTTTCTTTGGTTACAGTGTTCTTCCACACCACTCCATTAAGTGCTTTCGTGGCTTGTGTTTCTCCAAAAATTTTCGTTTATATAACTTTTATACAAAAAAAATTATAACAAGTCAACCATTGGGAATGAGAAGACGATGTAGATCAAAGTTGAGGTGGATGGACGGGTTAACACAAGATGCCGAGAAGATCGGAGTCGGCAACTGGAAAATACAAGCAAGGGACAGAACAGAATGGCATTGAAAGCTTGAGAAGGTCGAGTCCCTCTAATAGTCCAGAAAGCCACTGCGCATCCGCTTGGAAAAATATTCCGATTCGGATTTTTTGCACAATCTTTCTCAAAAAGGACCCCTTTTAACAAATTTGCATGTTGCCAGAACCAAAAGTGGGTCAAAAATTTTTTTTAAAGTTTTTTTTGTTTTTTTTTTAATTATTTTTTTTGCATGGAAGAAAGTTTTTTTTAGGTTTTCTGGATCATTCCAAACAGAAAAGGTCTTTAGTGACATTTCTCTAAAGTTGATAGTTTTTGACACATAAGCGATTAAAAATTGAGAAATTGCGAAATCGGCCATTTTTAACCCTCAAAAACTGTGTGAAAAACTGAAAATTTGAACGTTACTAAGGTAGGCAGATATTCTTTAAGCATCGATTGATGAAATCCCGAAGAGTTTTTTGCAATACAATATTCAAAACTCCTTTGTTTTTTAATTGCTAATCAAGCGTGTGCGACACTATTTTATACCGACGACAGTATGGTGCAAATGAAAGGAATAAATTCGTTATTTCGTAAAACGGCGACTTTAAGGGAAAATCCCGAAAGAGGTCGATTTTTAATTTTAAGTTATGATATTGTGGCATATATGGTATACTAGTTACGTCATTCATCTGGGCGTGATGACGTAATCGATGATTTTTTTAAATGAGAATAGGGGTCGTGTGCTAGCCCATTTGAAAGTTTCTTTAATTCTCTATTCAGTAATATAACCATTTACATAATTATTTATACAGGGTGTCCTTCTACTTAGTTTTTTTCAAATAATTTAATTTAATAAAAATTTTTTGGACACCGTGTATAAATAATTATGTAAATGTTTATACTACTGAATAGAGAATTGAAGAATCTTTTAAATGAGCTAGCACACGACCCCTATTCTCATTTAAAAAATCATCGATTACGTCATCACGCCCAGATGGATGACGTCACTAGTATACCATATATGCCACAATATCACAATTTAAAAATAAAAATCGGCCTGCTTAGGGATTTTTCCTTAAAGTCGCCGGTTTACGAAATATCGAATTTATTCCTTTCATTTGCACCATACTGTATACACATGCAGCGGTGAAAAATAGTGTCGCGCACGCTTGATTAGGAATTAAAAAACAAAAGAATTTTGAATGTTGAATTGCAAAAAACTCTTCGGGATTTCATTAATCGATGTTTAAAGAATATCTACCTACCTTAGCAACAATAAAATTTTCAGTTTTTCACATAGTTTTTGAAGGTTAAAAATAGCCGATTTCGCAATTTTTCAACTTTTAATCGCTTATATAGGTATGTCAAAAACTATCAACTTTAGAGAAAAGTCACTAAAGACCTTTTCTGTTTGGAATGATCCAAAAAACCTAAAAGAACTTTGTTCCATGCAAGAAAAATAATTTTAGAAAAAAAAAAAAAAAAAACGTTTAAAAAATTTTTGACCCACTTTTGGTCCTGGCAAGATGCAAATTTGTTAAAAGGGGTCCTTTTTGAGTAAGATTGTGCAAAAAATCCGAATCGGAATATTTTTCCTAGCGGATGCGCAGTGGCTTTTTGGACTATAAGTGCTGTAGCACCAAGATGATGATGATGATGATAATGATCTTTCATACAGGTACCGTCTCGGCTTATCATTTGGCCATAAATATTAAAAGTCTCACAACTCCTAATAGTATCTTCTAAACTAAAGTTCAAATCTGCAACCTCGGATACAATATATAAGATATAAATATTCAGTCTTACACATACTTATCTTGAGTACCCATAGCTCATACTATTCCTTTAGTTTCCTTATCATATATTCCATTTGCTTAGTGTCTTGTTCAAAAATGACTTGGTCATCGGCGAAACGTAGTGCATATATATTCTCTTGTACTGGTATGCTCATTGTTCCACATTTTCTATAGCATATTTTCAAAGTTTAATCGATGTATATGTTAAAAAGTGTAGGTTAAAGATCACATCTCTGTTTTTGGTCTTTTGCGACGATGGTTGTTTTTGTTATTTTATTGCCAACTTTATTTGCACATGTGTTTATTTATATTGTGTGTATCTGTATTATATTCATCCATTTCTTTCTAACATGCATTTTTCTCATTGTTTCTCACAGTTATATATTCGATAAAGGTTACATGTGTTTCTATAGGGCTTTTCATTCAGTCATTTGTTTCCTGCTTCTGTCATATTTCGTATAATCCGTGTATATTAATATTATACACATATGACAGAAGCTCGAAACAAATGACAATCGATGAAAAGCCCTATTGATAAAAATAATTGTTAAGTAGTAACTTTTAAACAAAAGCTATTAATACTTATAAGGATAAGATATTATTTATTTATATTTGAATAAATAGTTATTTTTTTGAGTTGTTTATCTAATGATATGTATTATATTTATGTTATGTACATACAGCGTGTCTAATGAAGTTGGATACATATAATTTATTATAGGTAACTTTTTTATTTTTAATTTTATGAAAAAAGTTATTGTTCACAAAAAGTTTTGCATATTCTAAAACTTAAGATTCAACCATCAGATATCAAATTATATCTAGTTTATTCGAGGTATGTCAAAAAATATGAATTTAGTTTGTCTAAGAATAAATCACCTTTATTTCTCACAATATTGAAAATGGTTATTATGAAAAGTTGTTTTAAATTAAAATTATGTTTTAATATATTATACAATTATATCCTTCTAATAAAAAAAATATTTGAAAATGTTTTCCAAATTACGGATACATTAAATCATTTTCATTTATAACCCTTTTATTATTAATTTGACGAAGAATAGTGCTATTCTTCATAAATAGCCCTTCATGGTCCAAAACCTGAGATACAACTATCGTATATCAAATTTTATCAATTTTATACGAGGTATGTAAAAAATATGAAGTTCGCTCAAGAATAAAATAATTTTATAGTTTACATTATTGCAATTAGAAGGATATAATTACACAATACAACGTAATTTTTAATTCTAAACAACTTTTCATAATATCAATTTTCCGTATTATGAATTTAATTACGCAAATTAACAAAAATTTTGTTATGATAATGCTCGAATTTTCGGCTTGTTTCTTTTATAATTTCGGAACAAATTCTTGCTATTAAAGATTAACTTATCCGTCTATAATTATCTGTTGAACTTTTGTCACCTTCTTGGAATGGAGCACATGTATAAAGTGTATCTTCTTTCTTTTATCTGATGCATGCATAGGAGGACTACCACCCTATCCAAAGGAATTTTTAATCGTAGTCTAACTTAATTATGTTTTTTTTAGATCTGTATAGAATAATATACTAACTAACTAATACTACACCTGTTTCTCTATATATCCAAATATGGGGGACACTGATAGTAGATTAAAAGAACTGGTTGTATCTCGTCACGATATATTAAAGCACTCATAAAGAACCACGTGCTCTAATATAAATCCTCACACTCAAAATAAATAAAGAGAATGCCAATCATAATCGCACAAAGAATGAAAATGTTTCGGTAAATAAAAATGCCGAACGAGAAGTTGATCTTGCCGTGAAGCTTTACAACTTAGGGTGGATTAGTGGAAAATATAATTGTAAAAATAATTAAAAGAAGCTTCTGCGGATAAAACGAAAATCCTAATTAAAAGTTATATATAACCATAGGAGAAATCGAAAGATATTCGACATGAGAAAGCTTCATCCGACGCTTCAACTTTGATCAACAAAGAAGTGTTTTCGTTACATGATAAGTATATATAAAAATAAACTGTTGCAACAGCTTATATAATAAATCTCGAATTTAACATCGTTCTAATAATCGGCAGTGAATTTCACTAAAGAATATATAGGTATTGAGGAGAGATAAATAAACTATTTAAATATACATACCTATACATACAGTGCACTTCAGATAAAACTAACCTTCTTAAATAACTTTTTAACCACTAATTTTTAGAAAAAACGCAAAAACATGTCAAATAATACTTGAAGGGGGAGACATGCCATATTTAACCTTGCCCGGAAAGGCACCCTCTCACCCCCCGTATCTTCCCTTAATTTTTTTTAATAACTTCCACCTTTTTTTATTTGATATTTGGATTTTCCTCTTTGCACTAATTCCAAAAATGTATCACTTATTGCTTGAAGTGATTGGTTTAGGAGAAAAATAAATACAAAAGCAATAAAACTGGATATAATAAAAATTATTTTTTTAACAATTTTATAACATTTAGAATGAACACTTCACTACCAAAAATTTTAACAATAATTATTCACAATTTTAACAATAATTATTCAAAATTTCAGAAATGATTTTGAATAAATATTGAATAAATACTAATGAAATAAAAAATTTTAGCAGTTCCAAAATAACACAAAACCTAGTCATTGGATAAAAAAGTTTATTTGAAGAAAGTATATTTTTTGTTCTTGTTAATGGCGGTACAGGCTCGTTTTTTTAATATTGTATTTAATTAGAGAGTAATTTCCACATATTAATCTTCTTCTTAACGTGCCCTATCAAGTCCCCTTGACGTTGGCGATTAACAAGGCGAAACTGTCTCTCTCTCGAGCTATTCTAAATAGTTGTTCTGCTTTCTTTATTCCTGTCCACTCCCGGATATTTTTCAACCAAGAGGCTTGCTTTCTACCAATTCCTCTGTCCCCTTCGATTTTACCCATCATAATAAGTTGAAGAATATTATACCGGTCTCCCCTTACTACGTGTCCAAAGTAGGCCATCTTTCTATATTTGATGTTATTAAGCAGCTCGCGGGCAGCATTTGATCTCTTAAGGACTGCCACATTTGTCAGCATAGACGTTCATGGTATTTTCAGTGTACGTCTGTCCAGCCACATTTCAAAGGCTTCCAAACGATTAATGGTGGATATTTTTAATGGCCATGCTTCGACACCATACAGAGGACTGACCAAATGTAACATTTAATGATGCGCTTTCGAAGTTGAAGTTGCAAGTTATTATTACAGAAGAATGACCTCATTTTTAAAAATGTCGTGCGGGCTATCTCGATTCTACATTTTATCTCTTTATCTGGATCTAGTTGTTCAGTAATATGGCCACCAAGATAATTAAAACTGGGCACTCTTTGAATTATATTACCATCAACAAATAACCGTGAATCTTGATGGGCTAAACGGCTAAATACCATGTATTTTGTTTTTGAACAGTTTATGTTTAGGCCAAACTCTCTTCCCACTTTGTCAATAGCATTTAAAAGGTGTTATAATCCATTCATATCATCACTTAAAATAACTGTATCGTCTGCATATCTGATTGTATTTATCAGAATTCCATTAACTTTCACACCCCATTCCAAATGGTGCAGCGCTTCCTTAAATATTCTATCTGAATATAAATTGAATAACAGTGGGGACAGTATACAACCCTGTCTGACACCTCTTTGTATTTTGCATATTTCTGTTGATTTTCCATTTATGCATGCTGTCGCTGTTTGACGCCGGTATAATTTTCCTATGATTCGTCCATCTTGATTATCAACTCCTTCATCCTTTAATATGTTTATTAATTTGTGATGTTGTACTCGACCAAAGGCCTTCTCATAGTCAATAAATACAGCAAAGACGTATTTCCTTTGATCTCGGCATTTCTGCAATAATACATTCAGTGCAAAAAGTCCCGAGTTCCCAGTCCATTTCTGAAGCCAAATTGTGTTTCAACGTGATCTTCTTCACATTTATCTCTGATTCTACTGCGGATGATACGTAGAAAGATTTTCAAAGTGTGGATCATAAGGCTTATCATTCTATGATCGCTACAGTTTTTTTGGTCGTTGTTTTTTTGGTAGGGTTATGAATTCGAACTTTAACCAATCTTCAGGGATATCACCAGTCGAATAAACATCGTTGAAAAGTTTGACTAGTATTCCAATGTTTTCCTCATTAATGAGCTTTAACATTTCTGTAGGTATGCTGTCAGGACAACGGCTTTCTTGTTTTTTGCCAATTTTATAGCATGTAGTATTTCTGATTTTAGTATTTCTGGTCCTTCACCTTCATCTAAAGTCTCCAGTTCTTCGGGTCTATCATCATTATAAAGGTCATTTATATAATTATACCAGGTAGTGCGAATTTCGTGTTCGTCTATTATCATTTTTCCCGACGAATCCGTTATAGTATGTGGAGTTTTCTTATGATAAAATCCAGCTACTTCTCTAACTTTTTTAAACATATTAAATGTATCATGTTTTTCATTCAACACATATTAACATATTTTTCAAATTGGGCTCTGTACCGCCGTTCTTTATTATATTACGAATACGTGTGCCAAATATCTCGAAAAAATATTCAAAATTACAGCCGCAATCGCGTTTTTGCTACCTGTTGATCGTTACTGTTTCCTCTTAAATTTTTGGTAGTGAAATTTTTGAGGAGTGAAATTACGCAAGTGCATCAAAATTATGTAAACATTGTGATCCAGAAAATAATTCTAGCTGGAAAATGCATGGGAAATTTAGGATACTAATCCAAACTTCCAAGCCTCCACTACCCTTGAGCTTATGAAATTCTGAAAAAAAATTGTGAAACTGGAAGGGCATGTGGTTGCCGAAAAGCAGACCTCGAATGTTCAGCAGTGTGCCTCTATGGTGGTGGTGAAAGTTGCAGCAACATCGTGGACATATCAACATTAATTATTGAAGAAAATAAATTGGTAGATGAATTACCGACAATGACGCCAACTCTAACTCTCATTATCCCACAAAAATTCACCTCAGATACTGATTCAGATCTTGACTCGCAGCATGGACCATCGAAAAAAAGGAAAAAATATGATAGATCTTTTTCAACATATATTAATAAATAATATTAATCTGTCTAGAAATTGTCTGTGGATTAGGCCTATTGGGGATACCACACAAAAGACGCGCCTCCAGACTCTACCTCATAGGTGGCCGGGAAAAGGGCCAAAATTAGCTTAATAATAGTATAGGAATGTTAAAATCATAATAAATAAATATAAATATAGATTAAAAAGAATGCCCAAGGTTTTGTTTTTATTATATTTCTATGAGAATTTGAGAATCGGATCAAGTTTGAAGCGCTGTAAAACCTACACAAGAATAAAAAACCGCTAAACGCCTTAAAAATGAGTGGAGCTTACAATATTCTAGCTACAAAAGATATGATATGAATATTACGTGGCGCGAAAATGTATTTTCATTTTGATGCTAAACAAAATTCTAATTTTATTTTAAAAGATTTTTCCATAATGTTTGCCAAATTTGAAGTAAACGCGCCACAAAAGAGTAACTTTGATACAGTTTGAATTTTGAAACTCTTTTGTGGCGCGTTTACTTCAAATTTAGCAAATATTATGGAATCTTTCAAAAAAATTTATGGAATTAAAAAATCTTTTAAAATAAAACTATAATTTTGTTTAACATCAAAATGAAAATACATTTTCGCGCCACGTAATATTCATATCAGATCTTTTGTAGCTGGAATATTGTATGCACCACTCATTTTTAAGGCGTTTAGTGGTTTTTTATTCTTGTATCAGGAGTTTTTCAAAGTTATTTATAAGTTAAATGTATGAAGTTGAATGCAATGTTCCTCTATTGCTCGTTAGGCTTTATAAATGGTCACCTTTGTTGCATTATCTCCCAAATGATCTAGTGTCCATCGAATGTACACTAGATTTTTTTCTCTTCCAAATAGATTGAAAAAAAATATTGAGATGATCGGTAAATAAAGTCAGATTGCCCGTTGCCAGATCAAATTTAGCGTCGTAATCACTACAACTACATAAACCATTTCGGGAATAATCGTTAATTGGATTATACATTTGTAGCTTAATAACTTATAAAAGACTTAACCGATTTTGATCAGTAAACATGAGTTTGAAACGTATTTACCAGTAGTATCTGATGGATCTAAGGTCAAGTATGATAACTGAAGCTATTACAGGAATTATTGAGCTTGAGGAACCGTTTTTCGCGTAGGAAATAGATTTGATCATACTTATGAAGCCTATAACTTAAAAAATTCGAATCTTTCCAGTTAGATTCGTCTAGAGAGCTTCTACAAACGCTCAGTTATTGGCGCAATTCGTAGGTTGAAATTTTGAGTATTTGTCGAAAAACCAAAATTTTCAAAGTATAGTTTTTCAGTTTTTCGGCTATACTGAGCCGTGTGTATGTCTAATCCTGACGGATTAAACACCATTTGAAAGCTTAACTCAACACTATCGATTTGATGTATTTGCAGTTCTCCTGTCTCTTCTTTATCCGAAGATATATACCCCCAAAAAAATATGCCGTTTTGTACATACCAAGTCCTCTAGCTGGCTTATGGGTGGTCAAGAGTCACAAACTACACCGGTTCTGAATCGGTCCTGATCCCCTCTTCAAACACAGAAAAAAATTCAAATTAGTTTAACTTGCAAACACACATACATATCCACAAACATTTTCCCTTTTTTTAATAAAAATTGAGTCATATTTCTGAGCTCGGTAACTTTTGAATGGTATAACCGATTTTCAAAATTAGACATGCGTTGGAAAGGTAATGATCAGTACTATTAGAAACCGTAAAGGTCCGACTTAAATTTTTGAATTTTTTGGGAGTTTTGGGGACGAGAACGAAAAACAGATCCTAAATAGAAAGGGCCGTAATATCCACACCCTTGGACCAAAATGGATGATCAACATATGAATGCGTGAGTCTTTTGCTGAACTTTAAGATGGGACTTGGCCCATCTTTCAAATCAGTCAGATTTAGAAAATCGAAAATTTCGTGTGTATATAGTGTCGCGTGTAGGGGGGTGTTGGTGTGCGCCACTGGCGAGAACTGCCGCTCTCTGGTAATAAATAAATTAAACAATTTTATAGTGGAAATTGTTCGTTAAAAAATTTTCACTAGTAATACCATTAGAGGTCAAATTATTTCCGGAAATTTTTTTGAGATCATGAATATTTTGAAAATTTCCTGAGTCGCAGACGAGGGAAATTTTCTAAAAATATTCATGATCAAAAAAAAAATTCCGGATATTAATTTGACTTCGCGTGGTATTCGGTAAGAAAATTCCACACCAAATTTGCATTTGAAAATCCAAAGCTGCATGAACAGATTAATAGCGCGCCATAGCTTTGTCAGCAATTATTTAGGCTTTCAAATTCGTATTTTCTACTCATTGTAGTTGCATGGGAATACCATTTCAAGATAGAAAATAGTATATTCTTCAATTTTACATAAGTTTTGAGTAACTACAAGTGATAGAAAATGAATCAAAACTAAATTATGTAAACAAATAAAAACCAGTCTGTCAAAAATGTTCTGTTATTGTAAACGTCAAAAAATTTCCACTATAATTCGCTGTTGGGTACCCCACGAGCAAAAAATGTCCGATAAAATACCTCCGTTGCCATGGTGATCTGTCAAAATAACGTATTTTGATTGGTTCAAAATTACAGGTGTGGAATTTTCTATAAAATCGCTATGATGTTATTTTATCGTAAAGTGAACAGAAAAAAGTTATAACCTCCAAAAGGAAACTTCTTACAACATTTTTTCTTATTTCTGTTTATAACTTTTTTGTTGGTCACTTGACAATAAAAAGTAATACATTTAAAATTGAAGAAAATTTAATTTGCTTCATTTTAAGTTTCATTAAATTTTCTGTATGGTTCCTAGTTTAGGAGATACAGCGCGAAAGCCCTTTGCACCCCTTTTTCCAAGATGGCCGCCGGGGGTCAAGGGCGGCGACCCCAAAAACTTGAAGTTAAGCTTCTACTGAACCCCCTACACATTAAAAAAATAAAATTAACTCCTCTAAGAACTGCAACCGTAAATGTAACATTTCATTGGACTATAACCATAGTTTTGCTTAGAGTTTTATTTGTCAACTTGATATACTCTGGGCTAATTAGCAAAATTCATGGAAAAGTTATTTACCAGCAATTTTATTGCTGGAATCGAATTATAAGATCCTATATATTAATAGTATAGGTATGCAAAGTCCGCAGATAGTGTGCTACTTTTTTTATAAACAAAATGGCGCCGACAAATCGTATTTTTTTCAATTATTGCTCTATAGCTCCGAAGATTTTAACTTTACGCCAAAAATACTCAAATAAAAATTCACCGCAATTAAATTCTGCATAGAGATGTGTTTTTCACGATTTGCTCCGACGAAAAGTTTCCTCGGAAAATGCGGGTTTTCCTAACAAAAACTATAATTTTCAAATAAAGTTTTAGGTAAGTAATTATTAATCAATAATTAAATAACTTAGTGACATCAAAGATTTCTTGGTATAGATTGTAATTCCAGAAGCCGGTGAAAATTAAACGAATATTTTAGCAACAATTCAATTGTTAATTAACAATTTACGATCGCAATAATAACCAAAATAATCATGATACATTGATCAAACTTATAGAGATTATAAAGATGAGATGCTTGTTTAATATTTTATCGACAAAATATAAATTTTTCTTTTTTTTGCATAATCTTTAAATTTTGAAAAAAAAATAGTTATAATACGTTGGTCTAATTAGTAAAGTACAAAGAAAGGTTATTTACCAGCAATTTTATTGCTTTAGTCGAATTATAAGATCTTATATATTATTAATATAGGTCTGCAAAGTCCACAGATAGTGTGCTAATTTTTTTATAAACAAAATGGCGCCGACAAATCGTATTTTTTTCAATTATTGCTCTATAACTCCGAAGATTTTAACTTTACACCAAAAATACTCAAATAAAAATTCACCCCAATTTAATTCTATATAGAGGCATGTTTTTCCCGATCTTCTCCGACGAAAATTTTCCTCGGAAAATGTGGGTTTTTCCAACAAAATCTCGAATTTTCAAATAAATGTTTTGGGCCAGTAATTATTTATTAATAATTATATAGCTTGGTGAAATCAAAGCTTTCTTAGTATAGATTATAAATTCAGAAGCCGGTTAAAATGAAACGAATATTTTAGCAACAATTCAATTGTTAATTAACAATTTACAGTCGCAATAACAACCAAAATAATCATGAGACATTGATCAAACTTAGAAAGATTATAAAGGTGTGATGCCTATTTAATATTTTGTCGACAAAATATAAATTTTTCATTTTTTTGCATAATCTTTAAATGTTAAAAAAATTGTTATAAACACATTAACATTTCTTAGAAATTGTTTATTATATTCTAATTTTAAAAAATACTTAAAATGCTTATTTCATAGGCCTTGAAAACGAATGCTTTAAAAAAAATTTCCAACCATTTGCAAAAAAGTTAGGAAACAGCAAAATAAATATACGATATCTCCATTGTTTATAATTTGTTTTAATTGTTTCAAAGCTTAAAAGTGAGTCTATGGTACAATCTAATTACTCACAAAGAATGTCAAAAATTAGTGCAATGGTTATATTTTAATCAAAGATAAAAAATACTTTTTTTTGTAATTTTTAGCGCGAAAGTAGGCTTGATACAGAGCCGGAGATAAAATGTTCACTCGAAGCGACTGACACGCTTAAACTCGCGCGAGTTGTGTATGTGGGCGGGTAGCTACGGTACTGTATTATTCTACTTTCACGCGTGTAAATTACAAAAAAATATATTTATAATCTTTAATTAAAATATAACCATTAAGCTGATAATCGATATTGTTTTAAAAATAATTAGCTTGTACTTTAAACTCACTTCTACGCTTTGAAAGAATTAAAAAAAATTATTAACACCGTAGTAATAGTATGTTTATTTTGCTATTTCATAACTTTTTTGCAAATGGTTGCAAAAAAGTTTTAAAGCATTCATTTTCAAGATATTTGAAATGCGCATTTTAGCTATTTTTTTAAATTATAATATAATAAAAACTTTCTGAGAAACGTTAATTTGTTTATAACTATTTTTTTTAAACATTTAAAGATTATGCAAAAAAATAAAAAATTTATATTTTGTCGACAAAATGTTAAATAGGCATCTCATCTTTATAAGATTTCAAAGTTTGATCAGTGCATCATAATTATTTTGGTTATTATTGCAACCGTAAATTATTAATTAACAATTGAATTGTTGCTAAAATATTCGTTTAATTTTCACCAGCTTCTGGAACTATAATCTACACCAAGAAGGCTTTTAAGTCACCAAATTATTTAATTATTGGTAAATAATCACTTATCTAAAACTTTATTTGAAAATTAAAGATTTTGTTGGGAAAACCCGCATTTTCCGAGGAAAATTTTCGTCGGAGCAGATCGGGGAAAACACGTCTCTATGCAGAATTTAATCACGGTGAATTTTTATTTAAGTGTTTTTTGTTGTAAAGTTAAAATCTTCGGAGTTCTAGAGCAATAATTTAAAAAAAAACACGATTTTCGGGCGCCATTTTGTTCATAAAAAAAGTAACACACTATCTGAGGACTTTGCATACCTATATTATTAATATATAGGATCTTATAATTCGATTCCACCAATAAAATTGCTGGTAAATAACTTTTCCCAAAAATGGCCTATACCCCGATAATCAGCCCAGACTAATAGTACTTAACTCGTTATTTAAATTTAATAGGCCCTAGAACATTATTTTTTAATAACACGCCCTTGGGCGTTATATCGTACTTAATAGACTTCGAAATAATGTAACTATTTGTCAAATAATAGACCAGTCGGACATTAAAATTATTATTAAACATTGTTAGAAAGATGTATTAGTCTAAGTATCGAAAAATAATAAATCACAAGCATCAGAATTCAAGGAAAATAACTACTTACTTCCTTGCATAGCATGAAAAGCTATGAGCTTTTCATCAGAGCTTTATATTATCATCCAAGAGCAGCTTAGGCATTCATAGTAATTAATCTATGGTGCAGAAATAAACATCTATTAGCTATTTTAACACGTCAGAATAATTGGCGTCGACATCAAACCGTGCGATGGTTTAATTATTTACTTTCTGCTACCGGGTTACGTACAAAGCCTTTAAATTAGAATTTCTCATGCATATTTTTTAATTAGACATTTTAATTTTACTGAAGTCAGCGTGTTAGTAATGAAATTAAAGTGTAATCTTTTTTTCATGCCACTTTCTTTTTTCTACAAACAAAATATTTCGGTGAGATTAAGGTTTTATTTTGACGTTTAGGATTAGCTTGCAGAATTTTTGGGATATGTTTGTAACGTAAATAAATATAACTAAAAAGAAGATTAGCAAAACTGTATGATTTTAACCCAGTGTAGTACAAGAATTTGATATTTTAATAAAATAGTACGTGTAAAATAGTACGTGTAACTTGTAGGTTGAGTAATAGTTATATTCAGTATGTTCAGTAATTATTATATTTATATTTATATTTATAATTATGTTCAGTAATTATATTTATGTTGGAATAGATAAGTCTATGTATATGGTCTGGTAAGAGGAGGAAGGCACTTGTAGAATCAGAAGAAATTACGAAATTTTTGAAATTAATGACGGACACCATATTGTACGATTTGAGAAAAGTCAGAGGCTGTCATGGCTGGGACGTATCCAGCGATAAGACGATTAGACCGGGCAGTATCGTCGCCCCCGCTAGCGCAATTATTCCGATTCGATTTTTTTGCACAAACTTACTCAAGAAGAGGTCCTTATAACATATCCACAGGTGCCGGGCGGTGCCGTGGTCGAAAAATTTTTTAAACAATTTTTTTTAAACAAATTCACAAAAATAATTTTTTTATTTCCAACAATTTTTTTTTAGATAACTTGGGTCATTCTGAGCAAAAAAGATTTCCTGTCATTTTTCTCTAAAATTGACTGTTGTCGAGTTATACGCGATTAAAAATTTGAAAAATGCGAAAAGGGCCATTTTCAAGGCTTCATAACTCGATTAAAAATGATTATTATGAAGCTCAAAAAGTGACAAAATCAAGATTCAAATACCTTCTTCAACGTCCTGAAGAGATTTTTGTCACTGTTTTATTACAAAGCTGTTACAAACTTACTCAAAAAGAGGTCTTTATAACATATCCACAGGGTGCCGAGCGGTGCCGTGGTCGAAAAACTTTTTAAACAATTTTTTTTTAAACAAATTCACAAAAATAATTTTTTCATTTCCCACAATTTTTTTTTAGATAATTTGGATCATTGTGAGTAAAAAAGGTCTTTGGTCATTTTTCTGTAAACTTGACTGTTGTCGAGTTATACGCGATTAAAAATTTGAAAAATGCGAAAATGGCCATTTTCAAGGCTTCATAACTCGATTAAAAATTATTATTATGAAATTAAAAAAGTGAGAAGTTCAAGATTCAAATACCTTCTTCAGCATCCTGAAGAGATTTATGTCATTATTTTATTACAAAGCTGTTACTTTTAGTTATTAACAATGAGCGCTATAATTCAACTGCATCGTCACCCCGTTAGCGGAACTATTTCGATTAGATTTTTTTTGCACAAACTTACTCAAAAAGAGGTCCTTATAACATATCCACAGGGTGCCGGCCGGTGCCGTGGTCTAAAAATTGTTTAAACAATTTTTAAACAATTAAAATCTAAAAAGTTAATAACTAAAAATAACAGCTTTGCAATAAATTAATGACAAAAATCTCTTCAGAACGCTGAAGAAGGTATTTGGATCTTGATTTTGTCACTTTTTGAATTTCATAATAATCATTTTTGATCGAGTTATGAAGCCTTGAAAATGGCCATTTTCGCATTTTTCAAATTTTTAATCGCGTATAACTCGACAACAGTCAATTTTAGAGAAAAATGGCAAGAGACCTTTTTTGCTCAGAATGACCGAAATTATCTAAAAAAAATTGTTGTAAATAAAAAAATAATTTTTGTGAATTTGTTAAAAAAAAAATTTTTAAAACATTTTTCGACCACGGCACCGCCCGGCACCCTGTGGATATGTTATAAGGACCTCTTTTTGAGTAAGCTTGTGCAAAAAAATCGAATCGGAATAATTGCGCTAGCGGAGGCGACGATACTGCCCGGTCTAGATAAAAAGGCAAGAATGTAAAGTCGACAGAAACATGAAGGACAGAAAAATCTATAATAAAATGGTTGCATGAAATGGAAGACCACTTGAAAACTATGAACAGAAAACAATGAAGGAGAAGAGCACAAGAGGGGTCGGAAGGTAATGACATAGCCAGACAAATAGACGCCAATCTAGGTTTATGATGCCCATCTAAAAGAGCACGTACGGAAAGTTACTCGGAGGCTGCGAACAGTGCGGCTGAGTTAGGGAGGGTGATGCCCAACATTGAGGACACAAACCCGAAAGAAGGAGAGTCTTGAACGGTGTTGTGCAGTCGATCGTCATCTACGCGGCACCATCCTGGAGTGGGGTGGTAGAGATACAGGCCTGCAAGGGGCTCATGACGTGAGTGGAGAGAATAAGTCTGCTCCGAGTGGCATGCATCTACAGGACTATATCTCTGGCAGCCTTGTGGGCCACCACTGGATGTGTTCCGCTGCATATGTTGGTAGTGGAAAAAAAAGAGCTATATGGGAGAAGACACCAAGAGATTACTATGGTCGAGAGAAGACAGGAAAGATAAAGGTCAATTAAAAGATGACAAGAAGAATGGAAATAGCACGGATGATGAGGCACAGTGGACAAATATGCTGCACTCTAACCTAAAGACTGTGGTCACAGGCAACTGGATTATTAAGTAACGCAGGTGCTTACCTGATACGGGTGTTTTAGGGCATGAAAGACAGACACGGATGAATTCCTATTTTGCAGACACCCGGACACTACTACACATACGAATAACAGATTTATAGTAGAAAGGAACAGAATAGGAAGAGAGACAGGTGTGAATTTGTGACAGTGAGAGAAATGATTAGGAGAATGATTGAAAATAAAGCAGGTTGGATTATTATACACAACTATATCCGTGCAGTGATCAAAAAGAGAGAAGAGGAGGAAAGACAGCTGTGCCAACGACAAAGATAAGAGGGAAAGATACGGTAAAGTAAAAGGTAGAAGATAAAGTAAAAGGTAGAAGGAGTACGTTTTGATACGAAGCGAATTAGTATGTTAGATCGTGTGGGACAGAGTGGAAAATTAGCTCATTTTAAAAAACTCATACAAAAATAAAAAACCCAAATTCTGGGACCGAAAAAAGGGAAACTGGGAAAAAGGAAGGGCCTCCTTGCTGACAGTCTGTGGATGAATGAAGGTAGAGTACTTCGGAAGCGATTCGGGCCTTACAGCGCTCCGCTTTCGGAGCGCTGGATAACAGAGGGGGTCTAATTTAGCAGGAAGGCATTAGCGTAGCCTTGGCGACAAGAGGGCATTCTAAAGTACCTCGTGAACTATCGCTGGGACTACGAAGAATGAATCCTGCACTAAGGTCAGTCAGGCGGCGTTCTGAAGGTTATTTTAAAGATTCCAGACCCCCCTCTATAAAGATGAAAAAAAAGGTTTATGATAACAAAAAAAAGAAGGGTTAAGTTCTTATATGTTTGATTGAAGTGGACATGCTATTGAGATTTACTTGGTTCTTATATGTTAAGCGAAATAACTTGCTTTAGAATTTGTTGTTTTTATATATTATTATGTTAAATCAGATTACTGAAAAATTACAGAAAAAGAATAAAATTCTAGTTTTATTTTTAAAGATTTTTCCACAATATTTGCTAAATTTGGAACAAAACGCGCCACAAAAGAGCTTCAAAATGCAAACTTTATCGAAGTTACCTTTTTGTGGCGCGTTTCACTTCAAATTTAGCAAGTACGTAATATTCACGTAATATAATATTCACGTAATAAGTATTCATATCAGCCCTTTTGTAGCTGGAATATTGTGTGCGCCACTTATTTTTACAGCGTTTAGCGGTTTTTTATTCTTGTGAAATAAATACAGATGTATAGATACAATCCTAAGTTATAATACTGTGAATATTATGACTTTTATGAAGTTATACTTCTTTACGCGCGATATGAGGGTGAATTTTTATATGTTAAAACCTACGATCCCGGCGCATGCACATTATAACTTTGTTCTGATTGGATGTTCAAATGACATGTCAAAAATTATCCAATATGGCAGCTGTAGCGCAGCTGTGGTTTGGACGGTTGACGGTTTGGTTATGTATGGTTGTTGCGTTTTAAAATTTGTGGAAGGAGAAACAACAAAGGTTAGTTAATAGTTATACTGCCTTTTTAAATAGTTTTCATATTATATTTTTGAAGTTATACTTCAAAATGTTTTAATTTATGTATGTATCAGTCCAGAAAAGGTGTGGAAAGAATATATTAGTGTTTTTAAATATATTTTTCTACAAACGTGTTAAAAATGCAATTGTTAGGACTCCATAGGAGCGTTAAAAATGCTACTTTACGGCACTAGTGCTTTAAAATTTTAATGCACTGCAGTTAAAAGTGAATTGTCAAATTGTGAAACGTCAAAATATTTATATTTCATTTATTAATATTAATATTAATAATACAACTTGCCCAATTTGAAAAAGGTAATTTAAAAGGTTTTTTATTATAATTTTGTGTCTTTGGATTTGTCTTCCTTGGGCGTAAAATAATAAAACATCTATTTTTTATTTCACTTGTCACCGTGATGTATAATTTTGTATATCTGAAATGTAAGTGCATGCGACTTGATGGCCTTTTTGGTAGAGCATTGGACCAGAGATCAAAAAATCGCGAGATTGCGGGTTCAAATCCCGGAAGATTCATATTTTTTTCTTTTTATTTTAATACTAGCTGACCCGGCAGACTTCGTACTGCCTCAATAGATAAAAACAAACTGTTGTATACAATAAACTTAAAATTAACAAAAGGAATTCGTAATTAATAAACAAAAATGCTCGATGTGAATGAGGTTTTATTATTATTTTTAATTAATTACACATGATGTTTGAAATAATAAAGTTTAGTTAGAAGTAACAAAATAAAGTTTGTAGTGCAACAGTTACAATCTTAAATTAGTTTATATTATAATGAATATAACAGCTTTATTATATCTACATTCAAAACAACCATCTATTTATTATTAGGTTCGGGGAGATTCCAAGTCTATAGGTGTTGATTAAATAAAATTAAATTCAATTAAAATTAAATAAAAAGTAAATGAAGTAAATTAAAATTAAATGAAATTGAATAAACGTAAATAAAAATAAAAAAAACTGAATAAAATTAAATACAAATAAATAAAATCATATTAACTTAAATACAATTAAATAAAGTTAAAAAAGAATTAAATAAAAATAATAAATAAATTAAAAAATAATAATAAAATTAAATAAAAGAAAATATAGTCTAATAAAAATAAATAAAATTTAATAAAATGAAATAAAATAAAATAAACAAAAATAAATAAAATACTTAAACTAAATAAAATTAAACAAAATGAATTAAAATTAAATAAAATTTTATAAAATAAACAAAAATAAATAAAATACTTAAACTAAATAACATTAAACAAAATGAATTAAAATTAAATAAAATTTTATAATTTGCTGCTTGTTCTTTTCGTGTGCTCAGAATTTTTCTCCTGCTTACGGTTCCGTTTAGAGATATTTTTTGAAAATTTCGCAAAATTAAAAAATTCATATTTTGCCCAATTTGAGTCCCAAAGTTAAACTGTGCCACTTCTCTTCTATGAAATTTGTCGCTCGTTCTTCTTCTGTCCTCAGAATATTCCTACGGCTTGAGATATTGTATTTCGGACACCGATTGTGCTAGACAAAAAATTTTAGTACGGTTCTGCTCGGAATCCAGCAAGGAGTCTACCTACTTAATTTCATATTTTTCACGTCATTATTGTGAGAGTTACGGCGTCATGGGCAACCCCCTAATGACATACGGGTATGAAATATAGACAGCAACCTACTCCCAGTACAGTCCAATATACCTGCAAAATTTCATAAAAATCGGTTAAGTCGTTTCGGAGGAGTATGGTAACAAACACTGCGACCGGCGAATTTTTATATAGATGTAAAATATTTAAATGGCTATTAAAAAATAACGGTCTGAGATAAAAAATTGAAAATTTAGGATTGTATGTATCTTTTGCTTCTACATCTCATAAAAATAGTAAAAAACGGTTTTTCCAAAAATTAAAAAAATATATCAGGGGGGGGCAACACCCCTTATGACGTACGGGTATGAAACTCCATATTATCCTATTCCCAGACCGCTAGAATATACATGTAAAATTTCATAAAAATCTGTTCAGTCGTTCTCGAGTTATAAATGGTGTAACTAACACAACCTCGACTTTCTTTTATATATATAGATGTAAAATATTTAAATGGCTATTAAAAAATAACGGTCTGAGATAAAAAATTGAAAATTTAGGATTGTATGTATCTTTTGCTTCTACATCTCATAAAAATAGTAAAAAACGGTTTTTCCAAAAATTAAAAAAATATATCAGGGGGGGCAACACCCCTTATGACGTACGGGTATGAAACTCCATATTATCCTATTCCCAGACCGCTAGAATATACATGTAAAATTTCATAAAAATCTGTTCAGTCGTTCTCGAGTTATAAATGGTGTAACTAACACAACCTCGACTTTCTTTTATATATATAGATGTAAAATATTTAAATGGCTATTAAAAAATAACGGTCTGAGATAAAAAATTGAAAATTTAGGATTGTATGTATCTTTTGCTTCTACATCTCATAAAAATAGTAAAAAACGGTTTTTCCAAAAATTAAAAAAATATATCAGGGGGGGCAACACCCCTTATGACGTACGGGTATGAAACTCCATATTATCCTATTCCCAGACCGCTAGAATATACATGTAAAATTTCATAAAAATCTGTTCAGTCGTTCTCGAGTTATAAATGGTGTAACTAACACAACCTCGACTTTCTTTTATATATATAGATGTAAAATATTTAAATGGCTATTAAAAAATAACGGTCTGAGATAAAAAATTGAAAATTTAGGATTGTATGTATCTTTTGCTTCTACATCTCATAAAAATAGTAAAAAACGGTTTTTCCAAAAATTAAAAAAATATATCAGGGGGGGCAACACCCCTTATGACGTACGGGTATGAAACTCCATATTATCCTATTCCCAGACCGCTAGAATATACATGTAAAATTTCATAAAAATCTGTTCAGTCGTTCTCGAGTTATAAATGGTGTAACTAACACAACCTCGACTTTCTTTTATATATATAGATGTAAAATATTTAAATGGCTATTAAAAAATAACGGTCTGAGATAAAAAATTGAAAATTTAGGATTGTATGTATCTTTTGCTTCTACATCTCATAAAAATAGTAAAAAACGGTTTTTCCAAAAATTAAAAAAATATATCAGGGGGGGGCAACACCCCTTATGACGTACGGGTATGAAACTCCATATTATCCTATTCCCAGACCGCTAGAATATACATGTAAAATTTCATAAAAATCTGTTCAGTCGTTCTCGAGTTATAAATGGTGTAACTAACACAACCTCGACTTTCTTTTATATATATAGATGTAAAATATTTAAATGGCTATTAAAAAATAACGGTCTGAGATAAAAAATTGAAAATTTAGGATTGTATGTATCTTTTGCTTCTACATCTCATAAAAATAGTAAAAAACGGTTTTTCCAAAAATTAAAAAAATATATCAGGGGGGGCAACACCCCTTATGACGTACGGGTATGAAACTCCATATTATCCTATTCCCAGACCGCTAGAATATACATGTAAAATTTCATAAAAATCTGTTCAGTCGTTCTCGAGTTATAAATGGTGTAACTAACACAACCTCGACTTTCTTTTATATATATAGATGTAAAATATTTAAATGGCTATTAAAAAATAACGGTCTGAGATAAAAAATTGAAAATTTAGGATTGTATGTATCTTTTGCTTCTACATCTCATAAAAATAGTAAAAAACGGTTTTTCCAAAAATTAAAAAAATATATCAGGGGGGGCAACACCCCTTATGACGTACGGGTATGAAACTCCATATTATCCTATTCCCAGACCGCTAGAATATACATGTAAAATTTCATAAAAATCTGTTCAGTCGTTCTCGAGTTATAAATGGTGTAACTAACACAACCTCGACTTTCTTTTATATATATAGATGTAAAATATTTAAATGGCTATTAAAAAATAACGGTCTGAGATAAAAAATTGAAAATTTAGGATTGTATGTATCTTTTGCTTCTACATCTCATAAAAATAGTAAAAAACGGTTTTTCCAAAAATTAAAAAAATATATCAGGGGGGGCAACACCCCTTATGACGTACGGGTATGAAACTCCATATTATCCTATTCCCAGACCGCTAGAATATACATGTAAAATTTCATAAAAATCTGTTCAGTCGTTCTCGAGTTATAAATGGTGTAACTAACACAACCTCGACTTTCTTTTATATATATAGATGTAAAATATTTAAATGGCTATTAAAAAATAACGGTCTGAGATAAAAAATTGAAAATTTAGGATTGTATGTATCTTTTGCTTCTACATCTCATAAAAATAGTAAAAAACGGTTTTTCCAAAAATTAAAAAAATATATCAGGGGGGGCAACACCCCTTATGACGTACGGGTATGAAACTCCATATTATCCTATTCCCAGACCGCTAGAATATACATGTAAAATTTCATAAAAATCTGTTCAGTCGTTCTCGAGTTATAAATGGTGTAACTAACACAACCTCGACTTTCTTTTATATATATAGATGTAAAATATTTAAATGGCTATTAAAAAATAACGGTCTGAGATAAAAAATTGAAAATTTAGGATTGTATGTATCTTTTGCTTCTACATCTCATAAAAATAGTAAAAAACGGTTTTTCCAAAAATTAAAAAAATATATCAGGGGGGGCAACACCCCTTATGACGTACGGGTATGAAACTCCATATTATCCTATTCCCAGACCGCTAGAATATACATGTAAAATTTCATAAAAATCTGTTCAGTCGTTCTCGAGTTATAAATGGTGTAACTAACACAACCTCGACTTTCTTTTATATATATAGATGTAAAATATTTAAATGGCTATTAAAAAATAACGGTCTGAGATAAAAAATTGAAAATTTAGGATTGTATGTATCTTTTGCTTCTACATCTCATAAAAATAGTAAAAAACGGTTTTTCCAAAAATTAAAAAAATATATCAGGGGGGGCAACACCCCTTATGACGTACGGGTATGAAACTCCATATTATCCTATTCCCAGACCGCTAGAATATACATGTAAAATTTCATAAAAATCTGTTCAGTCGTTCTCGAGTTATAAATGGTGTAACTAACACAACCTCGACTTTCTTTTATATATATATATAGATGTAAAATATTTAAATGGCTATTAAAAAATAACGGTCTGAGATAAAAAATTGAAAATTTAGGATTGTATGTATCTTTTGCTTCTACATCTCATAAAAATAGTAAAAAACGGTTTTTCCAAAAATTAAAAAAATATATCAGGGGGGGCAACACCCCTTATGACGTACGGGTATGAAACTCCATATTATCCTATTCCCAGACCGCTAGAATATACATGTAAAATTTCATAAAAATCTGTTCAGTCGTTCTCGAGTTATAAATGGTGTAACTAACACAACCTCGACTTTCTTTTATATATATAGATGTAAAATATTTAAATGGCTATTAAAAAATAACGGTCTGAGATAAAAAATTGAAAATTTAGGATTGTATGTATCTTTTGCTTCTACATCTCATAAAAATAGTAAAAAACGGTTTTTCCAAAAATTAAAAAAATATATCAGGGGGGGCAACACCCCTTATGACGTACGGGTATGAAACTCCATATTATCCTATTCCCAGACCGCTAGAATATACATGTAAAATTTCATAAAAATCTGTTCAGTCGTTCTCGAGTTATAAATGGTGTAACTAACACAACCTCGACTTTCTTTTATATATATAGATGTAAAATATTTAAATGGCTATTAAAAAATAACGGTCTGAGATAAAAAATTGAAAATTTAGGATTGTATGTATCTTTTGCTTCTACATCTCATAAAAATAGTAAAAAACGGTTTTTCCAAAAATTAAAAAAATATATCAGGGGGGGCAACACCCCTTATGACGTACGGGTATGAAACTCCATATTATCCTATTCCCAGACCGCTAGAATATACATGTAAAATTTCATAAAAATCTGTTCAGTCGTTCTCGAGTTATAAATGGTGTAACTAACACAACCTCGACTTTCTTTTATATATATATATATATAGATGTAAAATATTTAAATGGCTATTAAAAAATAACGGTCTGAGATAAAAAATTGAAAATTTAGGATTGTATGTATCTTTTGCTTCTACATCTCATAAAAATAGTAAAAAACGGTTTTTCCAAAAATTAAAAAAATATATCAGGGGGGGCAACACCCCTTATGACGTACGGGTATGAAACTCCATATTATCCTATTCCCAGACCGCTAGAATATACATGTAAAATTTCATAAAAATCTGTTCAGTCGTTCTCGAGTTATAAATGGTGTAACTAACACAACCTCGACTTTCTTTTATATATATAGATGTAAAATATTTAAATGGCTATTAAAAAATAACGGTCTGAGATAAAAAATTGAAAATTTAGGATTGTATGTATCTTTTGCTTCTACATCTCATAAAAATAGTAAAAAACGGTTTTTCCAAAAATTAAAAAAATATATCAGGGGGGGCAACACCCCTTATGACGTACGGGTATGAAACTCCATATTATCCTATTCCCAGACCGCTAGAATATACATGTAAAATTTCATAAAAATCTGTTCAGTCGTTCTCGAGTTATAAATGGTGTAACTAACACAACCTCGACTTTCTTTTATATATATAGATGTAAAATATTTAAATGGCTATTAAAAAATAACGGTCTGAGATAAAAAATTGAAAATTTAGGATTGTATGTATCTTTTGCTTCTACATCTCATAAAAATAGTAAAAAACGGTTTTTCCAAAAATTAAAAAAATATATCAGGGGGGGCAACACCCCTTATGACGTACGGGTATGAAACTCCATATTATCCTATTCCCAGACCGCTAGAATATACATGTAAAATTTCATAAAAATCTGTTCAGTCGTTCTCGAGTTATAAATGGTGTAACTAACACAACCTCGACTTTCTTTTATATATATAGATGTAAAATATTTAAATGGCTATTAAAAAATAACGGTCTGAGATAAAAAATTGAAAATTTAGGATTGTATGTATCTTTTGCTTCTACATCTCATAAAAATAGTAAAAAACGGTTTTTCCAAAAATTAAAAAAATATATCAGGGGGGGCAACACCCCTTATGACGTACGGGTATGAAACTCCATATTATCCTATTCCCAGACCGCTAGAATATACATGTAAAATTTCATAAAAATCTGTTCAGTCGTTCTCGAGTTATAAATGGTGTAACTAACACAACCTCGACTTTCTTTTATATATATAGATGTAAAATATTTAAATGGCTATTAAAAAATAACGGTCTGAGATAAAAAATTGAAAATTTAGGATTGTATGTATCTTTTGCTTCTACATCTCATAAAAATAGTAAAAAACGGTTTTTCCAAAAATTAAAAAAATATATCAGGGGGGGCAACACCCCTTATGACGTACGGGTATGAAACTCCATATTATCCTATTCCCAGACCGCTAGAATATACATGTAAAATTTCATAAAAATCTGTTCAGTCGTTCTCGAGTTATAAATGGTGTAACTAACACAACCTCGACTTTCTTTTATATATATATATAGATGTAAAATATTTAAATGGCTATTAAAAAATAACGGTCTGAGATAAAAAATTGAAAATTTAGGATTGTATGTATCTTTTGCTTCTACATCTCATAAAAATAGTAAAAAACGGTTTTTCCAAAAATTAAAAAAATATATCAGGGGGGGCAACACCCCTTATGACGTACGGGTATGAAACTCCATATTATCCTATTCCCAGACCGCTAGAATATACATGTAAAATTTCATAAAAATCTGTTCAGTCGTTCTCGAGTTATAAATGGTGTAACTAACACAACCTCGACTTTCTTTTATATATATAGATGTAAAATATTTAAATGGCTATTAAAAAATAACGGTCTGAGATAAAAAATTGAAAATTTAGGATTGTATGTATCTTTTGCTTCTACATCTCATAAAAATAGTAAAAAACGGTTTTTCCAAAAATTAAAAAAATATATCAGGGGGGGCAACACCCCTTATGACGTACGGGTATGAAACTCCATATTATCCTATTCCCAGACCGCTAGAATATACATGTAAAATTTCATAAAAATCTGTTCAGTCGTTCTCGAGTTATAAATGGTGTAACTAACACAACCTCGACTTTCTTTTATATATATAGATGTAAAATATTTAAATGGCTATTAAAAAATAACGGTCTGAGATAAAAAATTGAAAATTTAGGATTGTATGTATCTTTTGCTTCTACATCTCATAAAAATAGTAAAAAACGGTTTTTCCAAAAATTAAAAAAATATATCAGGGGGGGCAACACCCCTTATGACGTACGGGTATGAAACTCCATATTATCCTATTCCCAGACCGCTAGAATATACATGTAAAATTTCATAAAAATCTGTTCAGTCGTTCTCGAGTTATAAATGGTGTAACTAACACAACCTCGACTTTCTTTTATATATATAGATGTAAAATATTTAAATGGCTATTAAAAAATAACGGTCTGAGATAAAAAATTGAAAATTTAGGATTGTATGTATCTTTTGCTTCTACATCTCATAAAAATAGTAAAAAACGGTTTTTCCAAAAATTAAAAAAATATATCAGGGGGGGCAACACCCCTTATGACGTACGGGTATGAAACTCCATATTATCCTATTCCCAGACCGCTAGAATATACATGTAAAATTTCATAAAAATCTGTTCAGTCGTTCTCGAGTTATAAATGGTGTAACTAACACAACCTCGACTTTCTTTTATATATATAGATGTAAAATATTTAAATGGCTATTAAAAAATAACGGTCTGAGATAAAAAATTGAAAATTTAGGATTGTATGTATCTTTTGCTTCTACATCTCATAAAAATAGTAAAAAACGGTTTTTCCAAAAATTAAAAAAATATATCAGGGGGGGCAACACCCCTTATGACGTACGGGTATGAAACTCCATATTATCCTATTCCCAGACCGCTAGAATATACATGTAAAATTTCATAAAAATCTGTTCAGTCGTTCTCGAGTTATAAATGGTGTAACTAACACAACCTCGACTTTCTTTTATATATATAGATGTAAAATATTTAAATGGCTATTAAAAAATAACGGTCTGAGATAAAAAATTGAAAATTTAGGATTGTATGTATCTTTTGCTTCTACATCTCATAAAAATAGTAAAAAACGGTTTTTCCAAAAATTAAAAAAATATATCAGGGGGGGCAACACCCCTTATGACGTACGGGTATGAAACTCCATATTATCCTATTCCCAGACCGCTAGAATATACATGTAAAATTTCATAAAAATCTGTTCAGTCGTTCTCGAGTTATAAATGGTGTAACTAACACAACCTCGACTTTCTTTATATATATATATATAGATGTAAAATATTTAAATGGCTATTAAAAAATAACGGTCTGAGATAAAAAATTGAAAATTTAGGATTGTATGTATCTTTTGCTTCTACATCTCATAAAAATAGTAAAAAACGGTTTTTCCAAAAATTAAAAAAATATATCAGGGGGGGCAACACCCCTTATGACGTACGGGTATGAAACTCCATATTATCCTATTCCCAGACCGCTAGAATATACATGTAAAATTTCATAAAAATCTGTTCAGTCGTTCTCGAGTTATAAATGGTGTAACTAACACAACCTCGACTTTCTTTTATATATATAGATGTAAAATATTTAAATGGCTATTAAAAAATAACGGTCTGAGATAAAAAATTGAAAATTTAGGATTGTATGTATCTTTTGCTTCTACATCTCATAAAAATAGTAAAAAACGGTTTTTCCAAAAATTAAAAAAATATATCAGGGGGGGCAACACCCCTTATGACGTACGGGTATGAAACTCCATATTATCCTATTCCCAGACCGCTAGAATATACATGTAAAATTTCATAAAAATCTGTTCAGTCGTTCTCGAGTTATAAATGGTGTAACTAACACAACCTCGACTTTCTTTTATATATATAGATGTAAAATATTTAAATGGCTATTAAAAAATAACGGTCTGAGATAAAAAATTGAAAATTTAGGATTGTATGTATCTTTTGCTTCTACATCTCATAAAAATAGTAAAAAACGGTTTTTCCAAAAATTAAAAAAATATATCAGGGGGGGCAACACCCCTTATGACGTACGGGTATGAAACTCCATATTATCCTATTCCCAGACCGCTAGAATATACATGTAAAATTTCATAAAAATCTGTTCAGTCGTTCTCGAGTTATAAATGGTGTAACTAACACAACCTCGACTTTCTTTTATATATATAGATGTAAAATATTTAAATGGCTATTAAAAAATAACGGTCTGAGATAAAAAATTGAAAATTTAGGATTGTATGTATCTTTTGCTTCTACATCTCATAAAAATAGTAAAAAACGGTTTTTCCAAAAATTAAAAAAATATATCAGGGGGGGCAACACCCCTTATGACGTACGGGTATGAAACTCCATATTATCCTATTCCCAGACCGCTAGAATATACATGTAAAATTTCATAAAAATCTGTTCAGTCGTTCTCGAGTTATAAATGGTGTAACTAACACAACCTCGACTTTCTTTTATATATATAGATGTAAAATATTTAAATGGCTATTAAAAAATAACGGTCTGAGATAAAAAATTGAAAATTTAGGATTGTATGTATCTTTTGCTTCTACATCTCATAAAAATAGTAAAAAACGGTTTTTCCAAAAATTAAAAAAATATATCAGGGGGGGCAACACCCCTTATGACGTACGGGTATGAAACTCCATATTATCCTATTCCCAGACCGCTAGAATATACATGTAAAATTTCATAAAAATCTGTTCAGTCGTTCTCGAGTTATAAATGGTGTAACTAACACAACCTCGACTTTCTTTTATATATATAGATGTAAAATATTTAAATGGCTATTAAAAAATAACGGTCTGAGATAAAAAATTGAAAATTTAGGATTGTATGTATCTTTTGCTTCTACATCTCATAAAAATAGTAAAAAACGGTTTTTCCAAAAATTAAAAAAATATATCAGGGGGGGCAACACCCCTTATGACGTACGGGTATGAAACTCCATATTATCCTATTCCCAGACCGCTAGAATATACATGTAAAATTTCATAAAAATCTGTTCAGTCGTTCTCGAGTTATAAATGGTGTAACTAACACAACCTCGACTTTCTTTTATATATATATATAGATGTAAAATATTTAAATGGCTATTAAAAAATAACGGTCTGAGATAAAAAATTGAAAATTTAGGATTGTATGTATCTTTTGCTTCTACATCTCATAAAAATAGTAAAAAACGGTTTTTCCAAAAATTAAAAAAATATATCAGGGGGGGCAACACCCACCCCTTATGACGTACGGGTATGAAACTCCATATTATCCTATTCCCAGACCGCTAGAATATACATGTAAAATTTCATAAAAATCTGTTCAGTCGTTCTCGAGTTATAAATGGTGTAACTAACACAACCTCGACTTTCTTTTATATATATAGATGTAAAATATTTAAATGGCTATTAAAAAATAACGGTCTGAGATAAAAAATTGAAAATTTAGGATTGTATGTATCTTTTGCTTCTACATCTCATAAAAATAGTAAAAAACGGTTTTTCCAAAAATTAAAAAAATATATCAGGGGGGGCAACACCCCTTATGACGTACGGGTATGAAACTCCATATTATCCTATTCCCAGACCGCTAGAATATACATGTAAAATTTCATAAAAATCTGTTCAGTCGTTCTCGAGTTATAAATGGTGTAACTAACACAACCTCGACTTTCTTTTATATATATAGATGTAAAATATTTAAATGGCTATTAAAAAATAACGGTCTGAGATAAAAAATTGAAAATTTAGGATTGTATGTATCTTTTGCTTCTACATCTCATAAAAATAGTAAAAAACGGTTTTTCCAAAAATTAAAAAAATATATCAGGGGGGGCAACACCCCTTATGACGTACGGGTATGAAACTCCATATTATCCTATTCCCAGACCGCTAGAATATACATGTAAAATTTCATAAAAATCTGTTCAGTCGTTCTCGAGTTATAAATGGTGTAACTAACACAACCTCGACTTTCTTTTATATATATAGATGTAAAATATTTAAATGGCTATTAAAAAATAACGGTCTGAGATAAAAAATTGAAAATTTAGGATTGTATGTATCTTTTGCTTCTACATCTCATAAAAATAGTAAAAAACGGTTTTTCCAAAAATTAAAAAAATATATCAGGGGGGGCAACACCCCTTATGACGTACGGGTATGAAACTCCATATTATCCTATTCCCAGACCGCTAGAATATACATGTAAAATTTCATAAAAATCTGTTCAGTCGTTCTCGAGTTATAAATGGTGTAACTAACACAACCTCGACTTTCTTTTATATATATAGATGTAAAATATTTAAATGGCTATTAAAAAATAACGGTCTGAGATAAAAAATTGAAAATTTAGGATTGTATGTATCTTTTGCTTCTACATCTCATAAAAATAGTAAAAAACGGTTTTTCCAAAAATTAAAAAAATATATCAGGGGGGGCAACACCCCTTATGACGTACGGGTATGAAACTCCATATTATCCTATTCCCAGACCGCTAGAATATACATGTAAAATTTCATAAAAATCTGTTCAGTCGTTCTCGAGTTATAAATGGTGTAACTAACACAACCTCGACTTTCTTTTATATATATAGATGTAAAATATTTAAATGGCTATTAAAAAATAACGGTCTGAGATAAAAAATTGAAAATTTAGGATTGTATGTATCTTTTGCTTCTACATCTCATAAAAATAGTAAAAAACGGTTTTTCCAAAAATTAAAAAAATATATCAGGGGGGGCAACACCCCTTATGACGTACGGGTATGAAACTCCATATTATCCTATTCCCAGACCGCTAGAATATACATGTAAAATTTCATAAAAATCTGTTCAGTCGTTCTCGAGTTATAAATGGTGTAACTAACACAACCTCGACTTTCTTTTATATATATATATATAGATGTAAAATATTTAAATGGCTATTAAAAAATAACGGTCTGAGATAAAAAATTGAAAATTTAGGATTGTATGTATCTTTTGCTTCTACATCTCATAAAAATAGTAAAAAACGGTTTTTCCAAAAATTAAAAAAATATATCAGGGGGGGCAACACCCCTTATGACGTACGGGTATGAAACTCCATATTATCCTATTCCCAGACCGCTAGAATATACATGTAAAATTTCATAAAAATCTGTTCAGTCGTTCTCGAGTTATAAATGGTGTAACTAACACAACCTCGACTTTCTTTTATATATATAGATGTAAAATATTTAAATGGCTATTAAAAAATAACGGTCTGAGATAAAAAATTGAAAATTTAGGATTGTATGTATCTTTTGCTTCTACATCTCATAAAAATAGTAAAAAACGGTTTTTCCAAAAATTAAAAAAATATATCAGGGGGGGCAACACCCCTTATGACGTACGGGTATGAAACTCCATATTATCCTATTCCCAGACCGCTAGAATATACATGTAAAATTTCATAAAAATCTGTTCAGTCGTTCTCGAGTTATAAATGGTGTAACTAACACAACCTCGACTTTCTTTTATATATATATATAGATGTAAAATATTTAAATGGCTATTAAAAAATAACGGTCTGAGATAAAAAATTGAAAATTTAGGATTGTATGTATCTTTTGCTTCTACATCTCATAAAAATAGTAAAAAACGGTTTTTCCAAAAATTAAAAAAATATATCAGGGGGGGCAACCCCCCTTATGACGTACGGGTATGAAACTCCATATTATCCTATTCCCAGACCGCTAGAATATACATGTAAAATTTCATAAAAAGCTGTTCAGTCGTTCTCGAGTTATAAATGGTGTAACTAACACAACCTCGACTTTCTTTTATATATATATATAGATGTAAAATATTTAAATGGCTATTAAAAAATAACGGTCTGAGATAAAAAATTGAAAATTTAGGATTGTATGTATCTTTTGCTTCTACATCTCATAAAAATAGTAAAAAACGGTTTTTCCAAAAATTAAAAAAATATATCAGGGGGGGCAACACCCCTTATGACGTACGGGTATGAAACTCCATATTATCCTATTCCCAGACCGCTAGAATATACATGTAAAATTTCATAAAAATCTGTTCAGTCGTTCTCGAGTTATAAATGGTGTAACTAACACAACCTCGACTTTCTTTTATATATATAGATGTAAAATATTTAAATGGCTATTAAAAAATAACGGTCTGAGATAAAAAATTGAAAATTTAGGATTGTATGTATCTTTTGCTTCTACATCTCATAAAAATAGTAAAAAACGGTTTTTCCAAAAATTAAAAAAATATATCAGGGGGGGCAACACCCCTTATGACGTACGGGTATGAAACTCCATATTATCCTATTCCCAGACCGCTAGAATATACATGTAAAATTTCATAAAAATCTGTTCAGTCGTTCTCGAGTTATAAATGGTGTAACTAACACAACCTCGACTTTCTTTTATATATATATATATAGATGTAAAATATTTAAATGGCTATTAAAAAATAACGGTCTGAGATAAAAAATTGAAAATTTAGGATTGTATGTATCTTTTGCTTCTACATCTCATAAAAATAGTAAAAAACGGTTTTTCCAAAAATTAAAAAAATATATCAGGGGGGGCAACACCCCTTATGACGTACGGGTATGAAACTCCATATTATCCTATTCCCAGACCGCTAGAATATACATGTAAAATTTCATAAAAATCTGTTCAGTCGTTCTCGAGTTATAAATGGTGTAACTAACACAACCTCGACTTTCTTTTATATATATAGATGTAAAATATTTAAATGGCTATTAAAAAATAACGGTCTGAGATAAAAAATTGAAAATTTAGGATTGTATGTATCTTTTGCTTCTACATCTCATAAAAATAGTAAAAAACGGTTTTTCCAAAAATTAAAAAAATATATCAGGGGGGGCAACACCCCTTATGACGTACGGGTATGAAACTACATATTATCCTATTCCCAGACCGCTAGAATATACATGTAAAATTTCATAAAAATCTGTTCAGTCGTTCTCGAGTTATAAATGGTGTAACTAACACAACCTCGACTTTCTTTTATATATATAGATGTAAAATATTTAAATGGCTATTAAAAAATAACGGTCTGAGATAAAAAATTGAAAATTTAGGATTGTATGTATCTTTTGCTTCTACATCTCATAAAAATAGTAAAAAACGGTTTTTCCAAAAATTAAAAAAATATATCAGGGGGGGCAACACCCCTTATGACGTACGGGTATGAAACTCCATATTATCCTATTCCCAGACCGCTAGAATATACATGTAAAATTTCATAAAAATCTGTTCAGTCGTTCTCGAGTTATAAATGGTGTAACTAACACAACCTCGACTTTCTTTTATATATATAGATGTAAAATATTTAAATGGCTATTAAAAAATAACGGTCTGAGATAAAAAATTGAAAATTTAGGATTGTATGTATCTTTTGCTTCTACATCTCATAAAAATAGTAAAAAACGGTTTTTCCAAAAATTAAAAAAATATATCAGGGGGGGCAACACCCCTTATGACGTACGGGTATGAAACTCCATATTATCCTATTCCCAGACCGCTAGAATATACATGTAAAATTTCATAAAAATCTGTTCAGTCGTTCTCGAGTTATAAATGGTGTAACTAACACAACCTCGACTTTCTTTTATATATATAGATGTAAAATATTTAAATGGCTATTAAAAAATAACGGTCTGAGATAAAAAATTGAAAATTTAGGATTGTATGTATCTTTTGCTTCTACATCTCATAAAAATAGTAAAAAACGGTTTTTCCAAAAATTAAAAAAATATATCAGGGGGGGCAACACCCCTTATGACGTACGGGTATGAAACTCCATATTATCCTATTCCCAGACCGCTAGAATATACATGTAAAATTTCATAAAAATCTGTTCAGTCGTTCTCGAGTTATAAATGGTGTAACTAACACAACCTCGACTTTCTTTTATATATATAGATGTAAAATATTTAAATGGCTATTAAAAAATAACGGTCTGAGATAAAAAATTGAAAATTTAGGATTGTATGTATCTTTTGCTTCTACATCTCATAAAAATAGTAAAAAACGGTTTTTCCAAAAATTAAAAAAATATATCAGGGGGGGCAACACCCCTTATGACGTACGGGTATGAAACTCCATATTATCCTATTCCCAGACCGCTAGAATATACATGTAAAATTTCATAAAAATCTGTTCAGTCGTTCTCGAGTTATAAATGGTGTAACTAACACAACCTCGACTTTCTTTTATATATATAGATGTAAAATATTTAAATGGCTATTAAAAAATAACGGTCTGAGATAAAAAATTGAAAATTTAGGATTGTATGTATCTTTTGCTTCTACATCTCATAAAAATAGTAAAAAACGGTTTTTCCAAAAATTAAAAAAATATATCAGGGGGGGCAACACCCCTTATGACGTACGGGTATGAAACTCCATATTATCCTATTCCCAGACCGCTAGAATATACATGTAAAATTTCATAAAAATCTGTTCAGTCGTTCTCGAGTTATAAATGGTGTAACTAACACAACCTCGACTTTCTTTTATATATATAGATGTAAAATATTTAAATGGCTATTAAAAAATAACGGTCTGAGATAAAAAATTGAAAATTTAGGATTGTATGTATCTTTTGCTTCTACATCTCATAAAAATAGTAAAAAACGGTTTTTCCAAAAATTAAAAAAATATATCAGGGGGGGCAACACCCCTTATGACGTACGGGTATGAAACTCCATATTATCCTATTCCCAGACCGCTAGAATATACATGTAAAATTTCATAAAAATCTGTTCAGTCGTTCTCGAGTTATAAATGGTGTAACTAACACAACCTCGACTTTCTTTTATATATATAGATTTGGCATTGTTAAGTTTTGGTTCATTTTTGGTAATTATTGTTAATTTTTTGTATTGTAACTGTTAAGTAGGTATATTTATTTCGTTGAAATTATATTATAATAGAAGTATAACTTATTACGTGCGTACAAAGTACACACACATTCTTTTTTTATTTGTTAGTTAATTTTTTAGTATGTTCCTGATGAAGTTAAAAAAATAAATAATGAACAAAATATCAAACCCTATCTTTGATAACAGTTAACTACAATAACTATATATGATATTATTTAACAACATTAATAAACCATATAATTTATAAAGTTATCTTTGGCAGTATTTTCAACTCATTTTAGCTTTGGATTTAAATGCATGACAAAAAATACTAATCAAAGGATAGAGCTCTGACCGTCGGAGTATTTAAAAAGCGCGTTTTGACGAGGATAAACATTGTTTGAAAATTTAAGGATCGCAAAATAAACTTTTTGGATATGTTTATCTCCAACTTCGAGGCCTAAAGGACGGTTGTGTTCGGTCTGTGTTAATGTTTGCTTTTTCCAATAATTTCACAGTTTCACGCAGACAGTTACGGCTTTGTTATAATTTATTTGACGACCGCCCAGGTTAGCAGTCAATCTAAATTCATGATGTGATATTTATTTATCTTTAACACGTGGGTGTAACCTTTTTTTAATGTGGTAATATTCTTTGATATGAAAGGCTATTTTTGGAGATTTATGATAGTTATTTATTTCAGTTTTGGGACAGACAATTGTGTACATATATTTGTTAAAAACACGGGAGATTGGGGTTTCTGGGGATACTATTTTTGATGCGAGGGAAAAAAATTTTCGCAAAGCACATCGTTGGTAACACATTACGATTCGAATGTGGAATTTCTAGCCCCTCATAATGTCCACTCCTGAGGTAAAGCTTAGTACAAAATATAAGCAGCAGTTCTTTCAAACGTCTCTAGAAATCTCAACTGATCTTTATCTCATGTACAATATGTCAGAAATGCTCTCTGATAATGAAACATTAGGCAACGATCATATCAAGGAAATTTAGAAAAACGCTGGACGGAAGGGCCGCCCGAGAACTTTATCGTACCGATCTATTATCGTTATCGTACTAGATACTGGCATTCTATAAAAATAACAAAGTTGCTCGTTATTTTGATATTTTAGAAACACCTTGTATACTTGAACATATTTTATGGTTCTACGCATCATTAAGTCCTGCATTTGAGAGAATGTTCGGGGACACACTCTAGATTATTGCATACCTAAATCAATAGACTATTAGTCATACTTTCATTTCAAATTAGTTCATTTTTCTGAGAAATTAATAGTTTACAATATTTGCATTTTACTGCATGGATTTTAATGAAATTTTGGGAGTAGCCCAAAGCCCAATCTCCTAATTCAAAGTCTATCCTATATACTATATACTATGGCGCTTTTATCATGGGGGCGGTTCCCACCACTTCTCGGGGATAGAACATTTTTATTTTCGAACTGCATGGAGCAAAAGGAAGAATTTTAAGAAAAGTTAAAAATGCGCTCTATAATTTGATCTTATTTTTTTCACCCGTCCAACTGTTTGAAAATAGAAATAACACTATATTAAGAGGTATTGCAAAAGAAAAACAATGCATTTAAATTCTGGTGGATGATGGGTTAAATGTATGTACTTCTCATTTTTCCTTAAAGTACATTAGTCATATCGCACCTTGAAAACCATAGGGCAGTAACTGCAAAAATCATAATATTGAGTTATGAGCATTTTAAGTTTTTGTAAAGTTAATTTTATTTACTGTAATTCCAAAAATAAAGCTGCAAACCTAGTATTTGGCACAATTGTCTTTAATTTTACATATTTTTATATGAATTAAGAAGTACGTAAAATTTCCCCCAGGAAATAGGTATTTTAGCACATACGGCCATATGGTATTAAAAAATATATCAATTTTCGCACATGATACAGTAAAAATTCATATAAAATAACAGTTTTTTTATTGTTTGTACTTATTTATTACAAATTTTTAGTGTTAACACTTAATCAAAGTCTTGCATATTATAATTTGTCGCTTATATAATGTCTGTCGGTTATAATTCGCTTTTTTTTGGGATCTGCAGTACGACGTTGTATATCAATTTGTTATCGTCTTGTCGCTTATTTCCAGTGTTGCAATCAAATCTCTATGCAGCACTCTGTTTTGTTGCATTCAAAGGATGTTTCCTTAGTAGATCTTGCTTTCATTTTACGAGCGTGGGTCACATTTTGCACATATTGCCATATAGATCTGGGGTTTTTTTTCCAATTTTAGAACCGTAGAGCATCAACTACTGCAGATAATACCTGATGGTATAAAAAGAAGAACCGATTTTTGACAAAAGCCATAGGGATGTATCTTTCTGGTGCCGAACTTAAAACTTTTTGCAGACGCTGCTATATAGCATTAAAAAATATATTTTTTTTCTTATTAGACCACATTCAAAGGTCATTTCATGAAAAAATTGCAGATATTGCCATATGGTTTTCAAGGTGCGATATATTCTTTTGCACCATATCTCGCTTAGTTTGAATGTAACCGACATTTTAACGGTGCTCGTTTTAAATGCCTTTTCAAACACTACAAAAGCATGAGTACTTTGGGCATGCACCAAAAAAACAAACTCTTTTTACCTACCATATCTCTTTTTGTATTATAAATAGAAAATTTACGAAGGAACGAATCTCTTTATTATTTATAATCTAAAAAAATTTATATACTGTTTTTAGTTTGGTGCATAGTTTTTAAGGTATTCACAAAAAACCGTCCGAAAACGTGTCATTTTTAAATGAAAATGGCCAATTTTCAACTACATAACTCAAAAAGTATTGAGTTCTCAAAAAAAAGTATAGATCAGTTTTTGCTTAAAAATAGGTTCTCTAGCCACCTCCATGCTTATTTTGACCAACAAATTTTCCACCACCTTGAAGGGGTGGGAATTGCCCCAAGATAAAAGCGCCATATTATATAGGGTAGATTTTGTTTCTTGAGCTATTCCCTACTTACTGTGAAAATATCAAGTACATCGATGTAGTAGGATGGAATTCGGAGCCAAATTATGCTCTGCTATGATCGCGTGAGAGGGGACATACAGAAGATTCTAGCAAAATTTCTATTTTCTGTAACTGTTCGAGTTTTTGAGCTACAGTAACGAGTTTTATGACATTGGAAAGGTAATTTCGTATTCTTTCAAAATGTGTAAAAATATACAGGGTGTATCTAAAAAATTAAGAGTTTTTTTTCATTTCCGGTTCAACCGGAAGCCATATTGTGGATAAAATTTATTGAGCTAATAGATAATAAAGTACTCTATATGTCTGCCAAATTTAAAATTATAGTTTCTATTACAGAGGAAGTTACGGGCACTCGAATATTTTTTTATGAATAATTTATAACTCCCCTCCTATGAGGAGATAAGAAATTTGACTAATGTTATTGAATTAACCGATAAGATATCAAAAATATATCAAAAAATAAAAAAATTCCTTGGAGCTCTTTTTGAGAAAGTCTAGTTCAAAGTTATGTCAAATTTTGACCCCTTAAATATAGGCAACCCATAACTTTTTCTGAAAAACGATAATATTCTTGTTATAGGCCCATCTTTAGGCTATATAAATGTTTTTTCAAATTAAATTTATCTTAAACAAGTTTTTAGATTGCTAGGGAAATGTATCGGGTGGGAGGTCGGCCATGCTGGCCGCCATTTTGGATTTGGAAATGTCAAATTCCGTATTTCTATTCACCTATCGATAAGCTAACTTTATATTAAATTTCATTCGTTTGGGTAAAAATTTGCAAAAATGGGCCCCAAATAACCCCCCTATTTCGGCCCCCCTTTGAGAGGTTTTTTTCAAAAGCTTAGTTTCTCGACAAAATTCTCTTAAACTTACTCACACCAAATTTCATCGAAATCGGTCCGGTAGTTTTTGCTGGGCGGTGGCGACATACGTACGTACATAAGTACGTACATACGTACGTACAGACATACGTACAGACATACGAACATACTTCCGACATGTTTTTTTTATTTGCTTTCTACACTCAGGGGGACTCAAAACGTCAAAAAAAGTGAAATCTGAAAAAAAATTTTTTGCACGATCCTATAACTTTATCTATTATACTCATACTACGTATGTAGTACGATAAAGTAAAATCATAAAAATATCATAAATGACGCGGCATAAATAACAATTATTAACGCAACAACAGAATCACTTGGAGAGCGGAAAGTAACAAACACTATTATATCAAAAGAGAAAACTCCATGGCATATAGAGAAACTGAAAACAATATGTGAAGAAAGAAATAAAGCATTTTTACAATGCCAGTACACAATAAACAAAAGAGACATAAAACCTTTATAAACGAATCAGAAATGAAATGAATACTTTAGCCAAAAAAATAAAAAGGGAACACTAGCAGAGCATCTCAAATCAGATGGAAAACGACTATTACGGAATACGAAGAGAAGAAATATGGATAATAATCAGATGATAAAGTAAACAGATGAAGCTCTACTACAAACAAGACACATTGAGAAGGAAACATGGGTAGACTACTTTCGACCCTATTTGCTAATGCTGGCTGACGATAATAAACCACCGACCTAAAAATGACGACAAACAAAAATATCCATTTTGCAGGGAGATTCAAAGTAAGCACTAAGGAAATTATAAAAGAGAAAATACCAGGAGAAGACAGAATGCAGAAAGCAAACGCCTAAAATACGGTTGACGAGTCTCACAGAATACTGCATGAAATCCTAAGTATGGAGGAGAAGAATGGAGATCACATATCCTAATACATCTCTTCAAAAAGGCAGACAAACTGAACCCGGAAAACTAAACGGGAATTAAAATGTTAAACACAACACTAAAATTAGCGACCAAAGTAATAAAACCTAAACAACTGAATGGAATTTTAACACTAGTAGAAGAGCCACAAGTTTTTAGTTAGACAAGATCATGCACCGACGCTATATTTATAATGAGGGAAGTGCAAGAAAAATCCAGTTTTATGTAATCCTAAAATAGTATTTGACGGGGTCAATTTAAATTACCAGAGAACGGCAGTTCTCGCTAGTGGCGCACACCAACACCCCCCTACACGCAACACTATATATACACGAAATTTTCGATTTTCTAAATCTGATTGCTTTGAAAGATGGGCCAAGTCCCATCTTAAAGTTCAGGAAAAGACTCACCCATTCATATATCAACCATCCATTTTGGTCCAAGGGTGTGGATTTTACGGCCCTTTCTATTTAGGGTCTGTTTTTCGCTCTAGTCCCCAAAACTCCCAAAAACTTCAAAAATTTAATTCCGACCTTTGCGGCTTCTAATAGTACTGATCATTACCTTTCCAACGCATGTCTAATTTTGAAAATCGGTTATACCATTCAAAAGTTACCGAGCTCAGAATTATGACTCAATTTTTATTTAAAAAAAGGGAAAATGTTTGTGGATATGTATGGGTGTTTGAAAGTTCAACCGATTTGAATTTTTTTTTCTGTGTTTGAAGAGGGGGTCAGGGTCGATTCAGAACCGGTGTAGTTTGTGACTTTTGATTACCCATAAGCCAGCTACAGGACTTAGTAGGTACAAAACGGCATATTTTTTGGGGGCATATATCTTCGAATCAAGAAGAGACAGGAGAACCGTAAATACACCAAATCAATAGAGTTAAGTTAAGCTTTCAACTTGTGTTTAAGACGTCAGGATCAGACATATACACGGCTCAGTATAGCCGAAAAACTGAAAAACTATACTTTGAAAATTTTGGTTTTTCGACAATTACTCAAAATTTCAACCTACGAATTGCGCCAATAACTGAGCGTTTGTAGAAAGACTCTAGACGAATCTAACGGTGTATACGTCATATCCGGGAAAATTCGAATCTTTAAGCTATAGGCTTCATAAATATGATCATATCTATTTCCTACGGGAAAAATGGTTTCTCAAGCTCAATAATTCCTGGAATAGCTTCAGTTATCATACTTGACCTTAGATCCATCATATACTACTGGTAAGTACCTTACAAACTCATGTTTACTGACCAAAATCGGTTAAGCCTTTTATAAGTTATTAAGCTACAAAAGTATAATCCAATTAACGATTATTTCCGAAATGGTTTATGTAGTTGTAGTGATTACGACGCTAAATTTGATCTGGTAACGGGCAATCCGACTTCATTTACCGGTCATCTCAATATTTTTTTTAATCTATTTCGATAGAATTAAATCTATTTTACATTCGATGGACACTAGATCATTTGGGAGATAATGCAAGAAAGGTGACCATTTATAAAGCTTAACGAGTAATAGAGGAACATTGCATTCAACTTCATACATTTAATTTATAAATAACTTTGAAAAACTCCAGATACAAGAATAAAAACCCGCTAAACGCCTTAAAAATAAGTGGCGCATACAATATTCCAGCTACAAAAGATCTGATATGAATATTATGGAGCAAAAATGTATTTTCATTTTGATGTAAAACAAAATTCTAGTTTTATTTTAAAAGATTTTTCCATAATATTTGCTAAATTTGAAGTAAACGCGCCACAAAAGAGTTTCAAAACTCAAACTGTATCAGAGCTACTCTTTTGTGGCGCGTTTTCTTCAAATTTAGAAATATTACGGAAAAATCTTTTAAAATAAGTAAAACTAGAATTTTGTTTTGCATCAAAACGAAAATACATTTTCCCGCCAGGTAATATTCATATCAGATCTTTTGTAGCTGGAATATTGTACGCGCCACTCATTTTTAAGGCGTTTAGCGGTTTTTTATTCTTGTTATGTTATACACCATATGCAAGAGAGATACCTCTAGGAGTAATCAAAACAATCGCAAATATCTACCAGAACAATAAAATATAAGTAATACTAGAAGAGCTAACTGAGCCCGTTGAAGCTGGATACGGGAAGAGAATTTACTGAGATATCTATTTTTCAAACCTAATCATGGATTAAATAATAAAAAGAGTAAAAACGAAAAAATAATACCAAATGGAAGAAAAACAACTTATACTGATATGACCTGCAGACGACGCAATACTTATATCTCAAAAAGAAGATGTTTTAAAAAGTATGCTGCACCAATTTAATATAACCGCCAAAAATTTTAACATAATGATTTTTTCAAAAAAGACAAAGTACTTGGTTATAACTAGACTTAGCCAAATATGTAAATAAAAACATATGAAATATGCGCATAAATATGCAGTATTTTATACAAAAATATGCATGTTCATCTAGAAAATATGCACATAAAAATAAAAAAAATATAAGTATGTATATTTAAACAACTCAGAAAGTATTATCCATTTTATTTACAAACATATTTAAAATATCTTCGTAATTTATAGTAATTAATATTTTTGATTTATTTTGCAAACTAACCTTAGGTATTTAACTATTTAAGTATTTTAACAAATAAATGATATTACTTCGAATTGTGCCAACACTGAATTAATGATTAAATGCTGTTTAAATTTTTTTAACAAAAATTTATGGCTTCTGAGTAGGTACATATTACAATATGTTTTTTAAATGAAAAAACTTCTTTCTACATCAACCGATGTTACTGGGGTATTTTTCAAATTGACGGTAATCTTTGGTTTCACATTAAGAGTGTCCTAACTAAGAGTGTCCCACCTAGTACCTACTTGAACTAAGTACTTCAGAAAGGACCTGGAAACTATTTTCATAACAATTAAAATCAAGAATCTTGAAAATAACAAGATAATATGACTGTGAAAGCAGGCAGGTCCCCCAAATATGTACAGGAGATTCTTGGTTTTTGTTTATTTATCTAAGACAAAATACTACGAGCCTAAATCTAAGCACACAACTAAAGGTTATTGTAAGAGAAAACAATGTTAAGCGACTTTTCAGCACATTATTGAATGATTTGAATTTTTTAGATCCTATTTTTTCATCACAAGAAATTAAAAAAATGCCTGAGAAAATAAGAAATATGTATATCGATTTATTGCGACCTTGTGTCAGCACATATTAGAAAATATTCTCTTATGAAATAATATAGCACACAATTTTGTAGTACTTCCAGTTTTACCACAAATTGAGCAGTAAACTTTATCCCGTAGATGTAGGTTTTATCCAAGTTTGAAGCAGTGTTTTTTTTTGGCAGTTTCAAATTGCAATTCACAATATTATTGCAAAGACAGGTGTTACCGGTTCCAATTTTACAACATAATTGATTTCTAAAACTGACCATCCCAATAAAAGTTTTTACCTAGAGGTATAAACTAGCAGATTTTGGAACCCTTACTCAAGAACAAAACTAAAATATATATCTAGAGATATTAAAACAAAATTAAATATTCGGATTTCCAAGCTCTTGATTTATTTGATGAATATCTATACACATAAAATTTCAAGTTGTATGCACTTTATGCACACTGTTATAGAAGTATGCAAATTTTGACATTTTTGCATATTTTATGCATAATATGCAAAATATGCAATTTGCATATTTGCCTAAATCTAGTTATAACAGTAAATCTACAGACGAAAATTTGTGCTCAAATTTGAGCGTCAAATAATATAATAAAACAACTGATGGGGTTTAAATATAGTCGATTAGCTAATCTGAGACACAACTGTCTACATTACGATAACAATAAAAATGCACTGTATAGAAATAAACAAACCAAGACACGTTGAATGTTCGAGGAGCACCCCCAAATCATGATTTGAGAGTGCTGCTCGTGCTTGTTTATTTCTCATGCATCTTTATTATGATTGTAGTGTAGCCAGTTTTGTCTCAGATTAGCGAATCGACTCACATTATCTAGCTATGGTAAGCTCGAAACATAAGTGGAAGATCAAGTAAATAGAGCTACACGAGCTGCAAGATGCTTGAATGAAAAAAATATGAAGAAAAAAGTATAATAATAGTCTCCCGTTTTATACCGCTAAGGTGGCTTTAAGATTATAGCAGGGTAGTCTGCTATATCTAGGGCCTGCGGTATACAAGGAAGGTAACAGGGCCAGTGCTACGCTTCAACCGAGAAAAAGAAAAAAGTATATTAACAAGACATTAAAGGCAGACTTTATTTAGTAATTATTAACTATTTAGTAATTATTTTTCTGCCAATTTTACCAAATTTACAAAATTACTTACTAAAATCACTAGCCAGTTTTGTCTGAGTTTAGCGAACCGATTATACCTATAATTAGACCCAAGCAGAAACACGACCCAACACAGAGAGTACAAAAAGAATACTAGAAACAGTAAAACCCTTAAGAGGATCGGTACGTATTTTCGGCTGCAATGCTATTCAAATGGGGACTCATTTTTTTCGAATCCTCAGAAAACTAATAAGTATTTTTGAAAAATTTAAACGCAGAATGAAAGATTACGTTATTAGTGAGGGCCGAAAGTCCCTGAGAACTTCTATAATGTTTATTTTAATAAGTTATAGGGGTGAAAAACTAAGAGAAAATTTAGTGTGATTTTTAATTTCAAATATCTCATTCAAAATAAACTTTCTATTTATTCTAAGGGACTTTCGGCCCTCGGTAATAATTTAGTCTTTCATTCTGCGTTTAAATTTTTCAAAAATATTTATTGGTTTTTTCAGGATTCGAAAAAAATGAACACAATGCCGTGGTAATATTTTCCAAATCTATCTTTGTCTTACAACGCACTCAGCCGAATATAATATTGTCAGCATATATTGTCAGTCAGACACTGACAATCAGTGGCAATTTTAAATATTTGACATTGCATCGGGAATATTTTGAGTTAATGATTAAATATTATTGATATATAGTGTATTTCATAAATAATTGATTTAAGACGTGAACTTAATAAAAAGTTATTATATAAATAATATATTCTTTGATCCAAGTATTTTGTTGTTAAAGATGTTTAAAATTGTAAGCGTTCCATAGCAATATATTATTAAAAGATCACTTTAACACTTTTCCTCTTTTCTCGATTGAGTATTAGTTTTTGTTGTACAAATAAATTATTACAATCACTGAATACATAGTTAGTGAAAAAATTATCAAATTTATTAACTGAATTAATAATTTGCAATTATAAAAATAACAGTTATCCAAGAACATTCAAAACCCATCTCTTTAAATTAATGATGACATTTTCAAGTAGAATGACATTCTAGTAATGTTTATATATCCATACCAGTGTGAATTTTCCTACACGTAATTTGCCTTGTAAAGACAGAAAAAGTAGGGATACACGTAAAATATTTGCGAATTATGTACCCATAGCCTTAAGGAAAATTGATGGTAAGACACTATGGGAGAGAGCTAGAAGTACAGATACAAGGAGGCACAATGGGAAAATATCGGGAATTGGATAAGACAGAACAAAGTAGATTGGAACGAGCATATAAGCCGAATGACATCAAATAAAGTAGTAAAGACGGCGAGGGACGGTTCCCCAATAGGAAGACGATCAGCTGGAAAACCACGAAAATGATGAAACGGCAACTTACTGGAAGCACTTTGAAAAACATATAAAATCATATCTACACAAAAAGAAGAAGAATCTTTATCCTTGTCCACGCGGATTCAATAGCTTTCAGTACGATTTCCTCTAATTCGACTAATTGTAATATTTTATGTCCAATTTTTACTTATGTTCCCTGATTGTAGTAGATGTGTTATAATTCTTTAGATAACGTTTTTGTTTCTAAAAATATTGATGATCACTTTTTAAATAGTATCGAAGACTTTTGTGTAGTTTGTAAAACAGATACTAAGAATTGTTTATTTCCAGATCCCAAAAGAATATTTCAGGAAAATAAAACTTTATTCAACAAAAAAGTATATAAGTTGGTAAAGTAACAATTAAATCAGCATATCATCCTAGATTATGACTATTATTAGTACGTAAATACTTATTTACTTTCCATGTCCGAACACCAACAACTTTAAATTCTGTATTTACAATCGTTGGGCACATAGATGGCCCTGTTATTTGCTAAAATGTGGTCTTCTTCTGTGCAGGTCTCTCTCATCTCTGTTCATGATAGTAGATGGTGATTATTTTTAACCGCGCCACAGTTACTAGCCCAACGAGAAATGCCGGTTCTGTCTGCATTCATTTCCTCTGAGGGGAAAGATGTGTTGTAGTAGTTCACGCTTGCCATAGACTCAAACTATTAGGTAGACCTCTTCGATAGGAGTCGGTTTCAGGCAACCCGATATTATATGAACCGTTTCGTTTAGAGCTACGTCGACGTTTTTAGCGTGAGCAGAGTTTGCCCACATTGGTGCTCCAAACTCCACGGCCAAAAATTATGGTGCTAAGGTGGAAGTGCGGAGAGTGGGTGGTTGTACTCCCCATTTTATATTAGTTAGTTTGTGGATAATAATATTTCTGGCACCTACTTTTTACTTGGCATCTTAACAGTGGTATCGATAAGACAGAGTTCTATCTAGACCTACACCAAGGTATTTTAGCGTCTCGTTGTGTTCCAGTATCTGATCACGCTATTCTACCTCTAGTGGCCGTCGAGCATGCTTGTTTCTAAGGTAGACAGCACATACTGCGGTTTTTGTAGGATTGGGTTTAAGATGGTTTTCATCATAGTATATAGTGCTAAGTCTCCCAGGTCATCTGTCAGTTTCACTTCGACTTCATTGATGGTTCTTGACTGAGCTGCCGCAGCTGTATCATCAGCGTAAATAAATTGCCTTGTTTGTTGGTGTATGGGTTGGTCGTTAGCGTATATGTTTTATATAATCGGCGCGAGTACGCTTTCCTGTGGGGGTCCATTTTTTTTCGTAAATAGCAGGATATAATATAATAATAGTAGCAAATAAATAATAGGTAAATAAATAAGTTTGACTTTGGCATAAAAGATTGGGTTTTATTATTTAATCGCGCCACTTATTGATTATAGTGATAGTAAAGATATACGAATAAAATTTTTTATTGCCATCCATATAAATTCGTTGACGTTTCAGATATAGATGGCATGCAAATTTTAATACTTTTATAAATAAAATATCCGATTTTTCATCGACTCAGCAATAAAATTTCAATGCACACTATTAATTTACTACATCCTAAAATAACTTTACTTCACGTAGTAGATATTATATACTAAACACTCAAAAACAAAACGGCCCTATTAATTACGTAGAACCGAAAATAAAATTGATTTACACCCGGTACTGGCGAAAGCTTTTAATTATTACTTTACTGGCATAGATATAGTCCAGTCAGAAAATGGTTTCGCCTAGGAATAAGTGTAAATGTCATAAATTTGTATAGATGTTTGGTTTTAGCATTTTACAAATTGCCTTACAAATATCTTTTTTTTTGCCTTAGGTTCAAGACCTATTTAGCCAGACAATTTATTAATAAGTAAAAAATTACATTTTATAATAATATACCGGGTGGTGAATTGGAAAACGGGCCATAAGGAAGTCAATGTAAAATTCTAAATTGTTGAATTCCTGCTTCCCTAATTATTTTACATCAAAAGTCATAAGAAACTATTTGTAGAGGATTAAAATCTGTATTAAAAACAAAAGTTAAAATTGTTCTACGATTTAAACAGAGTCCAAAATTTTGAAAAATAGAATACATTTGCCATACCTACGTAAGTGCATAAAAGTAAGGCCACACGTTACTATTTCTGACAGTACGCAAACTATTGACTGAATAAAACATCTTTATTATGATTACTTTCTCCTCAACTGAGGACATCCTTTCGACTTTATTATTTTTTAAACAATAAAAACGATAAAATAAAAATACTGACAGTTCAAAATATTGTTAATATAATAATTTCATTGTGACCGAAGGCAACCTTATACACATTCTTGCACTGTGTGTGGCCTAAATTTGGCAAATACTTTGATAAAATTTATTATATTTTACAAAATTTTGGAATGTGTTTAATTCGTAGAACAATTTTAACAACTGTTTTCAATAAAGATTTCAATCCTCTACAAATATTTTCTCATGTCTTTTGATGTAGAATAATTAGAGAAGCAGGAATTCAACAGTTTAGAATTTTACATTGAGTTTCCTATGGCCCGTGTTCCAATTCACCACCCTGTATACATATAAATACAGTAAAATAATAAAAATAATATATAGTTTATGCCGGTCAATTTCCATTATGCACATTCACTCGATTTCCTAACCTTCCCATTGGAAACACTATTGAAGATTGTACAACAAGGAATAACATGGACACACGCTTCACGCTAAGGTGCCCGTCATAGCGACTTTTTTTTTAAACAGACAATACAGGCAACGGTTAAAGGTAAATAACATAAAAGGAAAGACAGTAGGAGAATACAACTACAGCCCTAACATTTCGCATTCACGCAACACTGTTTGAAGAGGAGGTTTAAATTTTCCGTTTGATCAGTTTGAAAAATTCCCATAAAGTTGTTCTAATGGTTGGGTTCCGACTGCTTAAATATAGGAGAGAAGCGACGTTCAATGGTAATATGATTTTTTGTTGGGAGATGGCTTCAAATTAAAATTTTATTGCTTCTTGATTATACCGACACTGGAACATCCAGTGGTTAAGGTCATCAAAACTGCCGTCATATTCACATGTATCTGTTTCTGATAGTTTTATTTTATATAGGTATAAGTTTACTGTAGCATGTCCAAGAAGGCATCTAACGTACATGGTGTAAATTTTTCGAGAGATGGGACTTCTCTCGCTTAGGAGAGAAGACGGAAGAGTTGGATATATATTGCAATATGTATTTTTGCTACTGTTAGTAAAGGATTGTCACTCAATTTCCCAACTAAGTCTAACGTGTTTCTTCCTAGCTGCAACTATATCCCATTTGGGCAACTCATTGTATTCTAGGCCCACTAAAATGGCGTCTTTAGCAAAATGGTCCACTTTCTCATTGCCTGAAATATTAGAGTGACCTTTTACCCACACAAAGCAAACATTTCTTCTTAGCAAACTTAGGAGCCTTATTTTGTCAAGTGCATCTACAATTAATCTGTTGCTATATATGTGTTTAGATACAAATATCTTAAATTACGGGAATTGTTTTTTGTCTTCTTTCCTTGATTAAAAATAAACTTTAAAATATTCTTTGTTCAATTTCAAAATCTACAGTCACTCAGCTGCCTTCAATATTTTATTTTAATATTTTAATGTTTTGTACCCGAGATTTTAAGTTAGTTAATTAAACAAAAAAAAAGTGTGTGTAATTTGTACCCACGTAAGAAGTTATACTTCTACTATATGATTTCAACGAAATAAATATACTTTAATGTTTATTTTAATTTTATTTAAATATTAAACTAATTTTAATGCTTACCACTTTCCAAAAATAAAAAAAAAGAATAGAAATGGTCCGGATTTGAACCCAAGACCTATCGATCTCTAACCGAATGTTCTACCAATAACGCTACGAGCTCTCTGTTTACACAGTTTCTCGGACATAATGCCAATTCACGGTAACAAACAGATGAAGTGAAGTATAAATAAAAATATTTTAACAATACTACTTATCTTACTCCCGAGGAAGACAAAACCAGAGACACAAAAATTATAATAAATATATTTACTAAAAGCACTAATAATCTTTTCACACCTTTTTTTGCACTGATATATTATACCTAACTTGAAAGATTTGGCAACTTAACGCCATACTCTCTCTGTGAGCATGCGCGTAGGATAATAAAAATTCACTTCCAATCGCGACTAAAGAAGTATAACTTCAAACTTAAGTTAATTTTGCTTTAACTACTTAGAGAAAACATGAAATGAAAAGATTAAAAAATATACTAATACAGCAGATATACATACAGGGTGGACCAAAGAAAAAAGTCCACCTCGATATTTGGCAGTAATTATCAGATTTTAAGGAAATGCTGAAACTGGTCGATTTTTATTTTCAAATTACAATGTTTTGATATATATTTCATATTAGTGACGGCATCCATCTGGGAATGACGTAATCGATGATTTTTTAAATGGGAATAGGGGTCCTGTGGTAGCTCATTTGAAAGGGTGTTCAATTCTATATTTAGTAATATAAAAAATAATATCATTATTTGCCTAAATAAATATAAATTAGAAAACTATAGACCCATTAGCCTCTTATCACTCTTCTATAAGTTGTTTGTAAATATAATTTCATTGCGTCTAACAACTAAACTGGATAGTTATCAGCCTCGGGAACAGGCAGGATTCAGAAAAGGTTATAACACCATAGACCATTCAAGTAATAAGAACACTAATCGAAAAATCAAGCGAATATAACATAACACTCTGGAGAGCTACGGTAGATTACGAGAAGCCATTTGACTCAATAGAAATTTGGGCAATCCTTAAGGCCTTAAGCAACAATAGAGGGGATGATCGATATTCAAAAATCATTAAGTATGTATACGACAATGAAACATCGCAAATAAAAACAGAAGGAAAAACAGAAAAGATAAAGCTGCAAAGAGGAGACAAGGAGATTGTATCTCACCCAAACTATTTACCTTAGCTCTAGAGGATATGTTTCTAACTTTGAAATGGGCAAATAAAGGAGTGACGATAGACGACGAAAACCTAAGCCACCTGAGATTTGCTGATGATGTTACGCTAATGACAAAAACAGAGAAAAATTGCAGGAAATGCTATTGGACCTAAATACCAAATCAAAAGAAATAGGATTAAAAATAAATCGAGCAAAAACTAAATACCTAACCAACGAATCTCTAGATACAAATAGGAATATAACTCTGGACAACAATAATATAGGAAAAGTTGAGTCGTATGTATACTTAGGACAAAAAAATATAACTGTCAAAGCTTAAACTAGAGGCTGATTTAAATAGATGTTCCTTAGCATGGGCAGAATTTGGTCGATTAGGTACAAACAGTATTTAATCCAACTTGCCAAACACTTTAAAGGCAAAAACGTTCGATCAATACGTGCTGCCAGTTCTGACACACGGAACTGAAATTTGGGCTTTTAACAACAGCGTAGTCCACAAACTTTAAGTGACTCAGAGAGCTATGGAACGAAGAATGCTCAACATTAAGCTTAGAGATCGCAAGTCCAATGAAATCACGGTCAAAAGTAATAGATGTGACCCAGAAGGTTGCCATGTTGAAATGGAACTTAGCAGGACACCTAGAAGGAATAGAAGACAACCGCTGAACAAAGCGAATTCTCTAGTGACGACCAAGGGCAAGCAAAAGAAAAATAGGCAGACCTCAAACAAGATGGACTGATGACATTATGGCTTGGTACGAATGGATGCAAAAAACAGCAAACAGCGATGTTTGCTCCTACCTATGAAACACCTATGAAAGGCTTACATCTGACAATGGATAAAATAGCTGTTGATGATGATGGAGATGATGATGACCGTTATTTATACAGGGTGGCCAAAAAAATAATTTTTAGTTAAATTGCTCGAGACAGAAATGGAAGATCAGGTGAATAAAGCAAACAGAGCCGCAGGTTGCCTGATTGAAACAATATGGAGAAATAAAAACATCGGAAAAGAAGTGAAAGGCAGAATTTACAAAACAATCATCAGACCAATAATGACATACGCGGCATTAACACTACCTGATACAGAAACGACAAAAAGAATGCTAGAAACAGCAGAGATGAAACTGTGGGATAGAGCTAGAAGTGCAGATATACGAAGGAGGTACAAGGTGGACAACATTAATAACTGGGTGAAAAGCAGAAGAGTAGAATGGAACGACCACATAAGCCGAATGATGACAAATAGAGTAGTAACGACGGCGAGAGACGGTTCCCCAATAGGAAGAGGATCAGTGGGAAGACCACGAAAAAGATGGAATGACAACTTACTGGAGGCACATTGAAAAACAGACAGAGTAATGTATATATAAAAAGAAGAAGAAGAAGAAGAAGATATTACTGAATAGAGAATTGAACATCCTTTCAAATGAGCGACCACTTGACCCCTATTCCCATTAAAAAAATCATCGATTGCGTCATCACGCTCTGATGGATGACGTCACTAGTATGAAATATATGCCAAACAAATGCAATATAAAAACAAAAATCGATCTGTTTCGGCATTTCCCTAAAATCTAATAGCTACTGCCAAATATCCAGGTAGACTTTTTCCTTTGGCCCACCCTGTATATATAGGTACTTTAAAATATAGAATCATCAACAACAATGTTAACAAGGAGAGCATAATATCGTCCATAATTTTCATAATTCAGTCGTAGCTTACTCACCATGCTGAACAGCTTGAAATCTATGCTTGACATGACCATATAAAGTTTCATTAGCCCTTTATTTTCAAGTTTATTGTCAAAAAAAGAAGATAATATCAACCGTTATTATTTTTATGCAGCAATAAGCGTTACAAAAAAGCACCTAAAGATTATATAAGAATTCGACGCCTACTAACAAAAAAATTAAATCTGCCCCAGAATCAAATGCGGACGATTTTGACAGAGGTTTACGTAAATAATCATATTAAATAATAAATTTTTTGGCCACGAACAAACCAGTTCCTACTTTAAGACATAGGGTCACCTGAAACTTTGAGTAAATTGATGAGTGATATGAGATTCCGATGGAGAAAAGGAACATTCTAATGGACAAACCTGATACATGTACATGTTCTTATACTGATAGACGATTATAGATGTACTACAATCTTTTTCATATTGTCAGCATTTTGGTTTAACGCAGCAAGGGACGTAAATACCCAAAACGACGAAAGAGTTAAAATCATAGAGTTGAAAATATGCCGCCACATAACGTTTCCCACAACGAATTGGGAACATTCAGAGATATAATATTAGTGTAGGAAACAGAGGTTGAACCTTGTAAAATGGACACAAGTCCGGTTTTTTTCTGGTATATCAAGTGGTGCTTATTATGAGACTAACTTTTTCTTAAAAAATTTCGCCCCGGAACCCCCCTGTTCATCCCTTTAAAGGGGGTAATTTGTGGTTTTTGCGGAACGTAGCCCCTCATGTACCTTTTGAAAAAAATTTCTCTTATAGAAATATGAAGAGGACTATATTTTCTACGATATATTTCGCAACAGCATATGTCCATCACCCACGGTATAGTGGAAGTGGGGCCCGAAAATTGATGTTTTTAAAAAGATGTTTTCAAAAAAAATTTATTTTCCCTAACTGTAATGGAAATTAAGAAGAAATCCTGAGGCAATTATTCACAAATAAGTGACTGATTTTTTGGTATAGGTTTCACTTAAGGGTAATTGCCCTTTTTTTAATTACAGGTTGTTACATTTAAAAAAAAACCCTTTTTATACCATCTGAACCGTTTATGATAGAGTGAAAAGACTTTCAATGATTACCCATGTACTGGTGCTATTTACAAATTTGTATAATGCAGCTATATGCTATAAAAATGCTATAAAAATAAATGAATAGTTTTATAATCTTTAAATATATCACTTGGTTTGAGAGGGGGGTGATCGCCCCTTGTCACCCCTCCCTGGAACCGCCACTGCTTAGCGACCACCTAAGGGTGAATATTGTGCTATTAAGGTAGCATTAATGTAATAAAATGCGTGTAGGTGGGGAAAATATGCAAAAATTGATTTTGGGCCACCACTGTGGCTTTGGGGCGCAAAGAATATAAAATGTGCATAGGTCATAATTTGTAGGTTACACTGTGTTGTTTTATTTTACATAAGTACTTTATCAATAAAACGAACAGGTGACAAAAAAAAACAAAACTGGAGCCCGCCAAAGCATGACTGAGGTTTACGGCTCCACTGTGCGGTAACGGTTGCTTATACGAAAAAAATGAATAGGACCTAATTTTTAGAGTAAATATTGGTGTTTAACCTTGTACAGGTTTTGTTTAAAAAGAATGCATAGGTAATGAGAAAATAGTAAAAATTTGCTCGCCAAGGGATAGGGGTAGTTTCTGCAGTATATTTTCAAGGATAGGGGTGGTTTCCGCAGGGATGTTGAAATAACCATATATATTTTTTAAAAACATTATTGATAAAGCATATGTCTATATGGATCAAAAAGCAAAAAAAACATTATTTTTTCAACCCCCCATTTTATTTAATTTTTTTTGGGTACAGGGGTTGCACTAGGAAATCGCTTTTGCTTTCGCATGCACAAAATGATATATAAAATATATTAATAAAGAGCATTGTGTGTGAAGGATTCCAAGAAAATCACTTTCTTTATTAATTCTTCTTTTTTTGGGTGGTTCCGGGGAAAAAATGGGGGTGCATTATACAAATTTGTAAATAGCACCAGTACATGGGTAATCGCTTAAAGTCTTTTTACTCTAGCATAAACGGTTCAGAAGGGTTTTTTTTTAAATGTAACACCCTGTAATTAAAGAAAGGTCAATTACCCGTAAGTGAAACATATAGGTACCAAAAATCAATCACTTATTTGTGAATAATTGCCGCAGGATCTCTTCTTAATTTCCAGTACAGTTAGGAAAAAATATTTTTTTTAAAACATCTATTTTAAAAACTTGTCAACTTTGGGGCCCCTCCCCCACTAAACGGTGGGTGATAGACATATGCTTTTGGGAAATAAATCGTAGAAAATATAGTCCTCTTCATATTTATATAAAAGAAATTTTTTGCAAAAGGTACAGGAAGGGCTACGGTCCGCAAAAACCATATAATAAGCACCCCTTGATATACCAGAAAAAAAATAAAACCGGACTTGTGTCCATTTTGCAAGGTTCAGCCTCTGTTTTCTACACTATATAAAGAAATATTCATTTACACATCCTAATTCAGATACAAACTGTGAAAAAATTTACGTTTTTCAATTATGAACTAATACACTGACAAATAAGATTTCCATTACACCGGGGGCTTTCAATAAATATGTTCTTAGAAAATCGGATATAGTTGAAAAAATAAGGGGTGAAACGATCGTGTCTTTGGCACCGTTTAAATAGGGATGAGTGGAGTAAGGCTAAAATGAAGAATGAGTTTATTAGGGGAAGTCTAGTGGTGGCACCAATTGATGACAAGATGATATAGCATAGGTTAAGATGGTTTGATTATGTTCAACATCGAGACGTTAGTCACCTAATACGAAGAATAGTCAGCCTGTATATACAGCCAAAAGATACAAACATTAAATATCGTCAGCATAGTTTTTCATTTTATTGGAGAGCTTAAGCAATATATGTGTTTTTTTTGTTAATTTTACCCTAGACATACCTAATAAATATGTTTTGTTAGTAAAAACTTTTATTTATCCCTAACAAATTTCTTATTGTACAATTTTGCGTTAAGATAAGTGATCTAGCTACTAGCTTTATTATTACACATTCGTTGCCATGTTGTTAAAAATGTAGATTACCTTAAATCCAGGTGAATTTTGAACATTAGGAAATAAATATTACGAACAAATATCTTTAATCCATGAAGTCACAACAAGAAATAGAAGATGAAACAGTGTAAAAACTTAAGAAGAAAATGAAAGCATGAAAGTATTAATAGTAACAAAGAAAAACTAACTGAATATAGGAGTTTGTGCTCACACAAGTGAAAAGGACTTAATTTATCAAGCTCAAAACATAAATTTTCAGTATTTTTCATCACTAATCTGTAATTAAATCCCACTTTGACTGCCCTATTATTATTTTATTGGCATAGATACGGAAAACAGGGTTTGCGTTCGCAAAATATGCAATTAAAATTCAATATACAATCATGTATTTTACGAACATCGGATCAACAATGCAGATTTCAAGAGTCCATATTTTGCCGAGTTTAGCCCTATTAGCCGGTTCCGATATGGAGCTGTCATAGCTATATCCGTGGTGACGCAACTATGAAATAATCCTTTATGATTGTGTATAAGGTGTAAGTAAACAATAATTATAGCTATATAGATGTAAAATATTACGATAATTAATAAAATAGTTTATTGTCGAATGCATTAGCTTCGCTAACGATAACTTTAATGAGGGAAAATTATTTTTGATTTCGGAGTAATGCGCTGTATTAAATTTAATAAAAAGTTGCATACATGAATACATAAGGATAATACGAAAATAAAAACTGTATACCATAGGTTACCGTATGTGGGCAATAGTGATATTGGCTGCGTTACCTATGTACGTATTGGTCATTTACAGGTTGTAAATAAGTGCAACAAACTTTAAGGAATTTAATACTGCACGAAAAACAATGACAGTTAGCGTCATTTATTGGGCTAAAACAAAAAAATATAACGATCGATTATTAACGAAAAAAAGTGGACTCAAAGATCCATACTATAAATATTTTTATTGTACAGAAAATGACTTCTATCTGATGTTTAAAAACTTGATATAAAATCAGAGAACAAACTTTATATGAAATCGACCATATATTAACAAAAGGACTTATGGACTTATCGAGGATAAGATATTGTGGCTTCTTGCTTCACTTAAGAATGTTACGAAGTTACATTAGTTACGAAGTTACGAAGTTCAGAATGTTACATCTAATTAACTTATGTTGGCTAAAACTCAAATAGACCAGGAAGGATCTGTGAAAAAACGACTAAATTTGGATGTAAGAGATTCTGATTTTTGCAGAAAGAGTTGTGTGATAATTCAATAATAATAATTGCCTTCTGTTCGCTCTAAATATTAATAAAAAATCTAAATATTTTAAACTCATCGTTTTTTTTTTCTACTTTCCTTGCTTATAACTTTAAACAGATTCATTTTGGAGCAAAGTCTTAGAGAAATTCGTCATAATTAAGTTTTTATAAGGTCTTCTTCTTCTCTAGATTGTTTGCATCCACTCCTGGACAAAGGCATCCCCATAAGTTCTCCATTCTTCTCTGTTTTGTGCGATTTGGTGCCAGTTTCTTCCCATTTTTGCTTTGATGTCGTCTCTCGTTCTTGTGGTCTTCCTCTGCTACGACTGTGCTCGAGTAGTCTCCAATGTACTATGTTTCTCGTCCACCCTTCGCTATTTTGTCGTACAACGTGTCCTACCCAGTTACATTTCATTTGCGTAATTCTTACAATTACATCTTCCACATTTGTCCTGCTTCGCACGTCCTCAGTTCGTATATGTTCCCTCAAAGATACTCCTCATAGCTCGTTCGATCGCACTCTAAGCTCAATCTCTTAGCTTATACCTCTGTAAGTGTCATGGTCTCCATTCCATAGGTCATAACTGGTAGAATATAACTGTCGAATACCTTTTTCTTTAGATTTATTGGTATCTTTTTAAGTGATGAAACTGTTGTGAGTACATTATACAATTTGGTAAGTTCTTAATTTTGATCTTAGAAAATGGCGACCGGTTTCCTGACTTACATTATCTGTTCCACTTCCAGGCCTGTTAAAGAGGTCTTATTTTGTTTTTTGAACAAATAATTAATAAATATTGAATGGGTTGCATATGTGAGTCCATATTAAATATAGTAATGAAACACAGACTTACTCACAATCATTTAATTATACTTTGACGACCGGTTTCGATCTCTACAATATACAGATCATCTTCAGGTCGGCGTTACA